>NC_087294.1:14861911-15168424 GCF_015220805.1 Pogoniulus pusillus
CTCCTCTGGCCTCGTTGGTGACATGGGGCTGGGGTCTCTGGACCTTTATGTGCCATTCATAGCAGTGATTCCTTGTGCAATGCTGAGACTAAGTTGGACACAAGTCTTTATCTCTGCCAGTCACAGAATCAGAGTCACAGAATGGAAGGGGTTGGAAGGGACCTCCATGGATCTGACCCCTCTGCCAGAGCAGCACCAGAGAATCTAGCACAGGTCACACAGGAACACATCCAGGCAGGGCTGGAAAGGCTCCAGAGGAGGAGAGTCCACAACTTTCCAAACCCTCCTGGCTGCATTCCTGTGTGGACTACCCTGGGTGATGCTGCCTTGGCGGGGGGCTGGACTGGATGATCTTTGGAGGCCCCTTCCAACCTCTAACATTCTGTGGTTCTGTGGTGCTGTGGTTCTGTGGTGCTGTGATGCTGTGGTTCTGTGTTTCACTGATTCTGTGATTCTGTGGATCTGTGGTGCTGTGATTCTGTGATAATCTCAGAGCAGATTGAGATTGGATGTTAGGAACAGGTTCTGCAGCAGGAGGCTGCTGGAACACTGCAACAGGTTGCCCAGGGAGGTGGTTGTGTGCCCATGCCTGGAGATATTGAAGGTGAGGCTGGAGAGGGCTGTGGGCAGCCTGCTCTAGTTGAGGATGTCCCTGCTGAGTGCAGAGGGCTTGGACTGGATGAGCTTTGGAGGTCACTTCCAGCCCAAACCATTTTATGATTCATTAGTGCTGCTTCTCAAGGTGGCTCAAGAGCAGCTTGAGGAGAGGGAGCTGGACTGGATGAGCTTTAGAGGTCCCTTCCAGCCCAAACCATTCTATGCCTCTATGACTCATTTGCCCTGCTTCTGAGAGTGACTCCAGAGCAATTTGCCAGCCTCTTGCCTGACTGTTGTTAAGGGCTGGTGAGAAGCTTCAGTCCACTGCTGTTCCTCTACTGAAAACGATTCCAACAGCTCTGCAAAGCTCCTCCAGTGCAGCGCAAGCAGAGGCCAAACTCCCCTCAAACCAATGGCTGGGATGGCAGGAGCAGGGGTGCACGCAGCCAGCTTCCATCTCTGAGTGCTAGGAAGGACAACTTCATTTGCAATCTATCTTTCCTCGTTGCAAAGAGAGACCTCAAGCCCTGCTCCTTTGCTTCCACAGCCTGCCTTGCCAGGCAGCCCCCAGCAGTCCCCCTGGCCACACAGCTGCCTGTCATTTACTCCAGCCAGAGAGCACAGCCCAGCATTCTACTCCCAGCTGAAAGCTGTTCATCATTACAATAAATTGGGTGAATAAACAACACATTGGACTAACCCATGCCGTTAAAAAATCATTGTTAGGTACCCAAGGGTTGAGTCTGCTCTGTCCCCTCCGCTCCTCTTGTGCACTGCTTTGTTGTTTTGATCTTTGCCGTGGGTCCTGGATTTAATACCCACCCCCCACACACACACAGCATCTCAAAGGGCCCAGAAAAAGCAAAGGACAAGACATCAAATCCAGATCTCTGGGAAAACAGCATAATGCACAAACCACAGGAGCAGTGTGTGCTCTGACAGTGCCTTCCAGTGTTTGCTTCCTCCCCGCCCCCGGCCTTGATGGCTTTCCAAGTGCTCTCTTGAAGCTCTTTCTGCTCAAGGTTCCACCTTCTGGGTTCATCTCTTGTGGAAAAGGTAGATCCTGTTGCCTGGCACAGGATAATAGGAAAAATATGGGGGAGGTTTCCAGGCTAGAGGAGGAATTAAGGCTGACAACCAACATGCCACTCACTTTCTGTTCAAAGACAGTGGTTGTGTGCTAAAGCTCTGAGGATTAAACCCCAACATTACCTGCCTGTAGATCAGCCCTAACAAACACCACCCACAAATCACAAACAGGTCCCCAGGCAAATTGGGCTGTGAACATTGCAAAGGCTGCTTCTTTCAGAGCCAGGAGGGGGGCTGCACTTCTTTCTGTGCCCTCCCAAGCCCTCTGCTTTTCTCCTGCTTGCTCTTATCCTCAGGAAACCTTCCTGCAGTCAGCTCTTGCTGAGCTTGTCTGAGAGAACAAGCAGTTGAACTGCCAGGTCCCTGTGGCAGGGACAGTCCCCTCCCTACCAACCCCCGGGACAGTTTTAGGAGGTTACAACAACCCCAAGCAGCACTACAGGCTGGGGACAGAGTGGCTGAGAGCAGCCAGGCAGAGAGGGAGCTGGGGGTGCTGGGAGAGAGCAGCTGAAGATGAGGCAGCAGTGCCCAGGTGGGCAGCAGAGCCAATGGCATCCTGGGCTGGCTCAGGAGCAGTGTGGGCAGCAGGACAAGGGAGGTTCTTCTGTCCCTGTGCTCAGCACTGCTCAGTACTCCAGGTGTGGCCTCAGCAGAGCAGAGTCCAAGGGCACAATCCCCTCCCTGCTGCTGCTGGCCACAGCATTTCTGATCCCAGCCAGGATGCCTTTGGCTTTCTTGGCCACCTGGGCACACTGCTGGCTGCTATTCAGCTGCTTGTCCATTACAACCCCCAGCTCCCTTTCTGCCAGGCAGCTCTCCAGCCACACTGCCCCGAGCAGGAGGAGTCTCCTGCAGAAGTTCCCTTGGTGGCTCTGGTGGTGGAGCAGCTACTGCTGGGGGCATGGAAGCAGCACACCACTATGGTATGAGCAGGCTGAAGCCTGCTGCTACCTTATGCACTGGCATCACACTCCAGACCCCTGTAAAATGCTTTGCAGAAGATTCCAGGGGGAATCCCCAGGGTGTTTTACTTAGATTGAGCTTTTTTAACCCTTTGGAACATATCTGGGGGGGGGGGGGGGGGGGGGGGGTGGAAGAAAGGGAACTCTTTGTGATTTCCTAACTTTTCCCTTTCTCTCCCTGTTTTCTTAGTTGCATCACTCAAGGGCTTTTAAAGTGGTTGTTTGCTCAGCAAAGCTTTTTCTTTCGTTCCAAACCTTTTGTTTAAAATAAAATCACTTCTGTTTTTTAATTGCTATTGTTTTCCCTCTGACATTGCTTTATTTCCTTCCCCCCCCCCCCCCCTCAACTCCCCTTCACTATTTTGCACCAGCAGGAAAAAAGCCTTTGCATGTCACAGCCATGCAAGCAAAATAGGGCCACATGAGTGAAATGGACTGGAACTTGGAACATCCTTTTCATGCTGGAGTGGTTGGAGCTGGCCTCAGAAGAAGAGCTTTTCATCACTTCTGCAGGCAAGGCAGGATGGAAGGAGCTCAGGAATCTCCACCAGCTCCTCACTTGTGCCAGTTCCACTTAGCTGGGTCCTTAAAGCAGAACCACACATCAGCAGCTTCACCTTTTCTTCCATCTCCCTGTCCATCTTTTTGTGGCTGAGGACTTCTTGCCAGGCCCACAAAGGTATTTAGGTGCCCAGTTCCAGCCCAACCTGCCAATGCCTAATCAAAGCCTTTCCAGTGCCGCCCAGCTCTGCCCTTCCTCTCCTTTGTTACTGGGAGCTGCCTCTGCCTTCCAGGGCATTTATTTTGCAGAAGAGGATAAAATATTTTATCACTTATGAAAATGTGGTTGCAATTTGTGTGGGGAGCTCTATAGACTATTGCTTGGAAGTGTAACTCTTAGCCTGCCATTTTCTCTGTAGTCTCTTTACTAAGTGTTAATGGGAGCCCCGGCAGGGTGCACTTAGTAAACTCCTGAGTGTTTAGAAGTATTACATTAAGGGCTCATATTAAGTGCCTGATCTTGCAATTAGAAAACATGCAGCTAATGCTGCTGCCCATAAATTATAGCTAATGCCAGAGCTGTCTGGGTGCAGCTTCGATTGGAGGAGGATTAGGAACAGAGCTAGAAATGATGAAGGTGAAGATGAAGATGCCCTGCAGCTATCTACTGGAGGACAGAGAGAAGGTAGAGCCACTCACCTTAGGCACACACAGCAAAACTTCAGTGAAGTTCAACAAGGACAAGTGCAGAGTCCTGCACCTGGAGAGGAAGAATAAACTGCAGCAGCACAGGCTGGGAGGTGACTGCTGGAGAGCAGCCCTGTGCAGAGGGACCTGGGGGTGCTGGTGGCTAACAGATACCCATGGCACAGCAATGTGCCCTGCTGGCCAAGAAGGCCGATGGGAGCCTGGGGTGTATTAGGAGGAGTGTGTCCAGCAGAGCAAGGCAGGTTCTGCTCCCCCTCTGCTCTGCCCTGTTGAGACCTCATCTTGAATACTGCCTTCAGTTTTGGGCTCCCCAGTTGCACAGGGACAGGGATCTGCTGGAGAGGGTCCAGCGGAGGGCTAGGAGGATGCTGAGGGGACTGGAGGGCACTGCCTGAGGAGGAGAGGCTGAGGCACCTGGGGCTGCTTAGTCTGGAGAAGAGAAGACTGAGAGGGGATCTGATAAATGTTTATAAGTATCTGAGAGCTGCCAGGAGGGGGGGACAGGCTCTGCTCACTGCTCCCTGGGATAGGACAAGCAGCAATGGATGGAAGCTGCAGCACAGCAGGTTCCAGCTCAACACAAGGGGGAACTTCTTGCCTGGAAGGGTCCCAGAGCCCTGGCACAGGCTGCCCAGAGAGGCTGTGGAGTCTCCTTCTGTGGAGCCTTTCCAGCCCCCTCTGGAGGTGTTCCTGTGCCTTGTGCTGGATTCTCTGCTCTTGCTCTGGCAGGGGAGATTGGACTCAATGATCCGTGGAGATCCCTTCCAATCCCTAACATTCTGTGACTCTGGGATTCTGTCAAAGGTAGAGGAGATAAGAATCATAGTGCCATGGTCTGGTTGCTTTGCCAGGGCTGGTGCTAGGTTGGGCTGGATGAACTTGGAGCTCTCTTCCACCCTGCTTGATTCTGTGATTCTATGATAAGAATAAAGAAGAAGAAATCATTTGGGAAAGGCAGGTTGGAGCTGGGTAATCCTCTTGGTCCTTTCCAGCCCTGACAATTCTGCCATCCTCTGAGCTTCTCTGAATCCCATCAGGCTCTCTCCACTCTTGCTGCAGGTGCAAAAGGATTCACAAGGCAGGGAGGGGGGGGGTGTGGATGGAAGGAGCCAAAGGCTTTCATGATTGATCTCCCCATAAACAAACCTGAAAATAAAGCTACTGTGGTGACCTTGGGATTTCCACCTAGAGACATTTCATAAATATTTGGTGGTACCCAAAGTGTACTTTGAACATGTGTTTAGCATAATAACCTCCCCTCGAAATGAAAACCAGAATAAACTCCCAATGGCTTCCTAAAACATTTTGCCTGACAAATCTGGAACAGGTTAAGAAATATTTCAGGAATAATTGGAACATTTCACACATGCAGCATGGATGCAGCATTCTTTTTTTTTTTTTTTCTTTTTTTTTTTTCTCTCTTGCTTTCTTTTTCCAGATCTAAGCCAGCTGCCTGCTCAGATGGGCACTGCACGAGCAGCTCACTGCTGGGCACTGCTCTGCCTGGGGAAGCATCTCATAGAATCAGAGAATCAGTCAGGGACGGAAGGGACCACAAGGATCAGCCAGTGCCAACCCCCTGCCATGAACAGGGACACCCTACCCTAGAGCAGGCTGCACACAGCCTCAGCCAGCCTGGCCTCAAACACCTCCAGCCATGGGGCCTCAACCACCTCCCTGGGCAACCCATTCCAGCCTCTCACCACTCTCATGCTCAACAACTTCCTCCTCACCTCCAGCCTCACTCTCCCCACCTCCAGCTTTGCTCCATCCCCCCCACTCCTGCCACTCCCTCACAGCCTCAAAAGTCCCTCCCCAGCTTTTCTGTAGCCCCCTTCAGATGCTGGAAGGCCACAAGAAGGTCACCTGGGAGCCTCCTCTGCTCCAGCCTGCACAGCCCCAACTCTCTCAGTCTGTGCTCACAGCAGAGCTGCTGCAGCCTCTCAGCATCCTCCTGGCCCTGCTCTGGACACTCTCCAGCATCTCCACAGCCCTCTTGTCCCTGTGAGGGTGACAGAAGCCTGGAAGAGGCTGCCCAGGAAGGTTGTGGAGTCTCCCTCTCTGGAGCTGCCTGGATGTGTTCCTGTGTGATCTGCACTGGGTGCTGCTGCTCTGGCAGGGGGGTTGGACTGGATGAGCTTAGGGAGTCCCTTCCAGCCCCTGACACTCTGTGGTTCTGTGACTCTGTGAATCATTTCTATGGAATTTCTGATTTAAGTGCCAGTTGTGTTGGGTGGAAAGGAGAAAAGGTTGCTTTCCCTTCCAGAATGTCTTCACCCACTAATAACTGCCCATAAAATCTCTCTGCTGAAATCTGGTAGATGCTTTTAAAAATGCTTCTTTATTAAAAAAGAAAAGGAAAAAAAGTACCCTCAGGTAAGTGCTTTATCAGACTTCCAATCTTGAATAAATCAGGTTGATCTGACAAGCTTCAGCCTCCCTGAAGTGGCAGTAGTTGGCACAGACCTTTCCTTCTGCCTTTAGTATCAGTCATTTCCTCTGCTCGCTCCCAAAAAGCTAATCAGCTTAAATCATTTGGGTTCTCCCTCCCACTTTCCTTTTGGGCAACAGCCACAGCACTCACTACCTGCCTTGACAAAGAGTTAAGTTGCTTAGCTGCTGCCTTAAGAAGGCCTGGGGACACCTACAGAATCAGCAACTCAGAATCACAGAAGCAGAGAAGCACAGAGCCACAGAATCACAGAACTATAGAATCACAGCATCACAGCATCACAGAATCAGAGAATCACAGCATCACAGCATCACAGAATCAGAGAATCACAGCATCACAGTATCATATAATCAGAGAATCACAGCATCACAGAATCAGAGAATCACAGCATCACAGTATCACAGCATCACAGAATGACAGAGTCATTGAATCATAGAATCACAGAATCATAGAATCAGTCAGGGTTGGAAGGGACCACAAGGAGCAGCCAGTTCCAACCCCCCTGCCATGCCCAGGGACACCTCACACTAGAGCAGGCTGCCCACAGCCTCAGCCAGCCTGGCCTGAAACACCTCCAGGGATCAGGCTTCCACCACCTCCCTGGACAACCCCTGCCAGACTCTTAGCACCCTCATGCTGAACAACTTCTTCCTAAGATCCAGTCTGACTCTCCCCACCTCCAGCTTTGCTCCATTCCCCTCAGCCCTATCACTCCCTGACAGCCTCAAAAGTCCCTCCTCAGCTTTCTTGTAGCCCTCTTCAGATACTAAAAGGCCACAAGAAGGTCTCCTGGGAGCCTTTTCCTCTCCAGACTGCACAGCCTCAACTCCCTCAGTCTCTCCTCACAGCAGAGCAACTCCATCCCTCTGCTCATCCTCCTGCCCTGCTCTGGACACTCTCCAGCATCTCCACATCCCTCTTGTCCCAGGGGCTCCAGAACTGGCTGCAGTACTCCGGGTGGGGTCTCACCTGGAGCAGCAGAAGGGGAGGATCACTTCTCTTGCCCTGCTGCCCACACTGCTCCTGCTGCAGCCCAGGCTCTGGTTAACCCAGGCTTGCTGACTCAAACCCATCTGAGCTGAGTTGCATTCTCCCAAGTCATTGTCAGAGCAGCAAACGTTCCATCAGCATCATATGATGCTTACACTTCCCCCAGCTTTGATCCCCCCCAGAAATACTGATTGGATTCATCTGTCTCAGAAGGTCTCATTAGTAGGAGTTGAACCATCAACATTTAGTAATGGGCTCGCAGAAGTTCCTCTCATTGCTCACAGAAGATCCTTTCATTGCTCACAGACGTCTGCAGAAGACATTTCTCCTTCTACATGGGCTTTAACCTCTCTTTCCCCGTCCAGTGTATGGGGTGGGGTGGAAGAAGCAGCTGGCTGGAGCAGCCTGAGGCTATTAAAGGCTCAGGTTGGGACAGCTCTGAGAGGCAGAGCAAAAAAAAACAACCCCCTGGGAGCTGTTTCCAGAGGGAAGGAAGAGACAAACTCAGAAAGTCTCACCCTGGGATAGTACAAGGGGTAATGGGTGGAGCAGAAGTGGGATCTGGAAAGGGGAAGGAGATATGTGTAAGGTGGTGTAATGCCAGGATGAGGAGGAATGGGCTGAAACTGGCAGAGGGGAGACTGAAAGTGGCTGTTAGGAAGAAGTTGTTTGCAGTGAGGGTGGTGAGACGCTGGCACAGGTTGCCCAGGGAGGCTGTGGAGCACAGAAGCACAGAATGGGATCTTTTTGGAGGTGGTGAAGCTCAGCCTGGACTTGAGGAGGAGGTTTTTGAGCATGAAAGTGGTGAGAGGCTGGAATGGGTTGCCCAGGGAGGTGGTTGAGGCCCCATGGCTGGAGGTGTTTGAGGCCAGGCTGGCTGAGGCTGTGTGCAGCCTGCTCTAGGGTAGGGTGTCCCTGGGCATGGCAGGGGGTTGGCACTGCCTGCTCCTTGTGGTCCCTTCCAACCCTGCCTGCTTCTGTGATTCCACGATTCCCCTCAGTGGGACTTGGTGTGATTTGCTCAGCAAGGCCAGAGAAGAGGCAGAGCCCATCTAGATGCCCAGGGCTAGTTATGGCACTCTCCCACAGAAGGAATATCTAAGGACCTCTCTCTGTTAGGAGCAGAGCCTGAGGGAGCTGGGGTTGTGCTGCTGGCAGGGGAGGAGACTAAGAGGTGACCTCAGCAATGGTTCCAAAGATGTGCAGGTGAGTGGCAGGAGGCTGGAGCCAGGCTCTGCTGGGTGATGCCAGTGCCAGCACAAGGGGCACTGGGTGGGAGCTGAGGCAGAGGAAGTTTCATTTAAACATGAAGAGGATTTTTTTTGCCTGTGAAGGTGACAGAAGCCTGGCAGAGACTGCCCAGGGAGGGTTGTGGAGTCTCCCTCTCTGGAGCTATTCCAGAGCTGCCTGATTCTATGATTCTAAGAGCTAAACCAAACCCAAATCCACCCATCTGGTACTGACTGCAGGACCTCTGCCAGCCTGGAGCTCCTCTGGGATCCAGCCCCTCCACGTTACATTTTCTGCAGATATTCTTACAATTAAAACCAGGACTACAAAGGAATCTGGGAGGGAGTTTTTGGCAGCATGTTGAAAGCCCCTGAATAATTTTACTTCTTTTTTTTCCTCCCTTCTTTTTATAAGAGAAGATTAATGTGACTGTTGCTGGTACTTCTCTGGGGAGAAGAACAGCTCTGGGTCTCTTTTTTTTTGTCCTGCAGCAGCAGCAGGCTGTAATTTGCAAATTGAATCTAATATTGCCACATAAATAATGCTGCAGAGATTAAATCCGAGGAGAGGTGTGAAAGGAAGAGAGCTACAGAGGGAACTGCAGCAAATGCTTTTACAGCCATTGCAGTAACAAACATTCCTATTGTTCAAGGCAGCTCTCTGCTAGATGAGAATAACATCCACTGGAGAGCAGAAGGCAAGTGCCAAACTGTGCCTTTTTGGGGTTGTTTTGGATGGGTTTTTATTTCCTCAGAGCCTCTTTGGTCTTCATGGTGCAGCTTGGATGTGTTCTCTTAGTGCCATGGTCTGGTTGATTGGGTAGGGCTAGGTGCTAGGTTGGGCTGGATGAGCTTGGAGGTCTCTTCCAACCTGGTAGAACAGCCAGGCAGAGAGGGACCTGGGGGGACTCCTTGAGAGGTGACTGAACATGAGCCAGCAGTGTGGGCAGCAGAGCCAATGGCATCCTGGACTGGATCAGGAACAGTGTGGCCAGCAGCAGCAGAGAAATCCTGCCCCTATGCTCAGCTCTGCTCAGGCCACATCTGGAGTGCTGTGTCCAGTTCTGGGCTCCTCCATTCAAGAGAGATGCTGAGGTGCTGGAAGGTGTTTGGAGAAGGGCAGCAAGGCTGGGGAGGGGCCTGGAGCACAGCCCTGTGAGGAGAGGCTGAGGGAGCTGGGGGTGTGCAGCCTGCAGCAGAGGAGGCTCAGGGCAGAGCTCATTGCTGCCTGCAGCTGCCTGCAGGGAGGCTGTAGCCAGGTGGGGTTGGGCTCTGCTGCCAGGCACCCAGGGACAGAACAAGGGGACACAGCCTCAAGCTGTGCCAGGGGAGGGCTAGGCTGGATGTGAGGAGGAAGTTCCTGGCAGAGAGAGTGATTGGCATTGGAATGGGCTGCCCAGGGAGGTGGTGGAGTGGCTGTGGCTGGAGGTGTTGAAGCCAAGCCTGGCTGGGGCACTTAGTGCCATGGTCTGGTTGGTTGGGCAGGGCTGGGTGCTAGGTTGGGCTGGGTGAGCTTGGAGCTCTCTTCCAACCTGCTTGGTTCTGTGTCTATGATTCTCTGCTGCAGCTCCCAGATGCATTGTGTGCATGGAAGTATTATTGTCTCTAAATATTAACAAACAGAAAAGCCCCACACAAAAAGAAGAAGCAATCAGCTAAATGTTAAAAAGCAAAGGCTCCTCTTAGCCCTTCCAGGCCTTGACCTCCAGCAGCCTGTGCACAAGCCTGAGCCCAGGGTGTGTGGGTTTATTGGTGCTCAGGACAGGCTCTCCCAGCACATGCCTGGCTACAAGTAGTTGTGTTGACTCGAACTCATAACTAGCAGAGCTCAAATAGACCCTCAAGTGCTGTTAAAGTGGCTAAGAGAGTGGTTTTGTGAGCTCCCTGCTCAGGTTTTGTGAAAGGAAATGTTTCCCAGGCAAATGTTGCTGAGTGTTATCCTGTGGCCTGTAGGTTTCTCCTTTCCTCTGCTATGCATCCATCCCATCTCTGCTCAGACCTCAGAGTGAGTTTCTGCTTTGCCATCACAGAATCTCAGAACTAACCAGGTTGGAAAAGACCTCTGAGATCACTGAATGCAGCCTGTCACCTAGCACCTTCTCATTAACTAACCATGGCACCAAGTGCCTCATGCAGCCTCCTCTTAAACACCTCCAGGGTGTTGGAAGGGACCACAAGGAGCAGACAGTCCCAAAACCCCTGCCATGAACAGGGACAGCCTGCCCTAAATCATCCAGCCTGGCCTCAAACACCTCCAGCCATGGGGCCTCAACCACCTCCCTGGGCAACCCATTCCAGCCTCTCACCACTCTCCTGCTCAACAACTTCCTCCTCACCTCCAGCCTCACTCTCCCCACCTCCAGCTTTGCTCCATTCCCCCCACTCCTGCCACTCCCTGACACCCTCAAAAGTCCCTCCCCAGCTCTTCTGTAGCCCCCTTCAGATGCTGGAAGGCCACAAGAAGGTCGCCTGGGAGCCTCCTCTGCTCCAGCCTGCACAGCCCCAACTCTTTCAGTCTGTGCTCACAGCAGAGCTGCTGCAGCCTCTCAGCATCCTCCTGGCCCTGCTCTGGACACTCTCCAGCATCTCCACAGCCCTCTTGTCCCAGGGGCTCCAGAGCTGGATGCAGGACTCCAGGTGGGGTCTCAGCAGAGCAGAGCAGAGGGGCAGAATCCCCTCCCTGGCCCTGCTGGCCACACTGCTGCTGCTGCAGCCCAGGCTCTGGTTGCTCTCTGGGCTGCAAGTGCACACTGCTGGCTCCTGTTGAGCTTCTCCTCCAGCAGCACCCCCAAGTCCCTCTCCTCAGGGCTGCTCTCCAGCCACTCACTGCCCAGCCTGGATTGGTGCTTGGCATTGCCTTGACCCAGCTGCAGGACCTTGCTCTTGGTTTTGCTGAACCTCCTGAGCTTGGCTTGTGCCCACCTCTGCAGCCTGTGCAGGTCCCTCTGGCTGGATCCCTGCCCTCCAGCCTGGCTGCTGCACCACACAGCTCAGTGTGGGCAGCAAACCTGCTGAGGCTGCTCTCAGTGCCTCTGTCCATGGCACCGAAAAGTGAGTGAATGCTCACTAAAGACTCCATCCTCACTTTCTCACTGCAGAATCAGTCTGCCTCTTCCCCCTTCCTCTCCCTGAAAAGAAAAAGGGGGGGAAGTTGGGGGGGGAAGAGAGAGGGAACAAAGCCATGCAAATTCCAAGCTCCTCTAAACCTATCAGCATGTGCATAACGCATGTCTGTGCCTATTAATCACTGCTGGGGGAAGCACAAAGCCACAGTGCCATTATGGAAAAGACAACAGCTCATTCTCAAGCCATATGGCCACCACCATTGCTCCTCACATCCAGGAATCAATGAATGATCTTGACTGGTAAGAATGTAGAAGGAGAGCCAACATCCTAACTCCGCTGCTTCCACAGGCGCTGAGGAAATAGGCTCGGAGGGTAAGGCGAAGCTGCAACAAAGGGCACATGGAGGTGCTAGCAGGATCTGCTATCAAAGGCTCTTATCATGTGGCACCATGTGCCTGAAGAGTGATTACAGCAGCTTAAAGCACCCAAACCCCAAAGCACAAAACACAACTGCTGTACCCCATTTGTTCCTTCATAAATCAGTCCCTTAAGCGAGCTGGAACCTGGTAGGCAGAGAGCCCTGCAAACCCTGGCAGCAGCACCTGAGCCCAGTCCTTTGGGGAGGAATCCTCACACCTAGGGACAGGCATTTGTGAAAAGTCACATTCTCATTGTCATCACTGAATCACATTCCTGGCCAGGCTGCATGGGTGGGCAGAGGCCAATGGGATGAGACTGAACAAGGCCAAGGGCAGGGTTCTTCACTTTGGCCACAGCAACCCCAAGCAGCACTGCAGGCTGGGGCCAGAGTGGCTGAGAGCAGCCAGGCAGAGAGGGAGCTGGGAGTGCTGGGAGAGAGGAGCTGAACATGATCTTGGATATCTCTTCCAACCTGGTTGATTCTATGAGTCTATGAAGCTAGCACATCAAGAAAGCCTGCCTGGGGCACTTAGTGCCATGGTCTGGTTGATTGGACAGGGCTGGGTGCTAGGTTGGGCTGGATGATCTTGGAGGTCTCTTCCAACCTGCTTGATTCTATGATTCTATGAGCCAGCAGTGTGCCCAGGTGAGCAGAAGAGCCAATGGCATCCTGGCCTGGCTCAGGAACAGTGTGGCCAGCAGGACAAGGGAGTTGTCCAATGCACAACCTTACTCTCAAGGTTCACCCTAAACCATAACCCCAAGTACCACATCCAAACTGCCTTTGAACACATCCAGGGTTGGTGACTCCACCACCTCCCTAGGCAGGTCACTCCAGTGCCTCAACACTCCTTCCATGTAAAAAAGTTTCCTCACATCCAGTCACAGAATCATAGACTCATAGAATCAGCCAGGCTGAAAGAGAGCTCCAAGCTCACCCAGTCCAACCTAGCACCCAGCCCTAGCCAGTCAGCCAGACCATGGCACTAAGTGCCCCAGCCAGGCTTGGCTTCAACACCTCCAGGCACGGCCACTCCACCACCTCCCTGGGCAGCCCATTCCAACAATGCCAATCACTCTCTCTGACAACAACTTCCTAACAACATCCAGCCTAGACCTCCCCCACCCAGCCTAAACCTCCCCAGTGGCACTTTGAGGCCGTTCCCTCTTGTTCTATCACTAATTACCTCTGACCACACATTCCCAAGCCATTTGCTAACCTAATGCCTTTCCCTTTTTTCTCCCTGCCACCTCAAGCACATTGCCTAATGTCCAGTCTAAACTTGCTCTGGTGCTGCTTGAGGCCACTGCCTCTTGTTCTATCCCTAATTCCCTGTGAGCAGAGCCCAGCACCAACCTCTCCACGATCTCCTTTCAGGTAGCTGCAGACAGCAATGGAGTCTGCTCTTAGCCTTCTTTGTTCCACACTGCCCATCCCCAGCTCCTTCCGTCTCTCCTCATCAGATTTACTCCCCAGACCCTCCCCCAGCCTCTTTGCCCTCCTCTGCACTGCCTCCAGCACCTCACTGAACATAGCAACTAGACATGGGACTCTGCATCCACATTTTGGTACCTTTGTCTGTTCAGCAACCAGCCTGGCAATTTCCAGCCTGGATAAGAGGCTCTGCATGTCTTCCACCCTTTTTATAAGCTGTGTTAGAAAGTAGGTGGTCTCTTACACAGCCTTGAAATGCAGTGGGCCAGATAACCCAGCTGGTATTCATTGTCAACTCCTTTGTCTTTGAGAGCACCATTGCCAATTCCACCCAGTGCAGGATCCGGCTCAGCGTGGCCCTTTCCACACTGTCTGCTAAGGCTGTTCCAATCTAAAGCTAAATCTAAAGTAGCTTTCAGTAGAGTTTAAAACTGGGCCAAGGAAGAAACTTTTCTTTCCAAGGGTGAAATGGCATCCAGAGATCATTTCCTTACAAAGAGGCCTTGGAAGCTGATCTCCCACGCTGCAGGAGCATGAGGCAGGCTTCAGCTCTCGGCTGGCAGGGCAAAGGGGTCTGAATTTGAACCTTGCAGTTCACCATCCCAGAACTGGAGAAAATTTGGATCTATCCTGCAACTTTGTGTGATTTTTCAGCTGAAAGTTTTGTATAAACAGATAGGAAAGAGTCCAGCAGAGAGCCACGAGGATGAATGGGGGACCTGAGCATCTCCCCTCTGGAGAGAGACTGAGAGCCCTGAGGCTGTTTAGTTTAGGAAGAAGTTGTTTGCAGCGAGGGTGGTGAGACACTGGCACAGGTTGCCCAGGGAGGTTGTGGAGCACAGAAGCACAGAATGGGATCTTTGATCATCGAGTCGAAGCCCCCTGACAGAGCAGGAACATCCAATCAAGCTCAGGTCACACAGGAACACATCCAGTCAGGCCTGGAAAGGCTCCAGAGAAGGAGACTCCACAGCCTCTCTGGGCAGCCTGTGCCAGGGCTCTGGGACCCTTACAGCAAAGAAGTTCCCCCTTGTGCTGAGCTGGAACCTCCTGTGCTGCAGCTTCCATCCACTGCTGCTTGTCCTGTGCCAGGGAGCAGTGAGCAGAGCCTGTGACCCCCTCCTGACCCCCAGCCCTCAGATATTTCTAGACGTTGCTCAGATCCCCTCTCAGTCTTCCCTTCTCCAGACTAAGCAGCCCCAGGGCCCTCAGCCTCTCCTCATCAGGCACTGCTCCAGTCCCCTAATTCTATGTCCATGCCGCTTGCAGCTCTGGAAGCTGTGCCAGGGCAGGTCTAGGCTGGATGTTAGGAGGAAGTTCCTGGCAGAGAGAGTGATTGGCATTGGAATGGGCTGCCCAGGGAGGTGGTGGAGTTGCTGTCCCTGGAGGTCTTGCAGCCAAGCCTGGCTGGGGCTCTTAGTGCCATGGTCTGGTTGGTTGGGCAGGGCTGGGTGCTAGGTTGGGCTGGCTGAGCTTGGAGCTCTCTTCCAGCCTGCTTGATTCTATGATTCTAGATTCTATGTAACCCTTCCAACCTGGTCTATTCTATGATTCTATGACCACATCTAAGCAGCTCCTGAGGCTTACAAGTGCCTAAAATTCCCAAATGGGTTAAGACCACTGCTGTCAGGTGCCTGTGCACAGAGCACTCAGTGCCATGGTCTGGTTGCTTGGCCAGGGCTGGGTGCTAGGTTGGGCTGGATGAGCTTGGAGCTCTCTTCCAACCTACTTGATTCTGTGATTCTATGACCACATCTGAGTTGCTCCTGAGGCTTAAAGTGCCTGCAATGCCCAAATGGGTTAAGACCACTGCTGTCAGGTGCCTGTGCACGGAGCACTCTGCAGCACAGGGTTAAGCTGGGCTGTGTCTGCATCCCAGATGCAGGAACTCTGCCTATGTGCATCCCTTTGGCTGAGCATGGGGCAAAGAATGCATGAAAATGAAACAAATTACTGCTTATTACAAGAAACATATTTCCCTAATTGGCTTCTGAGGGCAGCCTTTTATTGGGCAACAGCTATCAATAGGCAAAGTGTGGCACTTGTTTAATATTAGGACTTTATTCCAGCCTAAGGGAAAGGAAAGACTAAAGGATCAAGGAGACAAATGAAAAACAAACATGGAAAGCTGCAAAGTTAAAAACACTGAGGAGAGGAAGCCACGAGGGAAGGGGATTAGATTTCAGAGCCTCCATCAGCCAGTGCCGGCATCTTCCTCCCAAATTAATTCCACACTTAATTTTTGGGATTCTTTCTTGCTTTTCCAGGCTCCAGCCAAAAAAAAACCCAAGTCAGACGAGCTGTCCTAAGCGACAGGCATCCCGGGATGCAGAGCTAAAGGAGTTCACTCTCACAGCTCCCTTTCATATGCAGATAGAGCCCTGCCTTCTCCTTTGTCATTCCTTGCAAAGCTCTGCGCTTCCTTCCTAAGGCATCATCTTTTATTAATCGCCTTAGCCAGGGCAGAGCCCAGGGAGGCTGGAAATGGGCTCAGACAGATGCTGATAAATGTCTAACGTTTCTTACAAACTAAATCAAGGCCAGGCGTGTTTTATTCATCAGCTAACCTGCAGCCACGCTCCACGCTGCATCGCACTTTCGGTGCCACCCTCTTTACACCGCTTGGCTCAGTTTCCTTCCCGGCTCTTAACAGCACTTACCTGAAAAGGCAGAGCCCAATGTCTATGTGTAAGGCTGGCTCAGAGGGTAAAGGTTATCCCCTGCATGCTTCCCTTTAACCTTATTTCCTTTCTCTTTTTTCCTCTTCCTCTTTCTTTTTCTCTTTCTTTTTCTTTTATGTTTCCTTTTCTTTTTCCAACATTTTTTTCTCAATTTGTTCTTCTTCTTCTTTTTCTTGTTTTCCTTTTCCCTTTTCCTTTTGTTTTTCTTTTCCTTTTCATTTTTCTTTTCTTTTTCCTTTTCCTTTTTCTTTTTTTCCTTTTCCTTTTCCTTTTTTTATCTCTTTCTTTTTCCTTTTCGTTGTCTTTTTTCTCTTTTTCTTTTCCCCTTCCTTTTTCTTTTTATTTTTATTTCCCTTTTCCTTTTCATTATCATCCAGCATCCAGCTCTGGAGCCATCAACACAAGAAGGACATGGAGCTGATGGAGCAGGGCCAGAGGAGGGACACCAAAACGCTCAGGGGTTGGGAGCAGCTCTGCTGCAGAGACAGGCTGAGGGAGCTGGGGGTGTGCAGCCTGCAGAAGAGGAGGCTCTGGGCAGAGCTAACAGCAGCCTGCCAGTGCCTGAAGGGGCTGCAAGAAGGCTGCAGAGAGACTGTTTGCAAAGGGCTGCAGGGACAGGACGAGGGCAATGGCTGCAAACTCGAGCAGAGCAGATTGAGATTGGATGTTAGGAACAGGTTCTGCAGCAGGAGGCTGCTGGAACAGTGCAAGAGGTTGCCCAGGGAGGTGGTTGTGTGCCCATGCCTGGAGATATTGAAGGTGATGCTGGATGTGGCTGTGGGCAACCTGCTCTAGTTGAGGATATCCCTGGTGAGTGCAGAGGGGGTTGGACTGGATGAGCTTTGAGGACCTTTCCAACCCAGACCACTTTATGATGCTATAATTCTGTGATCAGAGGAATTGGCAAGTGGGATTTCTGTGACCTGCAAGGGGCCCAGAATATGGAAGCCTTCAGAGGTGGTGCTAAGCGCCACTGAAATGTCTCCTTTCATCTCTTGGACATGATAAAGGCAGTGAAAGTATTTTCATTTGTGCCTCTGGGTCCAAACCTGCTCAGCAAAGCACTTTCCTGATTTGCCATTAGCTTCTGTGAGATTTGAGGCTGGTTAGCAGGGAGGAATCTTGCACTTGTCAGACAGCACCTGAAGAGCAGAGGGGAGACTTTATGCAAGAACCTGATGAGAGCGAGCAGTTTAAAGTGCTTTAGCACACTGAGATGCAATGGAAAATGCATTTGTGGGACAATAGATCTAGCAAATTGGAGACATCTTTCTGATAATTCTTTTTCCTCCACAGCTTCATTAGTTTCCCTTAAAACCTTTAGCAGATGCCTAATTGACAGAGTCAGCAGCAGTTTGCCACTCCTGTCTCCCTGTAATTCTCCCATGCTCTGGTCACATCTCTCATGGATTCCCCCTTTCATCAAGACAAATTATTTGCTGCCTCCACTCGAGTTCTGCTTATCTCCTCCTGCCTTCTCCCCTAGGAAGAGTTCTTTTAAAGCAGCTTAGGAGAGGAGATTCGAGGAGAGGAGATTCGAGGAGAGGAGATTCAAAGAGAGGAGAAGAGATTTGAGGAGAGGAGATTCAAGGAGAGGAGAGAGGAGAGGAGATTCAAGGAGAGGAGAGGAGAGGAGATTCAAGGAGAGGAGATTCAAGGAGATTCAAGGAGAGGAGAGGAGTTTTGAGGAGAGGAAAGGACTTTTTGCTGTTTCAGCCACAGAGGTACATTTGTCAGAGCATTTAATTGGAAAGATGAAGCCTGAGCAGCAGGCTTTGCATTCTGATGAGCCAGCACTAGACCCCTGACCTAATGGGAAGTGTTTCATGATACCTGCTACTTGGGGCTTTGTGCCTGTGTGAACATCCTGTTCTCAGCTGCAGTTTTGCCAGAGGGGCCTCTAACTCTACATGTTTGAGTTTGTTTTCTCTTTTTCCTTTTCTTGGTGCTTTGTTTTACACATGTAAAATTATTTTCCAGCTTCAGTGGGCATAGTGTAAACTTTATCAGTGATTTCAAAAACCACAACAACCAATTTGTCTGTAATTTCTTGAGTTAATGACCAAATGGGAATCACAGAATGGGCTGGGTTGGAAGGGACCTCCAAAGCTCATCCAGTCCAACCCCCTCTGCACTCACCAGGGACATCCTCAACTGTTGCCCACAGCCACATCCAGCCTCACCTTCAATGTCTCCAGGCATGGGCACACAACCACCTCCCTGGGCAACCTCTTGCACTGTTCCAGCAGCCTCCTGCTGCACAACCTGCTCCTAACATCCACTCTCAAGCTGCTCTGCTCTAGTTTGAAGCCATTGCCCTCATCCTGTCCCTGCAGCCCTTTGCAAACAGTCTCTCTGCAGCCTTCTTGCAGCCCCTTCAGGCACTGGCAGGCTGCTGTTAGCTCTGCCCAGAGCCTCCTCTTCTGCAGGCTGCACACCCCCAGCTCCCTCAGCCTGTCTCTGCAGCAGAGCTGCTCCAAGCCCCTGAGCATTTTGGTGTCCCTCCTCTGGCCCTGCTCCATCAGCTCCAGGTCCTTCCTGTGCTGAGGTCTCCAGAGCTGGATGCAGCACTGCAGGTGAGGTCTGAGCAGAGCAGAGGGCAGTGGCACAATCCCCTCTCTGGCTCTGCTGGCAGAGCTGCTCTGGCTGCAGCCCAGGCTGGGATTTGCCTTTTGGGCTGGAAACAACAGAAAACACCAACTGAGAGAGGCTGGAGTCAAGAGACTTCCAGTGTATGGTTAGCTTAAGCTGACTGATTTAGAGGAGGCTCCTGCTCATGTTTCACCATTCTGGGGAGCTGAGTCTTTCCCCATTGAAGCTCTAATAATGTTCCAGAGCCATAGAATGAGCTGGATTGGAGGGAGCCTTTTAAATGCTGGGGTTTATTTGACTCAGCATGACAAGTGTGGCCAGCATGGCAAGGGAGGTGATTAGGTTGGAAGGGACCTCAAACCTCAGCTAGTTCCAGCCCCAGCCTTCCATAGGCAGGGACACCTCTCACTAGAACAGGTTGTTCAGAGACTCCTTTTTGCCTGTGCCACCTATCACGAGGCTGGGGCAGTGTATAAAAGAGGGAGGGGGGTGTCCAACTGCTGGGAACAACAATGGTGCTGCCTTTGTTGAGTGTAAGAGATGCTAAAAGGTATAACCTGCTGTGTAGTTTAACAGCTCCTATTAAACCACTCCACACCCCCACACCACCCCCCCAACCCCAGGCAAAACATTTAGCCGGAGCTGTGGAAATCCTACACAATCTCCTGTCCCAAAAGACTTGGGAGAACACAGAAACTTTCTCTTCTTATAAACTGGATCACAAAAGTAACAGAAAAGGAGGATGAGGGGGGGAGGGAAAAACCCAACTGGAAAAAGTAATCCCTGGCTCTTGTGGCAGGATCAATGAAATTAGCAGAGCGCTGCTGGCTGCAAAGCACTTGAGGATGCTCCCAGGGAAAGGCAGAATGAAGGCATTCAAAACCCAACGACTGAACGAAGCTGACTTGATCCCTTCTGTGCTACAAATTGCTCCAGCAAGGAAGACAACTGCCAAAGTGCCAGGGAGCTCCGACAGCATCTGGTAATGTTTAGGGCAGATAAAGCTGGTGGGGAGGCAGGCGGTGCAGGAGGCACTTGAGCTCTGCCTCTCTTCCTCTGCTGCTGGCAAATAAGCTTCAAAGCACCTTCAAGCACAAACAAACCACTGCAAGTGAATTGCACCCACACACAAAAACAAGGGGAAAAAAAACCCCACTGCCTTCTCAGCAGGGGAAGAGGCCCTGGAAAATACTGCAGCAGTTGGACACTCAATGAAGTGCATTTGGGTTTCTCAGGGTCAGAGGATGTCAGGGGTTGGAAGGGACCTCCAGAGATCATAGAGGAGCCCAGAACTGGACACAGCACTCCAGGGGTGGCCTGAGCAGTGCTGAGTACAGGGGCAGAAGAACCTCCCTTGTCCTGCTGCCCACACTGCTCCTGAGCCAGCCCAGGATGCCATTGGCCTTCTTGGCCACCTGGGCACACTGCTGGCTCATGTTCATGTCCAGCACACTGGAAGATGCAGCCTTTTTTATGTGGTCTTTCCACCAGGGTTAGATCTACTCCTGTGAAAGCCTACCCAGACTGGCAAAGCTTTGGGAAAGAAAGGCTGCTCCCTAAGCAGGAACTTCTTACTGCATCATTCTGAAGAGCACAGTGCTGCTGAGCACACTCACATCACTCTCAGTCTGCAGAGGGGCTGAATGTGTCCCAGCTCAGCCTTCTTCCAATCACAGGATCACAGAATTAAGCATGTTGGAGAAGACCTCTGAGACCATCCAGTCCAAGCTATCTCCCAGCCCTGGCCAATCAGCTAGACCATGGCACCAAGTGCCCCAGCCAGCCTCCTCTTCAACACCTCCAGGGATGGGGACTCCACCACCTCCCTGGGCAGCCCATTCCAATGCCAATCACTCTCTCTGACAACAACTTCCTCCTAACATCCAGCCTGAACCTGCTCTGGCACTGCTTCAGGCTGTGTCCCCTTGTTCTGTTGCTGGTTGCCTGGCAGCAGAGCCCAACCCCACCTGGCTACAGCCTCCCCTCAGGCAGCTGCAGACAGCAATGAGCTGTGCCCTGAGCCTCCTCTTCTCCAACCTGCACACCTCCAGCTCCTTCTGTTCTCCTCCAGGCTCCCTCCTGCAGAAAAGTTCTCCAGGAGGGAGAATCTCTCTGATCTGAAGCTAGTGCAGGACGAAGGCACAGCCGGGTGGAAAGGAAAGAGGCACATTATGGCAGCAAGATGTTTCCTGGAGGATCACTGTCAAGTGGAAAGGAAATGTGGGACTACTTAGGCAACAAGGCATGGCCTGAGAGATGGAAACAAGGAATGAGGGATAGATCAGAAGAGGGGCTAGGAGGGAGAATTGGATGTGGAGTAGAAAGGAGGTCACGGCTGGAAGGTGAAGTCTGAGGAACAGATCCTGGTGTAGTTAGGTAAGGAGGAGAAAATTCCCTTTCACTGCTGCAGCCCTTTTCCCAGGCTCAGAGTCAATCAATCAAACATTAGGGGCTTGGAAAGAAGGCTATGCTGTGAAGGAAAAGATTGCAGCTCCACGGGGGAAACGCTGCCTGACCACGGCAGTAAGGTCTGCACCAAGATGCATGTGCAAAAGGCCAAGCTTCAACACTGCAGACAGAGAAGAGGCTCTTCTTAGTGGGGCTGGAGAAATATTGCATGGCCTGGTGACCCCTTCCTTTCCCTTTCCCTTTCCCTTTCCCTTTCCCTTTCCCTTTCCCTTTCCCTTTCCCTTTCCCTTTTCCTTTTCCTTTTCCTTTCCTCTCCTTGTCTCTTCTCTCTCTTCTCTTCAGGGGAACAAAAACTGTGGAAAGTGGAGCAGCCCCAACAGTGAGACAGAGAACACTGATAGTGGAAACTACTCCAGCAGTGCCTTGCAGTGACAAGACATTATCTCAAGGGAAGCAGAAGCTACCAGAGTTTATTTCTCTTTCACTTATGAGTTCATATGAATTTTTGTTGGGTTTTTTTCTTCTTTCCCTGGAAGCTAATCAGCTCTCTGTGGGGATGAGGGATTCTTAGTCACAACACTGCACTTCAGTGATTAAATACTGCTGCTGTCTCTCTTCATGACTCAGTTTTCTGTTATTCCAAGAGGAAGTTATGTGTCTGTTCCTTCATGATAAGGGAAGAAGCCTGAAGTCTGTAGACATCTCCCAAGTCTAGAGAGTGCCATCACATCTGACCACAGACTAAACAAACACAGCCAGCAGCAGGCAATGAAGGGCTAAGGGGAAAGCCCCCTAGCAGCAGCCTGCCAGTGCATGGAGGGGCTGCAAGAAGGCTGCAGAGAGACTGTTTGCAAAGGGCTGCAGGGACAGGACGAGGGCAATGGCTTCAAACCAGAGCAGAGCAGATTGAGATTGGATGTTAGGAACAGGTTGTGCAGCAGGAGGCTGCTGGAACAGTGCAAGAGGTTGCCCAGGGAGGTGGTTGTGTGCCCATGCCTGGAGACATTGAAGGTGAGGCTGGAGAGGGCTGTGGGCAACCTGCTCTAGTTGAGGAAATCCCTGCTGAGTGCAGAGGGGGTTGGACTGGATGAGCTTTGGAGGTCTCTTCCAACCCAGCCCATTCCATGATTCTATGACTGTGTGGTTCTGTGATTCTGTGGTTCTCTGCTTCTCTGATTCTATGATTCTGTAGTTCTATGATTCTATGGTTTATGATTCTATGGTTCTGTGCTTCTGTGGTTCTATGTTTCTATGATTCTGTGGTTCTATGGTTTATGATTCTGTGGTTCTGTGCTTCTGTGGTTCTATGATTCTATGATTCTGTGGTTCTATGGTTTATGATTCTGTGGTTCTGTGCTTCTGTGGTTCTGTGATTCTGTGGTTCCATGATTCTGCGATATGAAAGAAACTTCTTTGCCAAATGCTTTGGATCAAGCCTCACATTTCCCCTGCTAAAACCTTCACAGCCAATTGTATTAGGAGTATATAAAGTGAGAGCTTTGCTTCAGGAACTTGCAATCTTTGTATTTGTTGTGAAGGTTCTAGATCACAGGTGTCTCCTGTCAGGTTTTTGGCTGCTAACATGGAAAATGGACAAGTCTCCTGGCTTCAAGAAGAGCCAATCAGCCAGTCTGCCATGGAAAACTCTGGAGGCAGCAGTTCAGCCCTGGCTTTGCTCTCGCCATGGAAATAAAAGGGACTTTTATGGCTTTTACTTAGAGGAAAGAGAGTTACAATAATCCTGATGCTCAGAGGGCTGGAGCTGCTCTGCTATGAGCACAGGCTGAGAGAGTTGGGGCTGTTCAGTCTGGAGAGGAGAAGGCTTCCAGGAGACCTTCTTATGACCTTCCAGGATCTGAAGGGGGCTACAAGAAAGCTGAGAAGGGACTTTTTAGGCTGTCAGGCAGTGATAGGACTGGGGGGAGGGGGAATGGAGCAAAACTAGAAGTGGGTACATTCAGTTTGGGTGCTAGGAAGAAGTTAGCATGAGGGTGGTGAGACACTGGCAGAGGTTGCCCAGGGAGATGGTGGAAGCCTCATCCCTGGATGTTTTTAAGGTCAGGCTGCATATGGCTCTGGGCAATCTGATCCAGCATGAGGTGTCCCTGCCCATGGCAGGGGGGCTGGAACTGGGTGATCCTTGAGGGCCCTTCCAGCCCTAATAGTTCTGTGATGCTGTGTAAGAACCCACACCTTCTGCCTAGCACTCCTGGGAGGATTCCACTCACACTCTCAAAGCTGTGCTTGTCACAGAACCATTGAATGGTTCAGGTTGGAAGGGAGCTCAAAGCTCAGCCAGTTGCAACCTCCTGACATAGGCAGGGACACCTCCCACTAGAACAGGTTGCTCAAGGCATCATCCAACCTGGTCCTTGAACACCTCCAGGGAGGTTGTGGAGCACAGAAGCACAGAATGGGATCAAAGATGTGATGTGCTTCTGTGCTCCACAACCTCCCTGGGCAACCTGTGCCAGTGTCTCACCACCCTCACTGCAAACAACTTCTTCCTAACAGCCACTTTCAGTCTCCCCTCTGCCAATTTAAACCCATTCCTCCTCCTCCTGCCATGACAAGACCTCGTCAATAGTCCCTCCCCAGCCCTCCTATGACTCCCTTCAGATCCTGGAAGGCCACTGCAAGGTCTCCTGGAAGCCTTCTCTTCTGCAGGCTGCAGAGCCCCAACTCTTTCATCCTGTCCTCATAGCAGCCCTCTGAGCATCTTCATGGCCCTGCTCTGGGCTCACTCACACAGCTCCATGTCCTTTTTAAAGGAAGGCCAAATCTGAGGCCAAATTCTGTTTTGATTTACACTTTGTGCTTTTCCAAGAGGGAGCTCTATCACTCTGTGTTGAGAAACACCTGCCCTGGTGGGTGAACCCCTCAGAGCAAGGAGCCCAAACCAGGCAGAGAGCAGAGCAGCAGATAGCAGCACTCCCAGCAGGACCCAGCTGCTGGCAACCTCCCAGGGTTTCATTTCTGTCTGTGTTGGGGGTGGCAGCATCTGGCCAAGAATCTGTGTCCCAAAGCAGCACACTGTCAGATACAGCAGGCTCTCCTGGGGTTTGTCTGCAGCACCAGTATTTTCATAGAGCCATAGACTCATAGGATGGTTTAGATTGGAAGGGACCTCAAGGATCATCCAGTTCCAACCCCCCTCCCTCTTTCCTTTGTGCTAGCAGAGTGGATTAAGCTATTTTGGAGGTGAGCCAGCCTGCTGCTCAGACTCTATCTGAGCATATTCCCATAGAATTTTGTTGTGTTTTGAGGAAGAACTAAGCCAAAGCTGCAGCTTTTGCTCCTTGATTAGCACTTGAAAGCAGAGGCTATCTTTGCCATGCACTTGGATCAACAAAGTGTGGAAGCTTCAGTGGGACTTTGGTTCTTGTGCCTACTGAGAGCTTTTGAAAGGGTCTTGTAACGACAGGACAAGAGGTAAAGGGTTGAAACTGGCAGAGGGGAGATTCAGGCTGGATGTCAGGGAGGGGTTCTTTACAGTGAGGGTGGTGAGACGCTGGCACAGGTTGCCCAGGGAGGCTGTGGAGCACAGAAAGAGATCAAAGAAGCACTGGTGGTGTTCCTCAGGGATCTGCATTGGGACTACTTCCTTTTAACACTTCTATTGATGACCTTCATTCAGGCATAGAAAGTTTCAGCAGTGAGTTTGCAGAGGACACCAAGTGAGTTGGCAGTGTTGATTTGAATGAGGGTAGAGAGGCTCTGCAGAAGGGCTTGGATAGGTTTAGACCAATGAGCCAACATTTGCCACCCTGCATGTTTCTGTGACTCTTTGATTCTGTGATCTCCATGACCAAAGACATGGAGCCTGGAAATATCACAGTCACATTCCTGGAGGAGTGGTGGGTTCTGTTCTTTTGCTGGGAATTCCTCCTACTGGAGTGCTGCTCAATATCTTTACTGATGATCTGGAGCAGGGGACTGAGTCCAGCATCAGTAAGTTTGCAGAGGACACCAAGCTAGGAGCAGGAATGGAGCTGTTGGAGGGTAGGAGAGCCCTGCAGAGGGACCTGGCCAGGCTGCATGGGTGGGCAGAGGCCACAACAACCCCCAAGCAGCACTACAGGCTGGGGACAGAGTGGGAGCCAGGCAGAGAGGGAGCTGGGGGTGCTGGGACAGAGGAGCTAAAGATGAGGCAGCAGTGCCCAGGTGGCCAAGAGAGCCAATGGCATCCTGGGCTGGCTCAGGAGCAGTGTGGCCAGCAGGACAAGGGAGGTTCTTCTGCCCCTGTGCTCAGCACTGGATGAGCTTGGAGATCTCTTCCAACCTGGTTGACTCCCTGGTTCTCTGATTCTATTTCTGTAGTGGTTTATTCACAGGTCACAGGATGTTAGGGACTGGAAGGGACCCAAGGAGATCATCCAGTCCAACCCCCCTGCCAGAGCAGGACAATCCTATCTAACACAGATCACAGAGGAACACATCCAGACAGGACCTGAAAGTCTCCAGAGGAGACATTCCCCTTACACTGTTACATTTGATCTCCAAGGAACACAATTTCACTTCCCCTGACTTCCCAACAAATCCATGCTGTACTGAGTTTACCAGGGCAGGGATCCACCCTGACCCAGGACACCAGCTTACAGAATCATAGAATAGTTTAGGTTGGAAGGGACCTCAAAGCTCATCCAGTTCCATAGGCAGGGACACCTCCCACTATCTCCCATCTCCAATCCCCAGCACCAACCTCTCCGCAAGGTCCCCGCAGGTAGGTGTAGGCAGCCACGAGGACGCTCCCAGCGCCTTGTCGTAGATGCTCAGCCTCCTCTCAGCCAGGGCCCAAATGTGTTTCCAATTTAGGGGTATTGGGCAAGGTTTCAAGGAGAGCTGCTGCACTTTGTCTGATCCATCCTCCCCAGACGGAAGTGCTGGGAGCGTGGCCACCTGCAATAACAGATTACCCTGCCCCGAAACATCGCCGCGCACCTACGCGGCAGAGGCGTTGGAGCTGCCCTACAGACAAGGGAAGGAAGGAGGAAGGAGGGAAAAAAGAAGAAGAAACAAAAAAAAAAAAAGAAGAAAGAAAAAAAAAACCAAAACAGCTTTGTTGTTTTTCCTCAGAGAAAGAAAAAGATCCCAAAGCCAAGCTGCTTTTCAGCAGCCTTTTCTGCTCCCCCCCCACCCAACCCCTAACGCCACTGGCATCAAAAGCCCCTAATGAAAACCTGTTTGCGGAGGCTGGAGCCCAGCCAAGATACACTCTGGGCATATTCTTAGCCCCCTCGGGATGTGACTCATATTAAAAAAGCACAAGGCTGTCATCAGATGGCTGGTGGCTCAAATAAATCAAGTTTACTTTGAAAATTGAGGCGCACCAACCTTTTATGAGGTGCAACTCTGGCGTTCCCGATGGCCGACTTGCACACACACACACACACATAGATACCCACACATAATACAGACATAGATTTTTATTGCTTACAGCAGTTTAAAAGTATGCTACCAATCACATGCAAAGCAAGAGGTGACTGCAAACACACCAGTTTTTTACTGGGTGGCAGGAGGAACTGGGGTGTTTGCTTTCAAAACAAGCCTTCAGCACTGAGGTGTGCTTGGGAAAGGTGGCAGGGCTGAGTCGGTCCCCACGGTTCACACAGGCACCCAGGTTGGAAAAGCCTCTGATTCTATGATTCTGTGTCCTCTGCCACTGCCCCTCGCTTGGCTGGGAGCTGGGGGTTGTGTCCTGCTGCTGACACTAGGAGGGTCTGCCTCAGTTTCTGATGGGAGGGATGATGAAAGGCAGCAGACTGCAGCACTTCCATCGATCTGATTTGAATCCACATCTCCCAAGATGCCACTCATTCACAGAGTCAGAGAACCAAGCAGGTTGGAAGAGAGCTCAAAGCTCATCCAGCCCAACCTAGCACCCAGCCCTGCCCAACCAACCAGACCATGGCACTAAGTGCCCCAGCCAGGCTTGGCTTCAACACCTCCAGCCACAGCCACTCCACCACCTCCCTGGGCAGCCCATTCCAGTGCCAATCACTCTCTCTGCCAGGAACTTCCTCCTAACATCCAGCATAGACCTGCCCTGGCACACCTTGAGGCTGTGTCCCCTTCTTCTGTTGCTGGGTGCCTGGCAGCAGAGCCCAACCCCACCTGGCTACAGCCTCCCTGCAGGCAGCTGCAGGCAGCAATGAGCTCTGCCCTGAGCCTCCTCTGCTGCAGGCTGCACACCCCCAGCTCCCTCAGCCTCTCCTCACAGGACTGTGCTCCAGGCCCCTCCCCAGCCTTGCTGCCCTTCTCCAAACACCTTCCAGCACCTCAACATCTCTCTTCAATGGAGGAGCCCAGAACTGGACACAGCACTCCAAGTGTGGCCTGTGCAGTGCTGAGCACAGGGGCAGAAGAACCTCCCTTGTCCTGCTGCCCACACTGCTCCTGAGCCAGCCCAGGATGCCATTGGCTCTCTTGGCCACCTGGGCACTGCTGCCTCATCTTCAGCCTACTATCTATCAGTACCCCCAGGTCCCTTTCCTCCTGGCTGCTCTCAGCCACTCTGTCCCCAGCCTGCAGCGCCGCTTGGGGTTGTTGTGGCCAAAGTGCAGAACCCTGCCCTTGGCCTTGTTCAGTCTCATCCCCTTGGCCTCTGCCCACCCATCCAGCCTGTCCAGGTCCCTCTGCAGGGCTCTCCTACCCTCCAACAGATCAGCACCTGCTCCTAGCTTAGTGTCATCTGCAAACTTACTGATGCTGGACTCAATCCCCTGCTCCAGATCATCAGTAAGGATATTGAACAGGCACTGCCCCAGTATCAGAAGGCACTGCTCCAATAGCAAGAGGTTCTGTGTCCCAGCATCAGGAGACCCTGCCCCAGCACCAGGAGGCACTCACTGGTGAGGTTGCTCTGTGGTTCTCGTCCACCACACGAGCCTCTTAACGCCTGCCTGCGTTCCTGCATGTGCTGCTTGTGCTCCTGCTCCCAACGATCTGGTTTCACACACTTGGTGCCTGCAAGCAGAGCCCATGCAAATACCCAGCTCCATGTGGTCATTAGTCATGCTTGGTTACACTTTTCAACAGCTTCACAGTGTGAACCCTGAAGAGGCTCCTCTCTGCTTCGCAGTTTGTAAAGCTTGCAACTGGTAGAGGTGGAGGACAAGGTTTGTGGGGTGACTTTATTTGGCTTTTTAATGCCATTACATTGTTTCATGGGAAGAGAAATAATTCTGGGAACCAGGAGTGTGATGCTTGGTGTCCAAAACAAAAGAAACTTGGGGCACCCAAAGCTTTCTTTTCATGTAGCTAAGATTTTCCATCTGGCTGTGGCAAAAAGAAAGGGTTTAAGAAGGAGCCCCAAGAGAGATGCAAGAATTCCACCCAGACTCACACCTCCCGAAAGGTCTGAGTCTGGAAACTTCAGCAACATCTGCAAGGGAAGAGGGGTTAGGCTGTGAGGCTCCCCACAGCACTTTAGCTGTTTCCAATAGCTAAGTGAAGAGGCTGTGCTGGAAACGGAGGTGAAGACAGTGCCAGCTGCACCCACCCATCACTCACACCCCGAGGGATTCTGCTCTGCTCACAGCAGGCCACGTTCACACACTGAGGCTAAGCTGGCATAAATGAGTCATGTGAAGCCTAAAGAAGACTCAGCCCAAGGGCATCCCTCCACGTGAACTACAAAGTACATTCCAGAGGAGCTCTCTGAGTGTGCCTGGAGCGCACAGGCTGGGCCAGCTTACCCTTAGCTTGCACATGAGTAGATGCCATGCAAGTGGGCTTAACCCTGTGCTCCAGTGTGCCCCAAGCTGGTGCAGTGCACAGCACATGGAACCATGGGATCATGGAATCAGAGAATCAGAGAATCAGGGAATCACAGAGTCAAGCAGGCTGGAAGAGAGCTCCAAGCTCAGCCAGCCCAACCTAGCACCCAGCCCTGGCCAACCAACCAGACCATGGCACTAAGTGCCCCAGCCAGGCTTGGCTTCAACACCTCCAGCCACGGCCACTCCACCACCTCCCTGGGCAGCCCATTCCAATGCCAATCACTCTCTCTGCCAGGAACTTCCTCCTAACATCCAGCCTAGACCTGCCCTGGCACAGCTTGAGGCTGTGTCCCCTTCTTCTGTTGCTGGGTGCCTGGCAGCAGAGCCCAACCCCACCTGGCTGCAGCCTCCCTGCAGGCAGCTGCAGACAGCAATGAGCTCTGCCCTGAGCCTCCTCTGCTGCAGGCTGCACCCCTCCAGCTCCCTCAGCCTCTCCTCACAGGGCTGTGCTCCAGGCCCCTCCCCAGCCTTGCTGCCCTTCTCTCAACACCTTCCAGCACCTCAACATCACACATTGCTTCTCCACGCAGTCCTGTCTCTATTGGCAGAAGCTGCACACTTCAGCCTGGAGAAGAGAAGCTCTGCTCTGAGCACAGGCTGAGAGAGTTGGGGCTCTGCAGCCTGCAGAAGAGAAGGCTTCCAGGAGACCTTGGAGTGACCTCCCAGTATATGAAAGGGACTCCAGGAGGGCTGGGGAGGGACTATTGACAAGGTCTGGTCATGACAGGATGAGGAGGAATGGGTTTAAACTGGCAGAGGGGAGACTGAAAGTGGCTGTTAGGCAGAAGTTGTTTGCAGTGAGGGTGGTGAGACACTGGCACAGGTTGCCCAGGGAGGCTGTGCTCCACAGCCTTCCTGGAGGTGTTCAAGACCAGGTTGGATATTCTAGTTCTAGTGGGAGGTGTCCCTGCCTATGGCAGGGGGTTGGAACTGTCTGAGCTTTGAGTTCCCTTCCAACCGAACCCATTCCACGATGCCATGCAAAGCAGCTGCCAGCATTCAGCACACTGGATACTGGAGCAACATTGGGCTCTATAGTGATGTAACATAAGCCTCCCCTCCTCCCTCCATGAACACTGTGTACAGAGTGCATGTTCCATGCACTGAACTCTCTTTCCTTACTGTATCAGCCCCCTTAGTAGCAGAGGCAGGCAGGATTCCACAACCTCCCCATCCATTCAACTGAACTCATCCTCTGTCACCAGCCCCACTGCTGGCCCTAGTGTTACTCCCCGTGCAGGGCTCCATCCCTACTCCCTTGAGCTCTGCCAGTCCTGGCTTTTTATTCCATTCCTCTCTCTCAGGAAGGAAAAGGGAAACCTGAGAAGGTTTCTTTGTCAGAAGCCATTTTCCTCCACCCAGAGCAGCTGCACCATGAAATTACTCACCCAGCTATTGCCACCTGGCTGCTGCCTTCTGATCCAGCCTGCCACAACCATCTCCCTCTGCTCACAGCTTGGCTGCTGCGTTGTTACAGCTCTGCTTCTGGAGTCAAATATCCCTTATGCATCTCAGCTTGGCACCCTTTTATTCTTGCAGCCCATTCTCCCTCCCCAGATGTGGGGGGAAGGAAGGAAGCATCATTCCCAGTAAAATGCTCTGTGCATCAGGAGTAATCTTCTAGATCTCAGTTCAAGTCCTGAAGGTTTCTGTTGCTAGATTATTCTTTGTCATCTGCTTGCTTGTTTCAGTCAGCACAGAAAGAATTGTGCTAGCCCTTGCCAGAGGCCTGCCCCTCCTTGCTGAGGAGCCATGCACCTGTGAGGTCTGTGCTTGCAGAGTTTGCTGGGATTTGTATTGTGCTCACAAAGATTTTCTGCTCCTTGCTCAGAGGGCTCCAGCAACAAGTGTTAACAGGAGGTCAGCTCACCAACTTGCTTTGCAGCAAGACATAAAGCAGCCACAGGGAAGGACAGAGTAAAACACATCTAGGTGAGGAGAACTGGCTTGAAGAATAGCTTAAAACTCTGATTTCCTTCTCCTGCCCAAACGGATTACAGTTATGGATTACTCAAAATCAACCAAAGCTCAGAAGGAGAAAGGAAATCTTTCTCCTAGCGCTACAGAACCCTGCCAAAAATCCTTCTCCAGCTCTCCTCTAGCCCACTTCATGTACTGCAAGGCTGCTCTAAGGTCTCCCCAGAGTCTCCTCTTCTCCAAGGTGAACACTCCCAACTCCCTCAGCCTGGCCTTGTAGGGGAGGTGCTCCAGAGAAACTGTTTGGAAATGGTGATTGTGAGCAAGGGAAAGTTAAAGACAGCATCTGGGGAGGGGAAATATCCAAAAGGAAAGTGAATAGTGGGGGAAAGAAGAAAGAAGAGAGGAGAGAGAAGAAAGAAGAGAGGAGAGAGAAGAAAGAAGAGAAAGAGGAGGAAGAGGAGGAGGAGGAGGAGGAGGAGGAGGAGGAGGAGGAGGAGGAGGAGGAGGAGGAGGAGGAGGAGGAGGAGGAGGAGGAGGAGGAGGAGGAGGAGGAGGAGGAGGAGGAGGAGGAGGAAAAGAGGAAGAAGAAGAAGGAGAAGAAGAAGGAGGAGTGGAAGAAGGAGAAGGAGGAGAAGAACAACTACTCTTCTGTACAAAAGACTTCTAATTGCTCAGTGACAATCAGTGTTCACTCCAAGCATTGTGCCTAGAGCCACAGGCTTTGACTCTCACTCTCCAAGGCACAGCAAATGCTTGTACAGGCAGGGAACGTTCTACTGGGGGTGATGCAAGTGGGAATGTTGGGAGGGGAAGATGACAGACCCAGGTGCCATAGGAAGATAAGATGAAAGTGACCTGCAGCTATCCACTGCAGAACAGAGAGAGGGCAGAGCCACTCATCTCAGACATACACAGCAAAAGCTCTGAGGTGACCTTCTTGTGGCCTTTCAGTATCTGAAGGGGGCTACAAGAAAGCTGGGGAGGGACTTTCTAGGCTCTCAGGGAATGATAGGACTGGGGGGAATGGAACAAAGCTGGAAATGGGGAGATTCAGACTGGATGTTGGGAAGAAGTTCTTCAGCATGAGGATGTTGAGAGCCTGGAATGGGTTGCCCAAGGAGGTGTTGGAAGCCTCATAGGTGGAGGTGTTTGAGGCCAGGCTGGCTGAGGCTGTGGGCAGCCTGCTCTAGGGTAGGGTGTCCCTGAGCATGGCCGGAGGAACTGGCTGCTCCTTGTGGTCCCTTCCAACCCTGACTGATTCTATGACTCTAAAAGGCTGAGAGGCTGCAGGAAGAAGTGTTGGTGAATTGACATTAAATATTAGGAGAATTTGCTCATGCTGAGGGTGGTAAAACAGCACAAAAGTTGCCAGTTCTCCTGAACGTGCTCTAAACTCAATGCTCTGACTCAAAGCAACCCTGTCCAACTCGGGAACTGGACGTAACATCAAAGCTGCTCCTGCTTGGAGCAGGGGTTCTGACCAGATGATGTCCAGAAATTTCTTCCAAATTAAACTCCTCTGTGCCCCTCTCACAACTGGGAAACTGTGGGAAAGCCATAAATGAAGCTCTGCTTCTCTCCTGAACGTCCCAGTTGTTGGAGAGCTGGATGCAGGCTCAAGCTTTTGGGTGCAAAGAGAGCTCCAAGTTGTTCAGCTGCCCAGAAGTCACTGGATCATTACTGCCCTGTGGACAGGGGATTGTCCAGACCCCTTGAGTCAGTGGAATGATGGAGGGTGGGTGTGGGAAGGAAAAGGACTAGCCCTAGGACAGAGAAACAGAGGGGAGTTCTGGAGAATTACCTCATGCTACTGCCTGCTGCCAGGGGAAGTGAAGGATGGGGAGTTAGAAACTCATTTGCATTCCCTTCCAATTCACATTCCCTTCCATCAGCCTTTGCCTCCTTATTATACACTGCCAGGCTGCCAGTTTGGCTTTAAAGGGCTGTGGCATAGCTGCCAGAGGCAGCAGAGCTATTTATGACCTCCTGTCATAATTCAGCCTGGAAGCTACAACAGATTTATTTCCCCTGCTCAAAAGTGGTCCTCACTTCTTTTGTTACTAGTCTACATGATGGATTTCTTCTTCTTTCTACAAGGAAAACCTGGATGTTAGAGGGAGGGTGCTGAGACACTGGCACAGGTTGCCCAGGGAGGTTGTGGAGCACAGAAGCACAGAATGGGATCAAAGATCCCATTCTGTGCTTCTGTGCTCCACAGCCTCCCTGGAGGTGCTCAGGACCAAGTGAGATGAGTCAAATAAACCCCAGCATTTAAAAGGCTCCCTCCAATCCAGCTCATTCTATGGCTCTGGAACGTTATTAGAGCTTCAATGGGGAAAGACTCAGCTCTCCAGAATGGTGAAACATGAGCAGGAGCCTCCTCTAAATCAGTCAGCTTAAGCTAACCATACACTGGAAGTCTCTTGACTCCAGCCTCTCTCAGTTGGTGTTTTCTGTTGTTTCCAACCCAAAAGGCAAATCCCAGCCTGGGCTGCAGCCAAAGCAGCGCTGCCAGCAGAGCCAGAGAGGGGATTGTGCCACTGCCCTCTGCTCTGCTCAGACCTCACCTGCAGTGCTGCATCCAGCTCTGGAGCCCTCAGCACAGGAAGGACCTGGAGCTGATGGAGCAGGGCCAGAGGAGGGACACCAAAATGCTCAGGGGTTGGGAGCAGCTCTGCTGCAGAGACAGGCTGAGGGAGCTGGGGGTGTGCAGCCTGCAGCAGAGGAGGCTCTGGGCAGAGCTAACAGCAGCCTGCCAGTGCCTGAAGGGGCTGCAAGAAGGCTGCAGAGAGACTGTTTGCAAAGGGCTGCAGGGACAGGACGAGGGCAATGGCTGCAAACTCGAGCAGAGCAGCTTGAGAGTGGATGTTAGGAACAGGTTGTGCAGCAGGAGGCTGCTGGAACAGTGCAAGAGGTTGCCCAGGGAGGTGGTTGTGTGCCCATGCCTGGAGATATTGAAGGTGAGGCTGGAGAGGGCTGTGGGCAACTTGATCTAGTTGAGGCTGTCCCTGCTGAGTGCAGAGGGGATTGAACTGGATGAGCTTTGGAGGTCTTTTCCAACCAAGACCATTCCATGGTTCTGTGACTATGATTCTGTGGTTCATCATTCTATGATCAGTTAGAATATGGATAACCTTTGGAGGTCCTTTCCAACCCAGCCCACTTTATGATGCTCTAATTCTATGATCAGGTAGAATATGGATAAACTTTGGACATCTCTTCCAACTCAGACCTCTTTATGATGCTCTAATTCTATGATCAGTTACAATATAGATGTCATTTGGAGGTCCCTTCCATTTCCAGACCACTTTATGATGCTATAATTCAGTATTCAGTTAGAAAATGGATGAGCTTTGGAGGTCCCTTCCAACCCAGCCCACTTTATGATGCTCCAATTCTATGATCAGTTAGAATATGGATAACCTTTGGAGGTCCCTTCCAACCCAGGCCACTTTATGATGCTCTAATTCAGTGATCAGTTGGAAAATGGATGAGCTTTGGAGGTCCTTTCCAACCCAGACCACTTTATGATGCTCTAATTCAGTGACCAGTCAGAATATGGATGAGCTTTGGAGGTCCTTTCCAAGCCAGCCCACTTTATGATTCTCTGATTATTCAGCATGAAGCTCAGACACTAAGAGTCTTTTCATAGCAGCAGCTCACTGATGTGGCTCCAAAGGTTCACCTGTTGCCATTTCCTCCAAGACAAGGGCAGCTGCTTGCCCTCACTGTACCTTGCTCTCTAAAAAACCTGGTTGCACAAAAGGGAGAATTCTGAGCCTCAATCTAAGCTCTCTTGTTCATATGATTAAAAACAATGCCTGCAGAGTTGTGTTGGCCTGGAAACAAGCATTGACATGAGAACCTTTTCCCATAGAACAACTTATTTATGCTGGGATTATTCATTCTCCATCCAAGGATAAGACAAAAATCACCCCCATTTTTTCCCTAAGTGATGTCTGCCTCAGTAGCTCCTTAGAGGGAATTTCCCAGGCAAAGCTGATGTCTATTTCCAGTAAATGGCCCAGAGGAGGCAGCAGGCTGATCATTTGGCTGACTAAGAATGCTTGGTTCATCTCAGTTTGATAAAAGCATCCATGTTTGTGCTTTTAATGCATAGTTGTGTGTTATCTTGATGTCTTTATCAGCTTCCAACATTGCTGGCTTTCATGCAAGGCTTTCAGAGCCCAGGCCCTTCCATAGCTCTGCTTCCTCCTCCAAACTCCCTTGTGAGATGCAGAGTCTGTCTGAATTATTGATTTGAATCGTTTTTGGGGGCTCCCTTCTGCTTTTACTTCTTGAACTCCCAGCAGGGTAACAATCTCCTTGTGCTCTGAGCCCCTCTTGAAGCATCTGGGATGTACAGCAGGACAAGGGAGGTACTTCTGCCCCTGTGCTCAGCACTGCTCAGGCCACACCTGGAGTGCTGTGTCCAGTTCTGGGCTCCTCCATTGCAGAGAGATGTTGAGGTGCTGGAAGGTGTTTGGAGAAGGGCAGCAAGGCTGGGGAGGGGCCTGGAGCACAGCCCTGTGAGGAGAGGCTGAGGGAGCTGGGGGTGTGCAGCCTGCAGCAGAGGAGGCTCAGGGCAGAGCTCATTGCTGTCTGCAGCTGCCTGCAGGGAGGCTGTAGCCAGGTGGGGCTGGGCTCTGCTGCCAGGCAAGCAGCAACAGAGCAAGGGGACACAGCCTCAAGCTGTGCCAGGGCAGGCCTAGGCTGGCTGTTAGGAGGAAGTTCCTGGCAGAGAGAGTGATTGGCATTGGAATGGGCTGCCCAGGGAGGTGGTGGAGTGGCTGTGGCTGGAGGTGTTGAAGCCAAGCCTGGCTGGGGCACTTAGTGCCATGGTCTGGTTGGTTGGCCGGGGCTGGGTGCTAGGTTGGGCTGGCTGAGCTTGGAGCTCTCTTCCAACCTGGCTGACAGAGGGAGATTGGTTTGTTCTATTCCATGATTCTGTGATGTGGTTGGTTCTGATCTATGATTCTGTGATGTGATTGATTCTAGCCTATGACTCAGAGCATGCAAAGCATGAGAGGATTGTGCTGGCTGCAATGAAGACAATCAATGCTGAAAAAAGAAAGAACACAAGTGCAGGATTTGGGGAAGGGGAAGGGGAGTTGGTTGGTCCTAGGGGATGCAGGACTTCCCACTTGCTGTGTTAATCTAACCCCACCTGTTCCATGACCTATTACATCTGAGCATTATCTTTGCCATGAACACACAGTGTTGTCTGCATGACTTCAGCTGCAGATAGGAGGACCATGAGGGTGGGGAGCCTGCTTTGGCTCCCTAGTTGTAGGTGGAGGAGGCCACCAGCTCCAGCTGAAGGAGTTAATCCCTTGTTGGTTTAAGACTCTTAAGAGCTGGCTGCTCTGAACAGCACATACCTCTGAGCACAGTCATGGCTGGGTTAACCCAGCTCACTTTTCACTTAAAGCACATAAAGTGAAGTAGTGAGAGAGCTGGTATGAGGGCAACCTGATCTAGTGGAAAGTGTCCCTGCCCATGGCAGGGGTGGGTTGGAACTGGGTAATCCCTGAGGTCCCTTCCAAGCCTGACAGTTCTCTCATTCTGTGTTTTTCCACCAGTCAGTAGGACCCAAGTAGGGCTTCAAGATTATTTATATGATAGGGATTTTGGAGAAGGGCTTGGCAGGTGTTTAAGGCCAGGCTGGATGAGGCTCTGGCCAGCCTCGTTTGGGTAGGGTGTCCCTGGGCATGGCAGGAGGGTTGGGACTGGATCATCCTTGTGGTCCCTTCTCTACCTTTACTCTGCCCTAGTGAGACCACAGCTGCAATGCTGTGTCCAGGTTTGGGCTCCCCAGCTCAGGAGAGACAGGGACCTGCTGGAGAGAGTCCAGCAGAGAGCCAGGAGCATGAGTGGGGCACTTGAGCATCTCCCCTGCAAAGAGAGCCTGAGAGCCCTGGGGCTGTTGAGTCTGGAGCAGAGAAGGCTGAGAGGGGATCTGAGCAATGTGTGCAAACAGCTGAGGGGTGGGGGTCAAGGGGAGGGGGCCAAGCTCTGTTGGGTGCTGCACAGCAAGAAGCCAAGGAGCAATGGATGCAAAGTGGAGCAGAGAAGGTTTCAGCTGAAGAGGAGGAGAAACTTGTTTGGAGTGAGGGTGGCAGAGGCCTGGAGCAGGCTGCCCAGAGAGGTTGTGGAGTCTCTTTCTCTGCAGACTTTGCAACCCCTCCTGGATGCATTCCTGTGTGGACTACCCTGGGTGATGCTGCCTGGGCAGGGAGGTTGGACTGGATGAGCTCTGGAGGTCCCTTCCCACCTCTGTGAACCTGTGCTAAAATCTCCTGTGTCCATTATCTGGGGACCATCCAGCCCCTTCCTACTTTCTGGTCCTCAGAGGACTTTTATCATTTAGTCCTCAACCTACAACAGTTTTTCTCCTGGTGGGTGGGGGAGGCATGAAGGAAGGTGTGAGTGTCCCTAGCAAATATCCCTTCTCACAGCCATGTGACCCTCCTTTCTTATTTAACAGGGAGCTGAGAGAGCAGCACTTCTGCTTCTCCTTATAAAGAGTCAGACTCTTGCTCCAGTGAAACACACTCTTGGATTCCATACAGGCTTCATGTTCACACCAAATACTTATCTGCTGGGTAATGACAGAGTATTCTCACATGGGATGCTCATAAATATAACGATGCAGAATTTCCCTCCCCCTTGCAGTCAGCATTCAGCAAATGGAGCCTTTTTTCCATGCTGACACTGGAATTATTTCAACAAGAAATACTTCAAGCTGCAGCACTGAGTGCAGCTCTGGAGCCCCCAACACAAGAAGGACATGGAACTGGACTTGGAAAGCTCATCCAGTCCAACCCCCCTGCCACACCTGGAGCAGATCAGACAGGAACACATCCAGGCAGCTCTGGAATAGAGGGAGACTTCACAACCCCCTGGGCAGACTCTGCCAGGCTTTTGTCACCCTCACAGGGAAAAGATTCCTCCTCAAGTTTCCATGCAACTTCCTCTGCCTCAGCTCCCACTCAGTGGGAGCATTCTGTGCTTCTGTGCTCCACAACCTCCCTGGGAAACCTGTGCCAGTGCCTCATCACCCTCAACCTGTGCCAGTGCCTCATCACCCTCAACCTGTGCCAGTGTCTCATCACCCTCAACCTGTGCCAGTGTCTCAGCACCCTCACTGCAAACAACTTCTTCCTAACAGCCACTTTCAATCTCCCCTCTGACACTTCAAACCCATTCCTCCTCATCCTGCCATGACAAGACTCTGTCAATATTCCCTCCCCAGCCCTTCCTATAGCTCCCTTCAGATCCTGGAAGGCCACTCCAAGGTCTCCTTAAGCCTTCTCTTCTCCAGGCTGCACTGCAGAGCCCCAACTTTTGTATCCATGAAGGAGAAGACAAGAAGTTGGGTGAGAAATACCACCCAGCCCAGACATGGGCTTCCCAAAAAGCAATGGAGAGGAATCTGCCTGCATCAAGGGGAGCATTTCTTGTTGTGCATCTACACAAGGCCCAGGAGGATGCTCAGAGGCTGCAGCAGCTCTGCTGTGAGCACAGACTGAAAGAGTTGGGGCTGTGCAGTCTAGAGAGGAGGAGGCTCCCAGGTGACCTTCTTGTGGCCTTCCAGGATCTGAAGGGGGCTACAAGAAAGCTGGGGAGGGACTTTTTAGGCTGTCAGGGAGTGATAGGACTGGGGGGAATGGAATAAAGCTGGAAATGAGTAGACTCAGACTGGATGTGAGGAAGAAGATCTTCAGCATGAGGATAGTGACAGCCTGGCAGGGGTTGCCCAGGGAGGTGATGGAAGCCTCATCCCTGGAGGTGTTTGAGGCCAGGCTGGCTGAGGCTGTGTGCAGCCTGCTCTAGTGTGAGGTATCCCTGGGCATGGCAGGGGGGTTGGAACTGGCTGCTCCTTGTGGTCCCTTTCAACCCTGACTGACTCTTTGATGCCCTCACTTGCTGGATTTCTCTCCTACCCTCTTGGTCCTGTCAAGGCAAGTGGCTTGACACATTCAATGTGAAGTGACTAACATCTTTAGTGTCCTGAGAGCTCCTCAAGGCAATGATGCTACATCCCTCATTTCCCCTCCTGTGTCATCCCAAGCAGTCAAAGGTCTTGTGCACACTCAAAGGAACATTGAAGTGCCCTGGTCTGAAGTGAAGCTGCTTTCCAGCATAAACACAAACCAAAGATCCAGGTTTGGGTTTTTTCACAGTTGAAACTCAACAGTTTGAGCCTCTCATTGAAACAGTACATTTCTATTTGATTGCATTTTAGTCTTTTTTGGTGGTGGTTGTTAAGTGAAAGCCTAATGCCAAAAGCTGTCAGAGCATGAAACTCACTGGGATGAGGTTTCCCTGTCAGAGGAGGTTTCCTACACTGAACTTAACACTGCCAGCAACTAAAATACCTTTTAATGTGTTCTGGCTTTTAACTGTGCAGCACTGCCTGCATTCCATGTGTTTGCCATTATCCATAGGCTCATCACTTTGTCTCTTTCCCCCACCACCACCTTATTTTCAATGGAGACAGTGATGGAAGGAGGCCAAATTGTGCAGCACCACAGTTCAAGTAGTGAAATTAGCAACTGCACAATATTCCCAGAGAAGTAGTCCTGCTCACTGCTGGCCACAAGCCTGTTTCTGACACCAGAAAGTCAGAGAGTCACAGAATCAGCCAGGTTGGAAGAGAGCTCCAAGCTCATCCAGCCCAACCTAGCACCCAGCCCTGGCCAATCAACCAGACCATGGCACTAAGTGCCCCATGCAGGCTTTTCATACAATTATAGGAGAGCATCCAGCAGGCAGAAAAGCAAATGTCAGAGCAGGCTTGCAGACACAGCTGCCAAACACATCCCCTGGCCAGGTTCTGTACCTGGGGGCTGGGAGGTGGGCTGATGGTGTGGCCCCCAGCCACACAGCCCTTGTGTTAAGGCATCATTTGGACAGCTTGGTGGCATAGGAGATATGTGGTCAGCACAGAAGTGCTCTGCATCTGCTCTTGTGAGACCCCCACCTGCAGTCCTGGGTGCAGTTCTGCAGCCCCCAGCACAAGCAGGACATGGAAGTGTTGGAGCCAGTGCAGAGGAGGCCACCAAGATGCTGAGAAGGCTGCAGCAGCTCTGCTCTGAGAACAGGCTGAGAGAGTTGGGGCTGTGCAGCCTGGAGAGGAGAAGGCTTCCAGGAGAGCTTGGAGTGGCCTTGCAGGATCTGAAGGGGGCTCCAGGAGGGCTGGGGAGGGACTATTGACAAGGTCTTGTCATGGCAGGATGAGGAGGAATGGGTTTGAAGTGGCAGAGGGGAGATGGAAACTGGATGTTAGGAAGAAGCTATTTGCAGTGAGGGTGGTGAGACACTGGCACAGGTTTCCCAGGGAGGTTGTGGAGCACAGAAGCACAGAATGGGATCTTTGATCAAGAAGGTCACCTGGGAGCCTCCTCTGCTCCAGCCTGCACAGCCCCAACTCTTTCAGTCTGTGCTCACAGCAGAGCTGCTGCAGCCTCTGAGCATCCTCCTGGCCCTGCTCTGGACACTCTCCAGCATCTCCACAGCCCTCTTGTCCCAGGGGCTCCAGAGCTGAATGCAGCACTCCAGGTGGGGTCTCAGCAGAGCAGAGCAGAGGTTGCTGATTTGTCACCATTTACATTTCACTTCCAATCCCACAACTCCCTCCCTTAATTGAAGTTGCTTCCATTTGTCCTGCCTCTGTCTGGAACGGTGCTCAGATGATGAATGGTTGATTTATGCTAATTGTGTACCTGGGGGAAAGCACTGCAGACTCAGAACACACCTAATGACAACCTGCCCTCTGGAAGCCTTGCAGCAGGAGTGCCAGGAAGCTGAAATATGACTTAATGGTGGCCAAAGACATTTTAAAACAGAAAATGATTTTAAAAACTAAATGAGCTGGAGAAGTTTGCTGAAGGAAAGTGAATTTGCAGGACTTAATTAGCTGAGCTTATTCTGCCAGTTGTTTTTAATGAGGGCTTTGAGTTCCCTCTGGTGTTCTGGGGGCTGGTTGTTTACCCAGAGAGGAGCAGGTGCTTGGCATGGAGGGTTAGGTGCAATAGGAGTAGGTGAGTAAAGAAATACACTTCAGTAGCACAGAATGGAGCCATCAGAGGGAAGTGTTCCTAGCTGCTCCTGCCTGAATCAAAACAGCACCAGGGCTCAGAAGACTGAAGCCAATGGAACCCACGGAAGGGATATGAAGAAAAATGTGTAGTGGAGAAGCTGAAGACAAACTTTTCCTCCTGCTGAAGTAGAGAGGTGCACAGCCACCTCCCTGGGCAACCTGTTGCAGTGTTCCAGCAGCCTCCTGCTGCACAACCTGTTCCTAACATCCAATCTCAATCTGCTCTGCTCTAGTTTGAAGCCATTGCCCTCGTCCTGTCCCTGCAGCCCTTTGCAAACAGTCTCTCTGCAGCCTTCTTGCAGCCCCTTCAGGCACTGGCAGGCTGCTGTTAGCTCTGCCCAGAGCCTCCTCTTCTGCAGGCTGCACACCCCCAGCTCCCTCAGCCTGTCTCTGTAGCAGAGCTGCTCCAAGCCCCTGAGCGTTTTGGTGTCCCTCCTCTGGCTCTGCTCCATCAGCTCCAGGTCCTTCCTGTGCTGAGGGCTCCAGAGCTGGGTGCAGCACTGCAGGAGAGGTCTGAGAAGGGCAGAGGACAGTGGCACAATCCCCTCTCTGGCTCTGCTGGCAGAGCTGCTTTGGCTGCAGCCCAGGCTGGGATTTGCCTTCTGTGCTGCAAGCTCACACTGCCTGCTCATGTCCAGCTTCTGGTCCATCAGCACCCCCAAGTTCTTTTCCACAGAGCTGCTTTCTATCATCTCCTCCTCAGTGGACAGTGAGAATTGTTCCAGCCCAAGTGCAGAACCCTGCACTTGTTCTTGTTGAACCTCAGGAAGTTCACCTGGGCTCACCTCTCCAGCCTGTCCAGGTCCCCCTGCATGCCATCCTGTCCCTCTGCCATATCAACAGCACCACTCAGCTTGGTGTCTTCTGCAGACTTGCTGGTGGTGCCTTTGATTAGTCTGCCTATAGCCTACAACTACCTGCAGGGAGGCTGTAGCCAGCTGAGGTTGGACTCTTCTGCCAGGCAAGCAGCAACAGAACAAGGGGACACAGCCTCAAGCTGTGCCAGGGCAGGTCTAGGCTGGATGTTAGGAGGAAGTTCCTGGCAGAGAGAGTGATTGGCATTGGAATGGGCTGCCCAGGGAGGTGGTGGAGTGGCTGTGGCTGGAGGTGTTGAAGCCAATCCTGGCTGGGGCACTTAGTGCCATGGTCTGGTTGGTTGGGCAGGGCTGGGTGCTAGGTTGGGCTGGCTGAGCTTGGAGCTCTCTTCCACCCTGCTTGGTTCTGTGATTCACTGATAAAAACGTTAACCAGCACAGGTCCCAGTACAGAGCCCTGAGGGACACCACTTGTCACTGCTCTCCACCTGGTGCCATTGAGCACCACCCTCTGGATGTGACCGTCCAGCCAATTCCTCACCCTCCTAGCAGTCCACCCACCCCCACCCTGGAATGGTCTCCAATATAATGCTGTGGAAGGCTCAGTGTCCACAGCCACTTATGTGGCTGCTGTATCTTTCTGGCAGGCAAAAAAAAACCCTCAACCCAACCAACTCCATTTGTTCAGAGTATAAAACCTAATTTTACACTGGAAGAGAGGAGCAAACTGTTGGGAGGGAGGTGGTTTTTCTCTAGTGGTTTGGCTAAACCTCATCAGTCAAGGAATTGGCTTTGTGAAGTCTTGGAAGGGATTGTTTGAATCAAATGTCCCCAGGCTGGCTGGGAATGGGTGAGTAGCTTTGGGAAACTGATCTGGTTCTGTTGCAAGCTGTGTTTTGGGGTTGGTTGTTGGTTTTCCCCTCCCCTTTGCTTCTTTCTTTTATGTAAAAGAGGAAACAAAATTTCAGCCAGGAACTGTTTTCAGCTTAGATGACTTTATTTGGGTAAATAAATGGGGAGCTAAATAACAGTCAGATGGAAGAGATGGGATGTGAGGAGGAGATCACAGAAAGAACAAGGACAACAGGCAGGGGAGAGCAAAGCAGCAAGTAACAGAAGAGACTCTTAGAGTCAACAGCTTGTTCCAGGAAAGAATCATCATGGAATTGGTTTAGTTAATTAGAAGGGTTAAGAGATAGGTTGGACTCAACCTATCCTATCCTAGCTGAGACCTTCAGCACTCAACTGATCCTAGAGGTCTTTTCCAACCTAGTTGATTCTGTGGTTCTGTGAGGGCTGGAAGGGTCCTCAAGGATCATCCAGGTCCAACCCCCCTACCATGCCCAGGGACACCTCACACTAGAGCAGGGTGCCCACAGCCATAGCCAGCCTGGCCTTAAAAACATCCAGGGATGAGGATTCCACCACCTCCCTGGGCAACCTGTGCCACTCTGCCAGCACCTTCATGCTGAAGAACCTCTTCCTAGCACCTAATCTAGATCTGCCCTCCTCTAGCTTGGGTCCATTCCCCCCAGTCCTATCACTACCTGACAACCTAAAATGTCTCTCCCCAGCTTTCTTGTAGCCCACTTCAGACACTGGAAGGTCACAAGAAGGTCACCTGGGAGCCTTCTCCTCTCCAAACTGAGCAACCCCAACTCTCCCAGCCTGTGCTCACAGCAGAGCAGCTCCAGCCTCCTCTCCAGACTGCACAGCCCCAACTCTCCCAGCCTGTGCTCACAGCAGAGCAGCTCCAGCCTCCTCTCCAGACTGAACAGCCCCAACTCTCCCAGCCTGTGCTCACAGCAGAGCAGCTCCAGCCTCCTCTCCAGACTGAACAGCCCCAACTCTCCCAGCCTGTGCTCACAGCAGAGCAGCTCCAGCCCTCTCCTGCACAGCCAACACTAGCTTGTTCATTTTGGAGGGGTGGGAATTCATTGCCCATTTCATTTCAGATGATCTTCGTTAGCTGCAGTGTACCATTGAGATTAGCAGTGTTTGATGCAGATCTGAGTGGCTCACAGCACCATTCCCTCACTTACAAGGCCAGAGCTGAAGTTCAGCCAGAGGTCTTGGCTAAGAGGAGTTTGCAGGGATTGGAGTGCAGCTCCCACTGCTGTGTTATCTACAACACAAACAACTCTGCATCAGTTGGCAATTCAGGACAACACTTGATTAGCAGACTCCCTCTTCCAGCTAACTATAACAGGTTGAAAGGTGCTCTCCCTCCACAGAGCAGTTCATTGCTGGCAAGACCTGCAAGTGCTGATGAGGAAGAGGAGTTTGGCCCATACTATGTAGCCTTCAAAGCACATCAGTTTTGGCACTTCCCTTGAGCAGAGTTCTATTGACCTCAGTGACAAGGAGGTTGGAGGCTTGCACTCAGAAACAATTCTTTGCCTTTCATTGTTGTGATGGGTTGAGAAACTACCCCCTCCCAAATAAAACTGCCATCACCAGACTAGCTCAGAGGGTTTGGAAGTCAGATAAAGCTGCATTTTACAACACAGCTGAAGGTACAAGCATATATGCAAGGGAGATTCACAGGTGTTTACAGTTCTATGCAAGGAACTACTATTTAGCAATAACACAGAAATCAAATCCTCCCCCCCAGGAGCAAGGAAAGCCCAGAAGAGACCAACACCACCTTCTTCTCTCTCCCCCAGACAGCAAACCAGCAAGGCCTCAGGTGTTAGCAATTCAGCCAAGGATAGTGTCCAGCCAGGCACAGAGGAGCAATGGAGGAGGTGGAAAGCAGGAGGCAAAAGGAACAAAGAGTGAGAAGTTGTTGATATGTTGGCTTCTGGGATACCAATTAGCAAACCAATGAGGGATAGAGGCTTTGTGGTTGGCATTCTTGTGGCCAAGAAGGCCAGTGGGGTCCTGGGGGCATTAAGAGGAGTGTGTCCAGCAGTTCCACACAGGTTCTCCTCCCCCTCTACTCTGCCCCAGTGAGGGCCCACCTAGAATATTGCATCCAGTTCTGGGCTCCTCAGTTCAAGAGGGACAGGGATCTGCTGGAGAGGGTCCAGTGCAGGGCTGTAAGGATGCTGCAGGGCCTGGAGCAGTGCCTGAGGAGGAGAGGCTGAGAGCCCTGGGGCTGCTTAGGCTGCAGAGGAGAAGGCTGAGAGGGGATCAGTACTCCAGGTGGGGTCTCAGCAGTGTGGAGCAGAGGGAGAGGATCACTTCCCTCTCCCTGCTGCCCACACTTCTCCTGCTGCAACCCAGGCTCTGGTTGCTCTCTGGGCTGCAAGTGCACACTGCTGGCTCCTGTTGAGCTTCTTATCCACCAGCACCCTCAAGTCCCTCTCCTCAGGGCTGCTTTCAAGCCAGTCTCTGCCCAGCCTATATTGGTGCTTGGGATTGCTTCAACTCAGATGCAGGTCCTGGAAAATAGGAAATGCCTCTGCTCACTCTCCCCATATACCTGAAGCTGCCAAGGCTGTTACCTGCTTTGTCAGCCAAGGGGGCTGGGACATGCCCCACGACCCCAGAGTGGCTTTCAGCTTCCCTGGGCTGGGAGCTCATCCACTCAGCCAGAAGAGGATGTGGAACCCAGCTTCACCAAGCTGTCTGGAAACAGAGCTGTCTGGAAAAGCATTAAGGAAGGGCTTTAAAACCTGCCACTGCAGCAGGTTTAGATTAAAACAGGTATGCTGCAGGCAAACCCAAACTCACTCAAGTGGCTGGGAGCCTCCATCTCCCACTCATCTTGCATGGATTATGTGCCTCAGACTGACCAACTTTATGCTGGAAAGCAATTCCAATGCTTCTGGAGTCCTGTCTCCATCACAGATCCCACCAGGGCTCCTTTTACAGTGGGTGGTAGCCATCTGTGCTGCAAGTCAAGGTCTGTGTGGACCCTGCTAATTAATGGCTGGACAATACAGAGCCATAAACAGTCCTTTCCCTTTGGTTTTGTTGGTTTTGTTTGTTCTGAGTGCAGGCAGCAACACCATGCCAGGAGCATCAGTTGTGCCCAGCTCGCCCTGGGGCAGTGCTTACAGAGACCCTCTCTTCCTACACAGACCTTCAAATGTGCCCAACGTAGACACTTCACAGCGTCACAGAATCACAGCATCACAGCATCACAGCATCACAGAATCACATCACTGAATCACAGAATCACAGCATCACAGAATCACTGAATCACAGAACGACAGAATCACAGTATCACAGCATCACAGAAGCATAGAACCACAGCATCACAGAATCATAGAATCACAGCATCACAGCATCATAGAATCATTGAACCACAGCATCACAGCATCACAGATTCACATTAGGAGGAAGTTCCTTACCATGAGGGTAATGGAACACTGGAACAGACTGCCCAGGAAGGTAGTTGAGGCTCCATCCTTGGAGATATTCAAGGTGAGGCTGGACAGAGCAACCTGATCTGATGGAGGATGTCCCTTCTTGTTTCAGGGGGGTGTTGGACTGGATGACCTTTGGAGGTCCTTTGTGACTCAAATCCTTCTGTGAGTCCATGAGATGGTTTTGTTGGGTGGATGTGACTCCTGGCCCTGAGTTCTGTGCAGCTTGGAGAGCAGGACAGGGCAGCAGTCCAGCTCACAGCAGACTGTTTGCCCCCAAACCCCATTCAGCATTGTCCAGATCTCACAGAATCACAGAACCTTAGAGGTTGGAAGGCACCTCCAGAGATCATCCAGTCCAATCCTCCCTGCCCTACTGAGACACCATCTTGAGTACTGGATTCAGTTTTGGGCTGCCAGCTGAAGAGGGACAGGGATCTACTGGAGAGGGCCCAAGGGACGGCTACAAGGATGATGAAGAGACTGGAGCACTACCTGGTGAGGAGAGGCTGAGGGACCTGGGGCTGCTTAATCTGGAGAAGAGAAGACTGAGAAGGGATTTAATCAATGTTGATAAATATCCCTTTCAAACCCCTAACATCCTGTGAGCCTGTGGTCACCCAGGGTAGTCCACACAAGAATGCAGCCAGGAGGGGTTGGAAAGTCTGCAGAGAAGGAGACTCCACAACCTCTCTGGGCAGCCTGCTCCAGGCCTCTGCCACCCTCACTCCAAACAAGTTTCTCCTCCTCCTGAGCTGAAACATTCTCTGCTCCACTTTGCATCCATTGCTCCTTGGCTTGTTCCACTTTGCATCCATTGCTCCATTGCTGTGCAGCACCCAACAGAGCTTGGCCCCCTCCACTTGACACCCACCCCTCAGCTATTGATAGGCCATGATCAGATGCCCTCTCAGCCTTCTCCTCTCCAGTCTAACCATCCCCAGGGCTTTCAGCCTCTCTCCAGAGGGGAGTTGCTCAAGTCCCCCACCCACCCTCATGGCTCTCCACTATGCTCCACCGAGAGGCGCTTGGCCCCTTCCACTTCCACTCACTCTCGCAACCGCTTTGCTTTTGCTCTGGGTTGTTTTCATTCTCCTTCCTCCAGAAGAAGTCACTCCAGCCAAGAGCACATTGTTGCTCTTTGTGTGTGTGGAAAAAAAGAAGAAGAAGAAGAAGTTAAAACCCCATAACACAGCAACTTGTCTTAGCTCTCTAATAGCTTCACGATGTGCTCTCGAGCAGCGTCAAGCTCGTTCTAGGCTCGTGACACTTGGAGCTGGCAAATGAATCCATGGTTTGGGGTTTGCTTCCTCCTCCTCCTTCTTCTTTTTTTTTCCCCCCAGAGAGAAATTATTTTTTAAAGGAGAAAAAAAAAGGGGGGAGGGGGGTTTGCATTTATTTCAAACCAAAATATTCATCCTTGGGTTTAGTCTGAGGGAGGTTTGGTTGTTGTTGTTTCCTCTCTCTTTGGTGTCGGCTTTTAAGCCACAGAGCGCCTTGTGTGTGCGCATGCTTGGGCTCCTCCTGCATGTATGTTGCAGAGCTCAAGGTTTTAATTGCCACTTCCTCAATAAGCCATTGGAAATCTTCCATCTTGCCATTAGCACTTGGGAAATAACTGTTAACAATATGCTAGCCAGACCCAGAAACTTTATAATTAGCATTGGAGCGCCCTTCAAAGCCTGGTGACTAAAATATATCCTATAAAATTACTGGACTTCATTCAACACCATTCTGCTGCTTCAGTCTTCAGCAAATGTGTTGAGGGGGAGAGATCTGGCAGCAGGCAGCAGGGCTTTTCTGGCAGGGAGAGTGACTACAATGAGGTTTGCTCTATGGCGAGAGCAACCGAGGCTCTACTGGGCTGCGGCGCGAAGGCTGGAAGGGCTTGCTGCTGGTGTGAAATAACAGAGCTCCCAGACACACTGCTGTGCAATCCTTCACTGCAGTGCCTCCTCCCTTGTCAACTGACAAGGACTTGGAGACTTCTCACACAAGCCATAAAACACAACAGGCAGTGGAGTTCTGGGCCCGTGTAGCGCAACTGGGGTTAGCGTCAGAAGGCTGGAGGCCAAGCGTCTGCAGCTACAGGATTGGCTCTGAAGCATCTCAGTGCTAGCCCCCAGAAATGGAATTGCAGCAGCCCATTAGGTAAGGAGGAACATTCAGACCTGTGCCTTTAACACAGACATGGACATGACATCATCCACAGCTAATTAAGGCTCGCTCCAGCCAGAACTGCGCTGCAGCCTTGTGCTGGGAAAGAGGTTTGGAGGGCAGGAGGGAAAGGATTGGAATGAGCTGTCTTTTTTGGATTAAAACAGGAGAGAGGTGCCACAGGAAGAGTTTGGAGGGCAGGAGGAAAAGGATTGCTGGAGAGTGTCCAGAGAAGGGCCAGGAGGATGCTCAGAGGGCTGCAGCAGCTCTGCTGTGAGCACAGAGTGAAAGAGTTGGGGCTGTGCAGGCTGGAGCAGAGGAGGCTCCCAGGTGACCTTCTTGTGGCCTGCCAGGATCTGAAGGGGGCTACAAAAAAGCTGGGGAGGGACTTTTTAGGCTCTCAGGGAGTGCCAGGAGTGGGGGGAATGGAGCAAAGCTGGAAATGGGGAGATTCAGCCTGGATGTTAGGAAGAAGTTGTTCAGCATGAGAGCGGTGAGAGCCTGGCACAGGTGGTCCAGGGAGGTGGTGGAAGCCTCATCCCTGGACACTGAGCTCAGTGTGGCTCTGGGCAACCTGATACAGTGGAAAGTGTCCTTTGCCCAAGGCAGAGGGGTTGGAACTGGATGATCCTTGAGGTCTCTTCCAACCCTGACCATTCTGTGACTGAATCAGAAACCAAATCCCTGTCCTTAGAGCCACAGGGCTCCAGGAGGCACCAGGACAGGGAGCGCCGGAGGGGCACAAGAGAGCTCTGCCAGTCAGGCAGCATTAGCCCTGCAGCTCCTGGCCTGAGTGAATCCAAATCAAAGAGGAGGAGGGAGGGAAAGGCATAAATATGCAGTATGAATATTAATGCAGAGGTTTGCTGCAGCCAAAAAGGCAACATTTCCTGATCTTTTCCAAACCACTCTATTAACTTCTTGCAGATTCTCAGTTGCCAGCATGAAAGCTACAACTGCAGCATCTGCCACAGCCTCTCCCTCAGAAAAGAAGCCTCAGTCAAAAGTCTTTTTCTTATGCTTTCCCTCTTCTCTGCTCCGAGGCCATCTGGTGAGGCCACAGGTCAGAGTGAGAGCTTTGGTGGAAGGAGAGCAGCGAGGGAAAGGCTTTCATTTTTCATGCTCGCTGCACCTCTGAACATTTCCTCTCTGTCAACAATTCAGACACCCTGTCGGAACAAATCGTTTGGCATTGCCTCAGCAGGTTTGGTCTCTTTTGCAAGATGTCATTTTTCAGCTCTGTCACAAGCAGGAGCAAGCATTGCAGTGAGTGGGTGGGTTGCTAAACTACAGCATAGCAAGTTCCACCTCAGCGTGAGCAAGAACTTCTTGCCTGGAAGGGTCCCAGAGCCCTGGCACAGGCTGCCCAGAGAGGCTGTGGAGTCTCCTTCTCTGGAGCCTTTCCAGCCCTGTCTGGATGTGTTCCTGTGCAACCTGAGCTGGATTCTCTGCTCCTGCTCAGGCATGGGGGGGTTGGACTGGAAGATCTCTTTAGGTCCTTTCCAACCCCTGACACCCTGTGATCCTGTGATGTGCAGATGTCCTTTCCAACCCAAACATCCTGAGATCCTGCCATGTCTTGTATGGTTGAAAACCCCCAGCAGCAAGCAAACTCTCCTCCATACAAGCTGTCCTCAAGACATGCTTCTATCTTGAACGTGAAGAAGGATTTTTTGACCCAAATGCTTGTCTATTTTTTCCAGGTATTACTCACAGGATCTGCTGCTGGTGAGACTTTGATCTCTTGGGTGTGTGGTGGCTTTGGAAAAACAGAGTCATCTATTCAGAAATAGGATCCCAGGCTCACAGGATGGCAGGGGTTGGAAGGGACCCAGAGAGCTCATCCAGTCCAAGCCCCCTGTCAGAGCAGGAACATCCAATCTAGCTCAGGGCACACAGGAACACATCCAGACAGGCCTGGAAAGGCTCCAGAGAAGGACACTCCACAACCTCTCTGGGCAGCCTGTGCCAGGGCTCTGAGACCCTTACACTCAAGAAGTTCCCCCTTGTGTTGAGCTGGAACCTCCTGTGCTGCAGCTTCCATCCATTGCTCCTATCCCAAGGAGCAGTGAGCAGAGCCTGTCCCCCCCTCCTGACTCCCAGCCCTCAGATAGTTACAGACATTGATTCAATCCCCTCTCAGTCTTCTCTTCTCCAGACTAAGCAGCCCCAGGGCCCTCAGCCTCTCCTCCTCAGGCAGTGCTCCACTCCCTTCATCATCCTCACAGTCTTCTGCTGGACTCTCTCCAGCAGATCCCTGTCCCACTTGAACTGGGGAACCCAGAACTGAACCTTAGTGCCATGGTCTGGTTGATTGGGCAGGGCTGGGTGATAGGTTAGACTGGATGAGCTTGAAGGTCTCTTCCAACCTGCTGGATTCTATGATTCTGTGAGGTCTCAGCTGGGCAGAGCAGAGGGGGAGGAGAACCTCCCTTGATCTTCTGGACACACTCTTCTTAATGCACCCCAGGATCCTATGAGCCCTGTTGGCCACCAGGGCACATTGCTGTGCCATGGATGTTCTCCAGCAGATCACCTCCCAACCTGGACTGCTGCAGCTTATTATTGCTCCCCAGATGCAGGAGTAAAATCACCAAGTGATTTGTCAGTGATCATTTGCCATGCTCACAGAGCAACCAACTCATTTCACTTCCAAAGAGGGCAGAGAGGTCCTCTGCAGGCACCAGGAGCCATTTTTTTCACCCACCCCCCCAAAAGGAAAATTTCATAATGCTCAATATAAGCAAAGGCTACAGTAGTGCATATGGTTCACAGCTGCTTGAACATGATATGGCCTTAGCAACTGTCTGGAAATCATTAGCCCAACTTTGCTTCAGTATTTGGATCATTAACCAACAGGCAGAGCCATTGCAGCTTCTCAGACAATACACAGCTATGTTGCTGGGGTTCCCCCCCCCCTGCCTGTGTTATTTACAGTACCTGTAGTCTTTTCTCAAGATGATAACATGAAAAAGGTTGCTGAATGGATTCAAAAGGAAGCAAAGAAGGAAAGAGTCCAAGGTCTCAGCAGATATTTAGACCTTTCCAAACACTGCAAGGTTCCTGGGTTCCAAAGAAGACTTTCCTTTAAGGAAATTAAAACATAAAACTCTATTACTGAGAAGGTTGCACAGAGACCAACAAAAGCCTGGAGTAGAAATATTTATCCATGGATCTAAATTTTGTTAACCATATTAAACCCTAAAGCAGAGTTCTCAGGGACTTTGATAATGCAGATCACCTTTTGGTACAAAGCTTTTGTGGCAGGGGCCTTTATTACTCTTTGCAGCTGCCACCTTCTCCCCTTTACTTTCTTTTATCTGCTCATAATGTTGTTGGAAGTGCAGCAATTCTTCAGCTTAAACACTGAGATCTGGAAAGGTTTTGGCTCTTGTAATACTAAGCAGAGCCAAAACTGATGAGAGAGAGAGAGATCAGCACCACATATGGAGGGCAAAATAATCTTCCTGACTTTGTGTTGATCTACAGACAGCTAGAAAACATTTGTCATCTTGCATGAAAAGGGGATATGAAGATGCATGGAGTCAGGCAATTACAGGAGGACAGCTTGAAAAACAGAATCATTTAAGCAGCCAACAGCTCTATGATTTGTTAACATTCCTGCTCCAGAAGGTTGGGTTTGATTTGGTTGGGTTTGGGCTTTGGGAGGTTGGGTTTTTTTTTTAATATATATTCAAACTTTATTCAATTCTGCAGCAGAATTGAATTATAAACAAGAATGTAACTTCCAAAATCTTCTTTGAGAAGTAAGTGTGGTCACAGCATCACAGGATGTCAGAGGGTGGAAGGGACCTCCAAAGCTCATCCAGTCAAATCCTCCTGCCACAGCAGCAGCACCCAGAGCAGATCACACAGGAACACATCCAGGCAGCTCTTGAAGATCATAGAGGCATAGAATCAAGCAGGTTAAAAGAGAGCTTCAAGATCATCCAGCCCAACCTAGCACCCAGCCCTGGCCAATCAACCAGACCATGGCACTAAGTGCCTCATCCAGGCTTTGCTTCAACACCTCCAGGGATGGCAACTCCATCACCTCCCTGGGCAGCCTCTTCCAGGCTTCTGTCACCCTCACAGGGAAAAAAATCCTCCTCATGTTTCCATGGAACTTCCTCTGGCTCAGCTCCCACCCAGTGCTCTTTGTGCTGGCACTGGGCATCACCCAGCAGAGCCTGGCTCCAGCCTCCTGCCACTCACCTGCACATCTTTAGAACCATCCATGTGGTCCCCCCTCAGGCTCCTCCTCTGCCAGCAGCACAGCCCCAGCTCCCTCAGGCTCTGCTCCTAAGGAAGATCTTCCACTGCCTTGAAGATCTTCCACTGCCTTCAGCATCTCTGTGGTCAGGAAGTTGACCTGCAATTGAGGCTGTACAGGACTGAATTCCTCTCAACTTTCCATCAGTCCAATCAGTAGGGAGGCAAGGAGTAATTATGCACTTTCTTTTCCTTTCTCCTTCCCAGGCTGTTTGCCTGTGTGTGTTTGTGCCCCTGTCCTTCCTTGTGGGCAGCTCAGAATTCATGTTTAATGTCCACAGGAAACTACACCTGAACCCTCATGCAGGTGCATACCAGTGGGGAAGTGAAACACTCTTCATAGCTTTGGGAGTGAAGAGGAGGGATGTGACTAAGGACAATTGGTTATTCAGCTGCCTGAATAAGGTAGTGAGTAGTTTGACACACACACACACACACACACACCCTGACTCCACTGTCACTTAGGTGACACTGAATGCTGCCTACACTCTAGCTGCTCCACAGGACATAGCTTATTTTCCCCTCTTGGACCTCATGGCATTCATTTCTTTAGAGCATGCACAAGGTGGGAATTGTTAATCCTGCAGGGGACTTTGAAGCAGAGATGTGCTCTTGCTTGGTAAATCAGAGAATCACTGACTCATGGAATCACAGAATCACTGTCTCATAGAATCAGACACAGAATGACAGAATCATAGAATCAGGATCACAGAATCAGGAGAATCACCAAATCATAGAACCACAGAATGGTCTGGGTTGGAAGGGACCTCCAAAGCTCATCCAATCCAACCCCCCCTACACTCAGCAAGGACATCCTCAACTAGAGCAGGTTGCCCACAGCCCTCTCCAGCCTCACTGTCAATATCTCCAGGCATGGGCACACAACCACCTCCCTGGGCAACCTCTTGCACTGTTCCAGCAGCCTCCTGCTGCAGAACCTGTTCCTAACATCCAATCTCAATCTGCTCTGCTCCAGCTTGCAGCCATTGCCCTCGTCCTGTCCCTGCAGTGCTTTGCAAACAGTCTCTCTGCAGCCTTCTTGCAGCCCCTTCAGGCACTGGCAGGCTGCTGTTAGCTCTGCCCAGAGCCTCCTCTTCTGCAGGCTGCACACCCCCAGCTCCCTCAGCCTGTGTCTGCAGCAGAGCTGCTCCAAGCCTCTGAGCATTTTGGTGTCCCTCCTCTAGCCCTGATCCCTCGGATTCAGTTCCAACAGTAGCCAGTTAGGAAGAAATGTGTGTGCTGCACTGCTGCCTGCATCTCTAACATCACTTTGCTGCTCGTACACAGCATCGTAGAAGCCAGAGACAAAAGACACAGGAAACATCAGTAGCTTTTCCACAAGCTCACCACTGCTACTAATTAAACTGTCTGTTAATGAGTGCAGCATGATTTCTCATGTCCAAATCTGGTGATCTGGATGGAGATCAACAGTAATTCCACCAGAAACATGCTCTGGTGGCCAAGGAGGGCAGTGTCATTCTGAGGTGCATTATAAGGGCTGTGATTAGCAGATCAAGAGAGGTTCTCCTCCCTCCCTGCTCTCCCTGGTGAGGCTTCATCTGGAATCTCTGACCCCATTCTGTGCTTCTGTGCTTCTGTGCTCCACAACCTCCCTGGGCAACCTGTACCAGTGTCTCACCACCCTCAACCTGTGTCAGTATCTCACAACCCTCAACCTGTGCCAGTGTCTCACCACCCTCACTGCAAACAACTTCTTCCTAACAGCCACTTTCAATCTCCCTTCTGACTCTTTAAACCCATTCCTCCTTGTCCTGTCAATAGTCCCTCCCCAGCCCTCCTGGAGCCCCCTTCAGATCCTGCAAGGCCACTCCAAGCTCTCCTGGAAGCCTTCTCCTCTCCAGGCTGCAGAGCCCCAACTCTCTCAGCCTGTGCTCAGAGCAGAGCTGCTGCAGCCCTCTCAGCATCTTGGTGGCCTCCTCTGCACTGGCTCCAACACTTCCATGTCCTGCTTGTGCTGGGGGCTGCAGAGCTGCACCCAGGACTGCAGGTGGGGTCTGAGCAGAGCAGAGCCAAGGGGCAGAATCCCCTCCCTTGCCCTGTGCCCACACTGCTCTTGATGCACCCAGCACAGGGTTGCTGTCCAGGATGCACTCACACTGCAGGCTCCTGTGGAGCTTCTCATCAACCACCTTCGTGCCAGTGCAGGTGTGCAGCCGTTTACAGGTCACCAGGGTAAACAAGCACACAGAGTTCTTGTGAGCAGCGCTGAGAAGAAATTCTTCTCTGAGAGAAAAAGTTTTTTACCTCACTTGCCCTTTTTAGCTCTCCCAGGTCAATAGCTGGAGTAAATCTGCACAACAGCAGAGTCAGATCTAATCACAAACCAATGTCTCCATTCTCAGCTCATCAGATGAAGGGGAAAAGAACAGTCCTGATCTCTTTGCCATCGTTGGCCTCCAACCAAGTTCCATGTGGGTCTAATACTGTGATCTCCATTCAAGTAAGGAGATTTATCAAAGAGGGGAATGGGACTTTTGCCTGTAAAATCAGCTGGTTCCTGTTAGGAGATTCATTCAATCATGATGACATCTGTGATATCTCCACTCAAATCAGCAGAGCTCCTTCCTCTTGCTTTGCAGTATTCATCTCGTTGTAGCTTATCAAAGTCTTTTGGTACCTCAGACCAGAGACTGTAAAGAATTATCAGGAAAGGCCAAAAAAAACCTCCCAACCAACCCAAAAAGTAGAATTCTGGAACTGTTTAAGACTACTGATTTCATGAGGGGGCTGGGGTGAGGGCACAGAAATGCCCTGCCCAAGTGGGTAGCTTTTGAACCCTGTCACAAGTGCAGCACAATGAAACTATCTTCAGCGTTAGAATAAGCTGCAGCAGCCTTAGAGCAGCTCAGCCACAACAACAGGACACAGAATCGTCCAGACAACACAAACAGAGCAATGCTGAGACAAAACAAAGTATGCCAGGGCAGGACTAGGCTGGATGTGAGGAGGAAGTTCCTGGCAGAGAGAGTGATTGGCATTGGAATGGGCTGCCCAGGGAGGTGGTGGAGTGGCTGTGCCTGGAGGTGTTGAAGCCAAGCCTGGCTGGGGCACTTAGTGCCGTGGTCTGGTTGGTTGGGCAGGGCTGGGTGCTAGGTTGGGCTGGGGGAGCTTGGAGCTCTCTTGCAATATCTAACATTCAGTGATTCTCTGATATGGTTAACCAAGGTAAGGCAAAGTTTCATTCCTGGGACACCTGGAGGCTGTTCCCACACTTTGCCATCCTGCAAGGGACTCCAGAGCCTCTGGCCAGCCTGATCTAGTGTGAGGTGTCCCTGGGCATGGCAGGAGGGTTGGAAATTTGGGCTCCCTAGTTGAAGAGGGACAAAGATCTGCTGGAGAGGGTCCAGAGGAAAGCTACAAGGATGCTGAGCGGACTGGAGGGCATGGCTGATGAGGAGAGGCTGAGGGACCTGGGGCTGCTTAGTCTGGAGAGTAGAAGACTGAGAAGGGATTAGATAAATGTTTATAAGTGTCTGAGGGCTGCCAGGAGAGGGGGGACAGGCTCTGCTCACTGCTCCCTGGGATAGGACAAGCAGCAACGGGTGCAAGCTGCAGCACAGGAGGTTCTGCCTCAGCACAAGGGGGAACTTCTTTGTTGTAAGGGTCCCAGAGCCCTGGCACAGGCTGCCCAGAGAGGCTGTGGAGTCTTCTTCCCTGGAGCCTTTCAAGGCCTGTTTGGATGTGTTCCTGTGTGATCTGTGTTAGATAGGATTGTCCTGCTCTGGCAGGGGGCTTGGACTGGATGATCTCCTTGGGTCCCTTCCAACCCCTGCCATCCTGTGATCCTGTGAACTGGATGATCCTTGTGGTCCCTTCCAACCCTGACTGCTTCTCTGACTCTCTAATGCTCCCCAGGCCCTGTTTCAAAGGCTTTTAGAACTACCCTCCTGTTTTCTGGACTGGATTCCCCTTCAGTTTGCATTGGCAGCCCTGCAGTGACTTCAGTGCGAGTCTGAGCATTTACACCCACTGCAGGTTTGGATCTTTATTTCTTCTTCCTCTTCACTTCTGAGGACAGATTGGTTGCTTTTCAAAGCTGGCTGCTGACTAGAAAAGTGTGAAATCACTTCTTTTTTTTTCTCTCCCCCTGGGTAAATATTTTTCAACAGTATTTTCAAGGGTTTTGCAATGAGTTACACGAAGCAGGCAAGGCTCTGGCACCTCCTTCATCTTCTGCAGACAGAACTATGCACAGAACAAGCCTCTGGGACATTACCATGCAAAAAGAACATTAATAAAGAAACCTTTTTGGGGTTTGTTGTTGTGGTTTTGTGTTGGGGTTGTTTTCTTTCCCCTCCCAGAGACCCTTAAATTTCCCCCATCCTGGTCCTTGGAGTGACATTTCACCATCCAGAGATGTTACCTGATTTGCCCTGCCTGGAAGAGGGCACAGAGGGCACTGGCAGCAAGTTTGCTGGTGACACCAAGCTGGGTGGAGAGGCTGCCACAGCAGAAGGCTGTGCTGCCATTCAGCCAGACTGGGACAGGCTGCAGGGGTGGGCAGGGAGGCATGGAATGAAATGCAACAAGGGCAAGTGTAGAGTCTGGCACCTGGGAAAGAACAACCCCAGGGAGCAGGACAGGTTGGGGACTGAGCTGCTGGAAGGCAGCAAAGGGGAAAAGGACCTGGGGGTCCTGGTAGATGGGAGGGTGAGCATGAGCCAGCAGTGTGCTCTGGGGGCCAGGAGGGGCAATGCCACTCTGGACTGGTTTAGAAGGGCTGTGGGGAGTAGGTCAGAGAGGTTCTCCTGCCCCTCTGCTCTGCCCCGGTGAGGCCACATCTGGACTCTTGTGTCCAGTTCTGGGCCCCCCAGTTCAAGAGGGACACAGAACTGCTGGAGAGAGTCCAGCACAGAGCCACAGAGATGCTGAAGGGAATAGAACAGCTCTGCTAGGAGGAGAGCCTGAGGGAGCTGGGGCTGTGCTGCTGGCAGAGGAGGAGCCTGAGGGGGGACCCAGCAATGGTTATAAATATGCAGAGGTGAGTGGCAGGAGGCTGGAGCCAGGCTCTGCTGGGTGATGCCAGTGCCAGCACAAGGGGCAATGGAGGAGCTGAGGCAGAGGAAGTTCCATAGAAACATGAGGAGGAATTTTTCCCTGTAAGGGTGACAGAGCACTGGAAGAGGCTGCCCAGGGAGGCTATGGAGTCTCCCTCTCTGGAGATAGCCAAGAGCTGCCTGGATGTGTTCCTGTGTGATCTGCTCTGGGTGCTGCTGTTGTGGCAGGGGAGTTGGACTGGACGAGCTCTGGAGGTCCCTTCCAGCCCCTGGCACTCTGTGACTCTGTGATACTGCCACAAGGTGTTTTTCTTTAATACCCTAGCTAGGACCAACTGCCCAACTCACTACTTGCATTTGCCATCACTGCAACAAATAATTCATCTCTCCCTCGATCTCTAAAGCCTACTCCAAATCCAATTAAATTCCTGCATGTAGGCACCAGGCCATCTGAAAGTTGTTTTTCTCCTTGAGCTTAATAGGTTCTGGCTTACAGAGCTGGTCCCTTGGCCTGGCACTTTTTCCCACATAAGGAAGGCCTTTTCCTTCATTATCCAGAATGACATCAGGATCTCAGTAGTAAATGTTCCCTTAGCCACACACCAGAATGTTCTGATGTGCTGAAGCCACTGGGCATTGCTTAAACATCCACACAGCTATTTATGGCCTCCCTGCAAATGGTTTCTTGCATCACTCTGAGCGCTGGTCTGAGGCTCAGGAGTGGAGTTTAAAGCCTTGCCATGACAATCAGGGCTTGGCCTCTGCTCCTGGAAGGAGGGCTGCAGCCCTGCTGAGGCTGCAGGGATGCTTTGCCTTCTCTGCAGCTGCCTCTTGCCCAGCTCTCTGCACACAACTCAGTGTCCACTTTCCCATCTACAGTATTGGCTTCCTTCTCACCACACCTTGAATCCTGTGTCCAGTTCTGGGCCCCTCAGTTTAAGATAGATGTTGAGGTGCTTGAACATGTCCAGAGAAGGTCACCAAGGCTGGTGAGGGGTCTGGAGAACAGTGAGGAGAGGCTGAGAGAGCTGGGGGTATGCAGCCTGGAGAAGAGGAGGCTCAGGGCATGGAATCACAGGATCATAAAATCAACCAGGTTGGAAGAGACCTCCAAGCTCATCCAGTCCAACCTGTCACCAGTTCAAGTTGTCACCAGTCCAACCTGTCACCAGTCCAACCTATCACCAGTCCAACCTATCACCCAGCCCTATCCAATCAACTAAACTGTGGCACTAAGTGCCTAGGGCAGACCTCATTTCTCTCTACAACTACTTAAAGGAGGTTGCAGACCACATTGCTCTCTACAACTACCTGAAAGGCTGTAGCCAGGTGGGGTTGGGCTCTGCTGCCAGGCAACCAGGGACAGAACAAGAGGATACAGCCTCAAGCTGTGCCAGGGCAGGTTCAGGCTGGATGTTAGGAGGAAGTTGTTGACAGAAAGAGTGATTGGCATTGGACTGGGCTGCATGGGGAGTGGTGGAGTCCTCATCCCTGGAGGTGTTTAAGAGGAGGCTGCATTCCCAGCCTGGAAGCCCTGGATGGCTGGGAAGAGGGATCCAGAGAGCCTGGGGATGTGCATCCACCTGAGCTGCTATTTTCACCTGGACTTGGAAGGTAAGATGCAAGGGGCCAAGCAAGGAGGGCTCCCTCACAAAGGCAGGGCTGGAGTTCTGCCTTTAGACCTTTCCTGGCTCTGCTCCCAAGAAAATCATGTCAGTGAGGAGAGTTGGCAGCACCATTGGCTCCCCTCAGCTCCTCAGTCCTGGACAGACCTGCTCAGCCCTCTGGCTTCTGAGCCGCATGTGGAGCCAGCTGTGGCTCCCAGCCTCTGCTCTGCCCCTCTGTGAGCCACTTCTGCGCATCACAGGTGTTGTGCATTCCCCTCCAAGGACTGAAAGGAGCTTTCAAGAGCTCCAAAATCACTCCGAGTTAATGGGAGCTGGGAGCCCTGAGCCTCCCTGAGGAGCCTCACTGCCCCAGCGCTGCTCAAGCCCTGGTGTGTGCTGGAACTGGGATTCCTAAGGCACAGGATGCTTTTAAAGCCTGTTTTGCTCTCTCACACAAGCAGGAGCCAAGAGCATGCAAGTTCTGGCCTTGCTTCTGCAATTAAAGTGTTCTGAGGGGTTTAGTCCTAGCGAGCCCCTTTCACCAGCTGTGAGCTCTCAAACCCCTCCTGGATGCGTTCCGGTGCAGACTACCCTGGGTGATGCTGCTTTGGCAGGGGAGGGTTGGACTGGATGATCTCTGGAGGTCCTTTCCAACCTCTAAAGTTCTGTGAAAGGGAGATAACAACATTTAACATCCCCAGTACATGGCAATAAGGCTTCAGCAGCTTGCATCTGCAGAGGCTCTTGAAGATAGAAGGCACCGGGAGAGCCTGACGGGTTGTAGCTACTAATTGTGAATATCCTTCCCTTCAGTTTGCTGTCAATTATTATTGAGAGTGAGAATTTGTGATCCAATGTCATATTACTTTGGAAGGGGAAAAAAAAGATTTAGGATCTTTCACAGCCTGTAAATAACTTGGGTTGTGTTTGTCTGATGCAGAGATGGTAATGGGAAACAGATTTCCACAGCGGCGCAACAGAAGAAAGGACTCTGTGGTTATCCTGACAACACAGCCTGCTCTACTCTGCTCTGCTCTGCTCTGCTCTGCTCTGCTCACACCCCACCTGCAGTCCTGGGTGCAGCTCTGCAGCCCCCAGCACAAGCAGGACATGGAAGTGTTGGAGCCAGTGCAGAGGAGGCCACCAAGATGCTGAGAGGGCTGCAGCAGCTCTGCTCTGAGCACAGGCTGAGAGAGTTGGGGCTCTGCAGCCTGCAGAAGAGAAGGCTTTGGGGGGACCTTGCAGTGGCCTTGCAGGATCTGAAGGGGGCTCCAGGAGGACTGGGGAGGGACTATTGACAAGGTCTTGTCATGGCAGGATGAGGAGGAATGTGTTGAAAGTGGCAGAGGGGAGACTGTAAGTGGCTGTTAGGAAGAAGTTGTTTGCAGTGAGGGTGATGAGACACTGGCACAGGTTGCCCAGGGAGGTTGTGGAGCACAGAAGCACAGAAAATGATCTTCAAAGATCCCATTCTGTGCTTCTATGCTCCACAACCTCTCTGGAGGTATTGAGGACCAGGTTGGATGAGGCCTTGAGCAACCTGTTCTAGTGGGAGGTGTCCCTGCCTATGGCAGGGGGTTGCAACCTAAACCATTCTATGATTCTATGGTCACAGAATTAACCAGGTTGGAAGAGACCTCTAGGATCATCCAGTCCAAGGCGAATCATAAAATGATTTAGGATGGAAGGGACCTCAAATCTCAGCCACTTGCAACCCCTTGCCATAGGCAGGGACACCTCTTACTAGAACAGGTCACTCAAAGCCTCTTCCAGCCTGGCCTTAAACACCTCCAGGGATGAGGCTTCAACCACCTCCCTGGGCAACGCCTTCCAGGCTCTCACCACTCTCATGCTGAAGAACTTCCTCCTCACATCCAGTCTGAATCTCCTCACCTCCAGCTTTGCTCCATTCCCCCCAGTCCTGTCACTACCTGAATGTAAGAGTCATTAGACACTGGAATGGGCTGCCCAGGCAGGTGGTGGAGTCACCATCCCTGGCGGTGTTTAAGGCAAGCTTGGTTGTGGCATGCAGTGCCACAGTCTGGTGGCTGTGGTGGTGTCAGCTCATAGACTGGGCTGGATGATCTCAGAGCTCTATTCCCAGCCCAAATAATTCTGTGGCTCTGTGAAAGGGTCCTCAACCCTTCTGGGTCATGCTGCAGCAGCTGAAGAGTTGTTGATGTTGCTACTCTTCTTTCCACAGAGGAGAGGAAGCACACAAGCATGGGTCACTGATACCAGGCAGCCAATTTGTCTGCAGCAAATGAAGTCTGGACTCTTTCTTCTGTGCCTGAGCTTTCTTTTATCCTCTCAAGCCTCATAAAGCCATTGTGTAGCTCCAGGTGTGTGTATGGTTTTGTGTGTGGTTTAATGTAGCTCCTTAGATCCTTTGAGATTAAATCCATCCTATTTTTTTTTTCCTTCCTAATGGAATAGCAGTTTGGGAAGGGTTAGTTCTAATGAGCTTTAATTGTAGCTGGTAGCAGCTACCTGGCAGGTATGGATATTGCCTGGAATCTCAGCTTTTTGTGGAGCTGAAGCAGATAGGAACCTCTCCCAGTGATTAAACAAATAAAAAGGAGTGGGGATGTTAGTCCTTTCCATCTTCCTAAGTAGCCATTTCTTTTGGAATCTGTGGCAGATGTCTCCCATTAGCTGTCAAGTTACTTAGTAAAAGCCACCAAATTACTGCGGGCTCACTCAATAAAAGTTCTAGACGTGTAAAAAAGAGCAAGGAAGCTCTCCAGGTTCTTTCTTAAAGCTCATCAGGAGGGAAAAAAATGGAGGGGTGGGGGGCGGAACCTGAATTGTTTGTTCTTTCCTCTTTCTTTCTTTAAACAGGGAGTTGAGCCAGGGAAAATGACCGCTAAAAACCAAGCAGCCCAAAACGAGAGGCTTACATTTCCAAGCCCTCGAAGCACCACATGTGCCTATAAAATCCAGGAAATGGGTACAAATGTGAAGCTGCACACAGGATTAGAGGCACATGAACACATTTAAAGCAGGTGGAACTAATGTCAGCTGGAGCTGTGGTGTTAGGGTCTGTACCAAGGCAGGAGGGGGGGGGCAAAGGGTAGAAGCGGCTGCGCCGCTATTAAAGCGCTCTCGGTGCAAAGGGTCTGAGACCGACGCCACAAACAACTCCTGGCGTCCTTAAGCAAATGTGCAGATGTTAGCTGCATCTCTTCCCCTTTTGCTTCTGAGACAGGAAAAGCCTCCAGGCCTTCAGCTCATCTGCAAAGCCTTCCAAATCCAGAGAGCTACTTTGTCAACAGAAGGAGCCTTGGGGCAAGATCACTGAAGCGACTTCTTCTGTCAAGTGGCATTTCAGTATCGTACAAGGCCAGCACTTGACACCAAGCTGTTGGGAAATCCATGGCCTGGTGTTAAGTTATCCTCGAATACACGTGTTAAAACAATGATGGGATGCAGGCAGGGTAAGTAATAAGATGGCCTCTACTGCCCCCACAGACTCATCCCTGCAAGATCAGCGTGGGCAGCTGGAACCCTCTGCAGAAAGGCTTTCTCCTTCCAACCTGAGGAATCACAGAGTCACAGAAACACTCAGCTCGGCAAAGCCCCTCAGGAGCACCAAGTCCAACCCAGAACCCTGCTCTACAAGATTCACCTTAAACCATAGCCCCAAGCACCACATCCAAACCACCCTGAAACACAGCCAGGCTGAGTGACTCCACCACCTCCCTGGGCAGCTCATTCCAGTCCCTGACCACTCCTTCCATGAAAAACCTTTCCCTAATGTCCAACCTAAACCTCCCCAGTCTCAGCTTGAGGCCATTCCCTCTTGTTTTGTCTCCAATCATCTGTGAGCAGAGCCCAGCAGCAGCCTCTCCACAACGTCCCAGTGAGGACACTTTGGGGTGTGCTACATGAGAAAGAGCCTGGCAGGATCAGTGCAAGGTCCACAAAGGAAGCAAATCTTTCATCTGTTTTCTTATAACCCTATCAGCAGCTGAGGGTAAGAGTAATTTGTCACTAGCTATGCCCAGGGTGACAATCATAGAACCATAGAACCAGTCAGGGTTGGAAGGGACCACAAGGATCATCCAGTTCCAGCCCCTCTGCCATAGGTAGGGACACCTCACACTACATCAGGCTGTCTAGAGCCTCTCTGAAGAGCCTGGCAGCCAGGCTCAAGAGTTCAGAGCTGGCACAGAAGCACAGCACAGAATGATCCTGACCCTGTCTTCATCCTCTGGGATATGAGTCTCTCTCTGTGTGCACAGTTGGTAAAGTTTACTGCATCCTGTGCCTCTCCTGCCAAACTCTCGCTCACAGTGAGGATCCAAATCAAAGGCTCTCCTGCCTCTCTAGCCCTGCCTCCTCCTCACAGCTTAGATTACACATTTTCCACAGACCAGAGGAGCACCCATATCCTATGGCTCAAAAGCAGTAACTGAAGAATTGCCTGGTTCCAAAGAAGTGTGTGCTTCCAAAAAAGACAAAAAGCCCATGATTTCAGAGTCTGGAATCCCTTCAATCGACGCCTTCAGCCCGAGTCTTGCATCCAAAATCTGCTGGGGGAGAGAAAACAAGCAAAGCTTTCTCACTTCTGAAGATAGGGCATACTTGCCTCAGTGCCCATTGAATGAGATAGTCAGTTTTCCTCCTCCCTGCCAGGTTAAACTACAGATAGTCCTTCCCCTTCTCTGGTGCTGTCTTCCAGAGCACAAATAAAGCACCATCTGGCCCTTCATTAGCTCGATTTGATTTCCTTTGATCTCATGTAAACGACGAGAAAAAGATCTGAGACTCTCTTCTCTTTAGACATGTGCATAACTCACATCAGCGTGGATGGGAGCATGCCTATGGAGAGGAAGAAATAGAAACCCCTGCAGCATCTTTGCATTTGCAAAGTGGAAACAAACCGGTCCAAACCCTAATTCCCAGAGCACATTCCTTCCAGCCTGGAAGTGGACCTTAGAGAGGATGTAGAAAGACCAGGATACTGTGACAGGACACAAGAGGGTAGCTGATGTTCTTATTCATAAAGCAAAGCATCTCAGCTGCCATGAATTCAGGGCTCTGCAGCTCAAAGGAAGAGGAAAAGAATAACATTTACAATGCGTTTTGAAGTTTTGCACAATTCACTTTTCTTTATAGGCGATACAAAAGTTGCTGCAAATCAAAGCCTGAGGTCATGGAGCTTTCCAAAGCTCCTCTTTTATTTGCCCCCCTTCTCCTTCTCAAGCAGCACCACCATTCCCCAGCTGAAAGGACCAAGTTTAGTATTGTCTTCTCTGGCTGCTGGTCACAGAATCACTATGTTAACTAGATTGGAAAAGACCTCAAAGATCATCGAGTCCAATCTAACACCTTCTAATTAACTAACCCGTGGCACTAAGTGCCTCACAGGCTCACAGGATGTTAGGGATTGGAAGGGACCCAATGAGACCACCAAGTCTAACCCCCTAGCCAGAGCAGGACAATGCTATCTAGCACAGGTCACAGAGGGACACATCCAGACAGGACTTGAAAGGCTCCAGGGAAGGAGACTCCAAAGCCTCTCTGGGAAGCCTGTGCCAGGGCTCTGGGACCCTTACAGGGAAGAAGTGCCCTCTTGTGTTGAGGCTGAACCTCTTTTGCTGCAAGTGTCCAAGCCTCATCCAGGCTCCTCTTAAGAGGAGACACTAAGTGCCCCATCCAGTCTTTTCTTGAACACCTCCAGGGACGGCGGCTCCACCACCTCCTCGGGCAGCACATTCCAATCGTTGTAAGGGCAGAAGATGGTCTCTGCTTTACAGTGGCCAAAGAAGCCATGGGTCTGGAGAGCTGGCAGCTGCCAACCTACACCCTGCTAAGGCATGTGGAGAAGTTTGTGCCTATATGACATTAACTGGTGCTAAAGTCCAGGGGTATATGCAACCCCCAGGAGAACCACAGCCACCCTGGCACTCATAGTCAGGAAAGGGAGCATGGACATCCTCCTGGGGTTGTGCAGCCCGGAGAAGAGGAGGCTCAAGGCAGACCTCATTGCTATCTACAACTACTTGAAGGGAGGCTGTAGCCAGGTGGGGTTGAGCTCTGCTGTCAGACAACCAGCAACAGAACAAAGGAACACAGCCTCAAGCTGTGCCAGGAGAGGTTCAGGCTGGATGTTAGGAGGAAGTTGTTGTCAGAGAGAGTGATTGGCATTGGAATGGGCTGCCCAGGGAGGTGGTGGAGTCACTGCCCCTGGAGGTGTTGAAGCCAAGCCTGGCTGGGGCACTTAGTGCCATGGTCTAGTTGATTAGCTAGGGCTGGGCTATAGATTGGACTTGATGAGCTTGGAGGTCTCTTCCAACCGGGTTGATTCTATGATTCTCTGATCCACTAGACTGGAGGGCTTGGGCTAGATGCTAACTGAGCCCTCTGTCCTGCCCTACACTGTACCCTGGCAATGAGATTCCCGCTTTACCCTGCTGCTAGGGAGGCTCTCCCTCGCCATCCTGCTCCTCGGCATCCCCTGCTGCCCCTCGACCAAATGACAGGTCTAGGGATCCATGAGGGTAGTAAGAGCTGACAAGCCTGCCCGGGAGCTCATTGGTCTAAATACTTGACCCATTCTGCCCAGAAGTCCCACACGTGCGTGGGACTATATATGCACTTACACATGTCTATATATGCACTTACACATGTCTATATATGCACTTACGCATGTCTATAAGGACCGTTGCCGATACCCCCAGCAGCCCAAGCTTGCGCCCCAGTGCAGCGCAGGATGCTCCGGCTGCGCTGCTGCCGCTCCGGGACGAAACAAAGACATGGGAGAGGAGCTGCGGAGAGAGGAGGTCCTGCAGTGCTGCGCTCTGGAGCTTCGCGGGAGCACAGCCGGGCACGGCCCGGTCCCGCCGGGCTTGGAGATGCTCCGAGGCACCGCTGCGGGGAGCTCGTCCAGCCGCTCATCCGTGGATGCTCAGCGCGGCGGAGCTTTGGCCCCAGAGATGCAGTCGGGAGCTGGGCCTGTCCCGACGGCCCGTTTCTTTTCCTTGGCGTCTAACGCGGACTCCGATCTAGTGCAATAATCAATAACCATCCTTCAGCCTATGAACACCAGGGGGCTGAGAGGACTTTTCAAAACAAATTCCTGAGGCGATGATGTATACTTCACACTTACTGCGCGCTTTCCACTGAGTGAGAGAGAGAGAGAAAAAGAGAGAGAAAAAGAGAAAAAAAGAGAAAAAAAGAGAAAAAAGAGAAAAAATATAAAAAAGAGGGAAAGAAAGGAAGGAAGGAAGGAAGGAAGGAAGGAAGGAAGGAAGGAAGGAAGGAAGGAAGGAAGGAAGGAAGGAAGGAAGGAAGGAAGGAAGGAAGGAAGGAAGGAAGGAAGGAAGGAAGGAAGGAAGGGAGAAAGAAAAGAAGGGAGAAAGGGAGGAAGAAAGGAAGGGAGAAAGGGAGAAAGAAAAGAAAAGAAAAGAAAAGAAAAGAAAAGAAAAGAAAAGAAAAGAAAAGAAAAGAAAAGAAAAGAAAAGAAAAGAAAAGAAAAGAAAAGAAAAGAGAAAATAAAAAGAAAGGAAAAGAAAATAAAATAAAAGAAAAGAAAAGAAAAGAGAAAATAAAAATAATGGAAAAGAAAAGGAGAAAGAAAGAAAGGGTGGGAGAGAGAAAGGGAGGAAGGAAGGAAGGAAGGAAGGAAGGAAGGAAGGAAGGAAGGAAGGAAGGAAGGAAGGAAGGAAGGAAGGAAGGAAGGAAGGAAGGAAGGAAGGGAGGAAGAAAGGAAGGGAGAAAGGGAGAAAGAAAAGAAAAGAAAAGAAAAGAAAAGAAAAGAAAAGAAAAGAAAAGAAAAGAAAAGAAAAGAAAAGAAAAGAAAAGAAAAGAAAAGAAAAGAAAAGAAAAGAAAAGAGAAAATAAAAAGAAAGGAAAAGAAAATAAAATAAAATAAAAGAAAAGAAAAGAGAAAATAAAAATAATGGAAAAGAAAAGGAGAAAGAAAGAAAGGGTGGGAGAGAGAAAGGGAGGAAGGAAGGAAGGAAGGAAGGAAGGAAGGAAGGAAGGAAGGAAGGAAGGAAGGAAGGAAGGAAGGAAGGAAGGAAGGAAGGAAGGAAGGAAGGAAGGAAGGAAGGAAGGAAGGAAGGAAGGAAGGAAGGAAGGAAGGAAGGAAGGAAGGAAGGAAGGAAGGAAGGAAGGAGAGAGAAAGAACAAACCACACACATTAAAAACACACACAGAACCAAGTGGTGGGAGGGCAATAACTGCCGTTCTCTACAGGAATGACTGAGCGGCAGGAGTGCGGGCTGCAGGGCTTGCCTGTCCTTGCCGGGAAGGGCTGGAGTGATGCGCTGTGCGTGCATGTGCGTTTACACGTGCGGAGGGGTCGCTATCATTCTGTGTGTGTTTACACACGCACAGGCATCCGCTTGTTTTCCGAAAGGCGCCAGGGGGCTTTACACACGCAAACCTTGAAGGAGAGTGGCTTTGAAGCCCCGCTTTGCGACACGAAGCCGGAGCCTCCACAAGCCCCCCGCCCCGGGTAATTGCAAGCAGAGTGCTCGCAGAGTTTTTAATAACTGTCTCCCTTTCAGCACATCGAGAAAGCAATATATTTAAAAGATGTATTTTGTATGCAACGCTTGCTAGGGGAGCTCGGGGGAAATGATCTCCTGGATGTTCTTCTGAAAGTATTTTTGGTCTGGCTGATTGCAGAGGAATTTAATTTCGGCCAGCCAAATCCCTTCTTGCAGGTGACACGGGGGATCGCGCCGTGCTCAGGAGCTCGCTGCAGTAGGCGAGCCCGGGGCTGGCGTGGGGAGCCGATGTGCGTGGGCTGCGCCACAGAGAAGCCTGTTTGACGGCTTCTCCCAAAAATCACTGCCCAGATGGAGCTCCGCTTCCTCCTCAATAAACGCCTTCCTGCCCCTAGAGTCTGTTCGCCTGCCTCTTTCTCCGACGGCTCCCCGCAAATCTACTCGCTGTAGCGGGTGAGTCGGCCATGCACCGGGGCGCGACGGCTGCGTCCCCACCTGGAGCTCCCCAAAAAGGGGCAGGTGCAGCTTAGCAAGGGCGGCTGCGAGCGATGTTGATGTTCTGTCACGAATGCGGGGCCGGCGGTAGCCCCGGCAGCGTCTCGGGGGTGCTCCGTGCCTCATTCCCGTCCCCCGGCGTGGGCAGCCTTGGCTCGCCTGGGCTTTGGGAAAAACCCGACAAAGCAGAAAGCGAGAACCTTCGCTCCCGTGTGCGTGGGGTTTCGCTTCCTTGCGAGAGAGGAACGCGCCGAAAACCAGGACTTAGGGCTCCGAGGCGAACCCCTCGGGCTCTCGGCCCCGCGTCGAGCGGCAGAGGTTTTCACCCGTCGGGGAAGGTGCGTTGCAGTCAGCGAGACGTTTCAATTCCCTGCGCATACAAACACAGGAACGGCCTTTCAAGACATTCAGACAACTTTGTAAAACACCATCTACTCACACGTTCACACCGAGAAGAGCAGTAAAAGGGTATGAGTGTAGGGTCTGGATTTTATATTTTCCTGTCCTCTGGGGTCTGGTGTGAGACGGAGGGAATTGGGGGTTATTTCAGGGATTTTTTTTTTTCCTTTTCTTTTTCTGTTTGGGGAAAGATTAACCTTTGGAGCCGAGAAATACAGGTGCTCCCAGGAATTTTCTTCCCCCGCACCGCCCCATCGCACACATCCAGGCAAGGACCGCAGGGACGGAGAAAGGGAAGACTGCAAGGCCGAAAGCTGTAGCAAAGGGCTTTCGTATTTCCCACCAAGTAGTACCGGGCTACTTGTGGCAGGAAAAAGCCAGGCCCTTAGCAAGTGAGACAAACAGAGAAAGCCAGTTCGAGGAGGAGAGGCAGAGACTTTTCGTTCAGAAATTGATCTACGCTTGGAACAGGAAAAATTGACTCTTCCTCTCACATCTGTCCGATTATTTGGGTTTATTTATAGCTGATGGGGAAATATCATCTTTTTCCTTCCCCTCCCTGGAAACGGGGAAAGCTCTGATAGCTCTTTCCTACGGCATAAGCTTTCCCGCCGCTGGGAACGGGCTCTGTTTGCGAGCCTCGGCGGCGGCCGGTCGGGACCGGGGGCGGCGCGGTGAACCTCCCGCCCCGGCCAGCCCCGCCGCTCCTCTGGGCCCCTCGCCACAGCCTTTCCAGCAAAGCCTTGCACCGCCTCGAACACTATCGGGGTCGCGTTTCGGGGGGAATCTGCGAGGCGTGGAACAGGAGGCCCGATCCTGCAATTAGACTCGATTAAAGTCCGGAGGAAGTCTTAACTAAGCAGAGAGCGTAAGGTCAGCTTCTAAAGCAGGCTCCTGGGTTGTTTTGTGGCCATAAAGTCCTTAAGTAACCTTGCCTTCAAGAGTGTGTGCGGGGGAGGGGGGGGTGTGAAATAGAAAAGGGGGGGGGGAAAGGCCTTCTTTGACATGGTTCAGTAATAAAACAATCGAAAAAATTAAACCTCTCCCACTCGGTCGCTCCAAGAAGAGAGTCTGCAATTAGCGTGCAAAATCCCCCAGTGAATTGATGACCTAATTTGTGAGGTATAAATTCACTGTCGTTGCTTTCTTCTCTCTCTCTTTTTTTTTTTTTTCCTTTTTATGTTTTTCTGGTTTTGCTTTTGTTTGTTTGTTTTTTTTTGTTTTCATTCTTTTTTGCCACGGCCCTCCACGGAAATGTCTTCGTCCCTTTGTTCCTAATCATGGCATAAAGCAGGACTGCGACACTTTGCTGCGCAGTATTGGGAGAACGGAAAATATTTGCCTGGGTACCCTGGGCTTTGTAAATAACTGCTTTGCCAATAGATGGCACAGTGTCCTTTCCATCGTGAGGAAGCTTCGCTTCCCCGTGTTGTTTACCTTACTTGTTTGTTTTGCTCAAGTTTGGTTTTGTTTTTACTTTCTTTCTTTCTTTTTTTTTTCTTTCTTGTTTCTTTTTTTTTATTTTTTTTTTCTTTCTTTCTTTTTTTTTTTTTTCCCTCTTCACATAAATGTCTCTTCGCATTTCCTTCCCCGGAGTACAGAAAACATAGGTATCTTTAAAAAAAGGTATATTGCAAAAATTAAAATTACAGATGTAATACATACTGTGAAACCTATAAAAACGCGTTTACAATGGTTACTTAAAAAAGAAATTTATAACTTTCATATGAACCTTACTCGTGCAATATGCGACTGCCATATGTTTCCTAGTTCCATAATTCAGTTTTTCCTGGACAGCTGGAGCAGGTAGTACTTCTTAAAGTGCATTTCATGTAATATGAGAACTAGTCCTGAGTGAAGACCGAGGGTTACCATAAAAAGGCACAAGGCTGGCTTTAAAAAATGAGGATTTTTAACTACACATCATTCCTTACAATGATACGCTACGGATAATCCCGCGTTGTGACAAAACGGAGGCTACACCGCACCTTTTTTTTACTGCTGAAACCCCAGCCCCGCAAACAGAAATCGTTTAAATTAGCGACTCCATCCTAAACTACAATGATTTAAGGCTACCTCATTTCATTTCATTTCATTTCATGCGTGTTTTCAGATTCTTTTTTTCCTTCCCCTCAGACAATAGTGGAAATATTTATAGCAAAGCAATAAAAAAACATAAAGGCAAAGCCAGAAGTTTCTTCGACCCTCATTTAGCGTTTGCAAACGCTTATTTCGTGACCGGAGCAATGAAAAGGCCGTTTTAAGAAATAATTTGTCTGAAACGAACAGTACCGAGTAAGTGGGAATGTCGTATTAAAGACTGGAGATTTCCTTCGAAATTCCTCATACTCGTGGCTACGCAATTCCAAATTTAAGGTAGTAAGTTAAACGCTTGTAAAATGCCATCACCAGCATATATATACTTTTTAACACGAGCGCCTTTTAACTGTGTTTTCGGACCTCTAATGCGACTCTCAGGGCTTTCATCCTCCTGGAAAATCTCTCTGCTGGCCGCGCGTTTATTTCCGTGCGCTGATCTTATTTATACTCCGCAGCAGGGGAGGAAATGTTCTGGGGAGTTTTGGGGGGATTTTTTGTTTTCTCTCTCGCAGTTTCCAAACGAGAGCTGAGGCTGCGAGGGGGACGCCGGCTGGTAAAAGCGGCCGGTCCGAGGGATCCGGTGGGGTGTACCGGGGAAGGCCGGCAGCCGCCGCGCCGGGAGTTAACGCGAGGCTGCCAGCCGAGAGGGTGCCTCGGCGACGGGCATAGCGGGCCGGCCCGGACCCGTTCCCGCACTCCTTGCGCAAAGCGCCGCGGTGCTGAAGCGGGAACAAATCGTGCCTCGCCACACCGATAAGCCCTGATGGAATTCCACTCGCGGCGGCTGTCTGAGGGCCACCGTCGCGCCTCTGTGGCCGCTCTCCTGAAAGATCTGGCTTGGTTTCGGGGAGACCGGAGGAGGCTCTCTGAGGTTCAGGTTAATTCTGAGTCACCGTAGGCGGCAAATGCCTGTGAGCTGTGAGGCCGCGGGAGAGCCCTTGGCCGGTCCGGCCACATTCCCATTGCTCGGCACCCGAGCTAAGACCACCAAGGGGATGATGCACGCACCCTGGGCTTGGAGGTTGGGGCAGGATCAGTTTCGCCGTCCCCTTGCTTTGGGAGCCGCCACTGGACTTGGAGCCTGAGGAGTTCCAAGCGCTGGGGGGAAGCTGACCGCGCTCAGCCCGGCCGCGGAGCTAAGTCCGTCGGGAGGGCGCACGGTGTGCCCGGGACAGGCCCGGGGTGAATACCGGCGGCTGAGTCCAGAGTCGCCGGGGCTCCGCGGGCCTGAGCCCGTTGTGGGGTGAGCTGAGGCCACCCGCGCACATCTGTGAGTCGTGTCAGTTACTTGTCCGCGAAGGCGACGCACATAAGCGGGGGACAAAGCCCGGGCTGCTATCATCGGGAACCGAAGCAGCGCCCCGCTGCCGCCCGGGACTTTGGTCCCGCCGGCTTCTGGTGCAACCTTCTCCGCAAGGCGGTAGCCCCGTGGGAAGTGGCGAGAGTAGGCTGGCCGGAGGGTCCCCGGCACAGCGGGATGGGCAGACTGTAATACACCGTCGCGGCCAGGGGGGCTGAGGTGGCTTTCCTGCCTCTTTTAGATTTAAGCCACGCTTAACCTTCTCTCAAGCATGTTTTGAAGGTGACCTGTATCTCGGGAAGAGTCGCTGCAAGCTTGCCGTGCACCCTGTCAGAGGAAAGCTGGAAGTGCTAACTCGGCACCGACACTCGCAGTCCTCCCTCTCAGCCGCAACCGCGGAGAGCAAGGAAGAGAGAGAGAGAGAGGCGAAGGTGCACTTAGAATGCACAACCCCCGGAGTTCATATGCGATTTCTTCACCGGCGTCTGAAGTTTTTCTCCAGTTGATAACGTTTGACTGACTACTCCCCCGTCAGCTGCCTGTTTTAAACGCGTCTCCTTAGCGATCAAGCTCACGGAGGGGGGAAAGTGGATAACGGTATAAATACGTTTTTCTTAATGTCCGTTCCTCTGGTGCCCTGCTGGGAAGTTAGAAGAAAATAGTAGCTTTGAAGAGAAGGGGACACTGAGGCTGTTTTACTCTGTAATGGTATCCCGGCTTTAATATTCGAAAAGACTTGAAGTAATCAGAGGGTGAATAGTAAAGCAAGACCATAACCACCCCTGAAACGTCACTCCAGATTTTAAAAGGTAGCGTAGGAAATTATCTTTCTGGCAGAAAGCAGTGTGGGATTTGGTTTTGGTTTGGTTTGGGTGTTTTTGTTTGGTTGTTTGGTTTTGGTTTTCTTTCCTTTATTTTTTTCCCCCCTCCCCTCTTTTTAATTCCAGGAAGTCTTTTCTACGTCAAATAAGCAGCACTTCACCCAACTGCCTAAAGCCCTGGATTGCATTTTAAAGTCTGGAAATAAAAGTAACTCTAAAATGAAGTGGTTTGAATACATATATTATTCCATTAGCGCATATATATTTTTTTTTCTCTTTCATTGTCCCATTAGAAAGAAAGAAAGAAAGAAAGAAAGAAAGAAAGAAAGAAAGAAAGAAAGAAAGAAAGAAAGAAAGAAAGAAAGGAAGAAAGAAAGGAAGAAGAAAAGAAATAAAGGAAAAATGAGAATAATAAATAATAACACACATACATGATTCGCAGGTTGCTCAGTAAATTTAAAGCCATCCTGTTATTTTTAAAGGTCGAGAAATGAAACTATCAACCTACGGTAATTTGGCAAGGAAAAAAAAAAACAACCAACAACCAACCAAAAAAAGCCCCAACACCAATAACAACAACAACAAAAGCCCTCCCCGAATCCCCACAAAACCCAACTAAAAAACAAGGAGAAGCGCCCGCCCTCCACGAGGAAAAAAAAAAAAAGAGATAAATTAATCCAGACGATTTGTAGGACGGGGAGGTTGTGCGCACCCCACGCAGCGGTGCGGAGAAGGGGTCAGTTTCCTTCACGGTCAAGCGCGGCGCTTGGCTCTAGGGCAAGGGAAAAGAACAAGGACTTCGCAGGACCAGCAACCCACTGCCCAGAGGTTTCTTCGGGTCCACCACGGCACCCTCGCCGCCTCGGCCCCGACCCGGCCTGTGCAGAGAGGGACTCCCCTCAGCCGCCGAGCGGCAGCGAGCCCGGCGGAGGCCAATTTGCTCCCCCTCTGCAGGTCTCGGCGGCCGTTTGGGGCCGACCTCGCTCTCCCCTTCCGCGCTGAGTCCCGCCAGAAGCGCAGCCTCGGCCTAAAGCCTCCCGCGCCCCGCGCCGCCCTCACGGCGGCCCCGCCGCCACCGAGCGCACCCGCCTCCTCCCGCGCTCCTCCACGCCCCACCCTGGGCCGCTGCGGCGGGGGTCGATACCTGCTCCCGCGGGCCTCGCCGGGGCCGTCGCACCGGCAGCGGTGGCGAGGGTGGCCGGGCGGACGCGGGCGGCGGGAGCGCGGAGCGGGACCTAGAAAGGTGCCGTCGGAGATGGGCGGGCGAGGAGGATGCCGGATAGCCCTCGGACAGAGAGCATCAATTTCCTTCCTTCTTTCCTCTCCCAATCGATCTCATCCTCACAGCGATGGCGTTTAAACTCTTGCAAGATCCTTTAGCTTAGCACGTTTCGATCACTCCCGCACATCTGATTTCCTTCAGATTCAATCACGGCTGGAACAGGCAGAGCAGACAGACTTTAGACCATGGAACACTTAATATGTCCCAGATTTAATGTAAAGATAAACTAACTCCACAGCACTGTTCGCTGGTGACAGGCATGAAGCATTTTCTGCTCTCCTATCGATTCAGAACGACAGCCACTGCCGAGGATTTTTTTTTTCTTAGTGATGATTTTTTTTTAACTCTCAGACAAGTTTTCGTCTCTTCCAACGTGGAGATGATCAGCGACCCTGCTGCGGGTTTGCTTATTTAATTTTCACATTTTTACTTCATTCAATAGTCTCCCTGTCACATACCTGTATTTCTCCTTCTGAAAAGCACTTCTGCGATTTTAATAACCTTAGATAATTTATCTCTAGAGTATCTTTGTTGATCATCCTCTTTCTCGGACTAAGTAGCAATTGAAATTAGGGATAAATAATCATTTTAAGGGTAGGTAAATTGCAGTAGTCTAAACGGCTACGTCTCCTAAATGGCAGCTATTTCCTCTTTAGATTGCCACCAGAAATCTCAGCTGTGCCACTCGACGTCCCGAACAGGACCTCCAGGGCGTACGAACCACGCCACGAATTCCTCTCTGTCCACTGCTAAACAGCGAAGCGAAGCTGAGATCCTATTCCCCGAAAGCGTGAAATTTCATAGACTCATTTAGGCTGGAAAAGCCTTTCCTCGTGATTTGTTTTTACAGAAACAAAAGGATTTCAGAGCATGTCACGTCATTTAGTTCGCCGGAGGGGGGGGGGGGAAAGAAAGGATATAAAATCTTCGAAACTTTGAACAAAAGGGGAAAAAAAAGGGGGGGGGGGGGGGGGAATAACAAAAATCTCAAATGCTTAGACATGCAAAAAAAAAAAAATCTGGCTCCAAATCTCCAAATCTTTAATAGTTTTACTTACTGGAAAGATACGAAAGGGTTTTTTCTCCTAACTATTCTATGCACCTGAATATGATTATTATTAAAGTCTCTGCGGCTGGACGCATCGATGTTCGTACACGGCTCCTTTTAATTCTCTTTTATTGCAGCTTCAGCGCCTAATGGGTTGGGTTCAAAGGGGGCTTCGGCTGCTGAGCTGAAACCCCTCAGCAGCCAGCGTTTCAATAACAACGCGATCAATCTCAGAGTCAAGCAGCTGAATAATACTAATAATTACTAAGCCCTAACAGCAAGAAAGGGCACAACGTCTTTTTGTTTTTAATGTCCGAACGGTTTTCCCGAGAGAAACCCAGTGACCCGGGAGGCCCCCCTCCTTCCTTTCCCTTTGCTTTTCGGAGGGAGTTGGGGCTCCCGTCCAGACCGGTTCCCGCCGAGGGCGATGTGAAGGGGGGTGTAGGATCTCATTAACGTTTATAGCGGGGTGCATCTGCCGCAGGCTGGGGTGCACGGGGCTGTTTCGGCCTGGGCGCGGCGGGGTTGGGGGCGGGACGGCAGGCTGTCCCCACCTCCCCTTCTCTCCCGTCCAGGGCGGCGGGGGCCCCTTGGTTAGGGCAGCGGGGCCGGGACTGCGGGGCCGGGGCCGGGGCGACGCTGATTGGGCTGCGGGCGGCCAGGCTGTGGCAGCCCCCGCCCCGCAGCTCCGCCCTGCCCCCGTCGTCGCAGTGACACTAATGAGCGAGTTCTTCCCACCGGTCTCCTGCCTGGAAGTGCTGACAGATCAAGGCAACAAATTTCAATTACAAGCCCTAATTTGTGTCCGCAGAGCGTTTGTTACCCATGTCAGTCCTGCCTGGCCCATCAGACGGGGCAGAACGTGGAGGAGGAAGAGGAGGAGGGAGAGAGGAGAGCCTCTGCAGAAAGGAACAGATTTTTTTTTTCCTCTTCTAAAAAAATCAACTCCCCCCCCAAAAAAAAAATCCAAACCAAACCCAAACAACAACAGCAACAACAACAAAAAAAAAACCCTTGGCTGATAATTCGGATTTAAAAAGAAAGGCGAGGAAAAGCCCCAACCCCTTGCCTGCGCGGTTGGGAGGACGGGAGGGCAGCCGGCGCGGCTGGCCGGACGCGAGTGCCGGTGCCGGCGGCCTCGGCGCGTCTGGATGCGCGGGCTGTAGGGGGGCGGGCATGGCCGACAAACGGCGGTCGTCGCCCGGTACCACCATGAGCCTGAAGGCTCACGCCTTCTCCGTGGAGGCACTTATCGGAGCCGAGAAGCAGCAGCAACAGCAACAGCAGCAGCAGCCGCCGCCGCTGCCACGGCAGCCCAAACGGCGGAAGCTGGGCGGCGAGGACGAGGCGGCGGAGGACGAAGGGGGCAGCGGCTGCTGTGCCAAGAGCTCCGCTACTGCCGCCGCTGCCGCCGGCCGGACCTGCGGCGATATGGAGCTGGGCTGCGCCGCCCGCGGCCCCGCCGGTGAGTGCCGCCCCGCGACCTGCCGCTGCCCGCAGCCGTCGTTCGTCGGGACTGCCGGGCAGAAGGCCCGCTCCTCCGGCCGGGCTCTGGCTTCCACCTCCTGCAGCCCGCACTCGTTTCCTCGTTATTCCTTCTGCCTTTCTATACTGCATGGATAATCTTCCCCAACGTCTCCTCCGGTGCTGCCGTTCTAAAACTTGGCGGCGCTTGCTTGGCCCCGGTCGGCGGCGCGGAGCAGAGCGACGGCCGGCCAGGGTTGTCCGTGCTGCAGGGGCGGTGGAGCAACAGCTGGAGGCTTGTTTCCGAGGAGGCGGGAAGAGCGCCTGGAACGATAGATACGTCTGTGTGCGCTGCTAGCAATGTATATGCAACAGCGTGTGTGTATATACGAACCACACACATATACACACATGGCTGTGTGCGCGTCCCTAACTTACTGGGGATGGACGGGACTGCGCTCAGACGCTGCGGGGGCAGAAGGCCGCGGCCGGCGCCGATCGCGCTAAACGCCACGAACGAAACGCGCCACCGGCCTCGCACCACGGACCCGCAAGCCCTACGCTTGGGCAGGGTCCGAGTGCGCCGCAGGCTTGCTCTGGCCCGGGCCAGCTCGGCGCAGCGCTGGCGGCGGCCGGTCCCCGCGATCCACGTCGGGGAGGCCCTCTCGCCGCTTGGCACTCGGCTCTCCCCAAGGCCCGGCGCGCAAGGCCGCGGCCGGGCCCGCGTTCGCGTCCGCGGCAGCCCGTCACTTTTGCCGGGCTGAAGCGATGTGCAGTCGGCGGAGCCTGGCTCGGGCAGTGGGAGGCCCCCCGGCTTGGAGGGTCCCGCGTTCCCTCTTGCTTCCTCAGCTCTCTGCTCTCTCCGCAGGCGGCTGCGAGGAAGGCTTCCTGGCGGGCTCCCCGCCCGCCTCCCCCGGCGGCTCCCCTAAGGGTTCCAGGCCCGGCTCACCGCTGCCCACGCCGCAGGCGCCGCGAGTGGACCTGCAGGGAGCCGAGCTCTGGAAGCGCTTCCACGAGATCGGCACCGAGATGATCATCACTAAGGCGGGAAGGTAACGGGCACCCGGCGGGTTGTCCCGGGGCGATGGGGCACATCAAAGCGGGTAAAGCCGGGGGGTGTGGAGGGGGGAGCCCCCCAGATTTACGAGGCAGGTAGATGGCGATAATGTTAGCTGGGCACAGGGGCGTGCGGCGTTTCGGCTTTCCTGTTCATTAGGCTGGGAGCGCCGCGTCCTTCGGAGGGGGAAAACTTTTTTCCTCCTCGCCAGTGGATACACATGGTGAAAACCTGGCTAGTATAAAAGTATCCGAGCTTATTAGAAATTACAAAAACATATTTTATTGAATCCATATGCTCCCCCTCGGCGTTTTCAGAGAGGCGCTATTAATGATTGAAACGCAGTCTTCAGCCGGCACAAAGCAACATTTGTCTTTAAAAGAGAGTCCAGTCGGGGAATTTTGTTTTATCTTACAGGTGCACCGAAATAACAGTGAAAAGTAGTTAACCGCAGGCAGCTTCGCCCTCCTGCTTGTTCAGAAATAGCAGAGATAGGGGGTTTATTGCCAATAACGACTTTTAATTGATTTTCTTAACTACATATACACATAACAGCGGCAAACGCTGAATAAACTGGAGTGGCTTTCAGGTTTATAAACCGCAGGAAAGTACCATGCATCACCTTGCAGTTAGCTCCTCGCTAGGACGTTTGTCTTTTCGGCTTCAAGGATGGACTTTCTGGACAGAAAAGCATGCCAGGCATGAGCTAAGAAGCGCAATTTTGATGTTAATCCGCCCCAAACTGGTTAATTACACCCATTTTTCTCTGCAGAACCCTCTAAATCGTGAACTTTTTTTTTTGGGGGGGGGGAGGTGTTGTTCTTTTTGTTTCTTTGTTGGATTTTGTTTTGGGTTTGGGTTTTGTTTTGCGTTTGGTTCTTTCTTTCTTTCTTTTTTTCTTTCTTTCTTTCTCTTTTTTTTTTTTTTTTTTGTTCTTTTTAGAAATTACCTCCTAAATTTGTTTCTGCTTTCAATAAGGAGGTTTTACTATACCTTTCAAAGGCAGAGTAGCTCTTGCACTTCACCTTGAGTAAGTTGCAGACAGGAAGTCCTGTCTCAATAAATACCATATTGTTGGGTTGCAGCATGGCACTTGGGCTTTTATAGCGGCATCCTTGCCGCGTTAGAACTGTATCACTGCGCTTTCCAGTTTGCTGCTACAAAAACGATACACCACTCGCCTGCTGTCAGCTGAAACTTCGGCGGTGATTTGCATTTCTGGAAGGCTTGGGCTCGGAGCTGGTGTTTTCAGCTATAATATTTCCAGTTAATATCTCAAACGGGCTTTAAATGCTGTGTACTGCTAAAGTCAAGTCCCCAGACCAAATGATTTACTGTCTAACAATAAAGTTGAAATGATGTGGTAATGGCTGCGCTCCCAAAGCGTATCTCAAAACATACGAAGCATTGTTCAAGTAAATGCACTTTAGAAATCTGTTTTGACATATCGAATGGGCCATTTCGTGTCTGTGTAACTGTAATCGTCCGAAAGGACTCTGCAGGCTAAAAGGAAGAAGCAGGAAAATCCCACGAACCAGTTACTTTTCCTAAACAACCCTTCCCGAGTCTGTTTCATATTAAACATGACCTCTCTCTTTCCATGTTCAGGCGGATGTTTCCCGCAATGAGAGTGAAGATCTCAGGTTTAGACCCACATCAGCAGTATTATATTGCTATGGATATTGTGCCAGTGGATAACAAAAGATACAGGTATGGTGACTTCTAAAGGCAAAAAAAAACCCCATAGGATGGGAGCCATAGGGAGCTTGGTTATTACAGCAAGAAAGCATTAACACTACATAAATTAGCAGAAGGTTGTGTTTAACTCTCCTTCAGATTCATATTTTCATCTCAGTGCATTAAAAAAATCAGGAATTGTGCCGAGTGCACAATTTCTGTTGCAGCTCTTCACATGTTTGCCTCCTTTTGTAAGTATGCTGGGGGCAGACGCTCAGGTTTTGGCTTTCAGAGAGCGCGGTCAGGAAACGCTACCCTCGTTGTGCCAGTGGGAATTATTTCCTATTAACAACTAAGAAAATGCACTTCTTTCTGGTGCTAAATGGCATTAATGGTAATTAGCAACATCAATAGACTTTAATGGCACATCAGCTTTCTTGGTGATGCTTCAGACTGGTGCCATAATTTAATTTAAGAGCTGATTATCTCTCACCTATTTGGTTGCTTAGATTCACAAAGGGTAACGTTTCTGATTGTTGTTTTGAAAAGAACTTATGGCATTACTGTCTGGAGAAGGAGGAACAAAAGCAGTTGTTCTCTGAACGTTTAAGAGTAGGAATTAGATGCTGCGACTCAAGGCTGTTTTGAGGGCAGTCCTGCTTTGGTGGAGTCAGTTGAAGCCACTGGTCCTGCAGAAATGTTTGCAGGATTGGGCCCACAGCAATTAGTGCTTTCAGTTGTAGGTGGTTGTTGGTCTCGCTTTACAGATGCGATCTCGTGGTCTGTGGTAGCCAGGAGCCTAGCCAAGAAGTTCAGTGGAGGCAGGATCAGGTCCTTCCCAATTGCTGGTTTGCTTGTTTCAACCCTGTGCTTAGTATGATGTAGGGAAAACCACTGCAGACCTGATTGTAGAACCAGGAATATTCCAGGCTGAGGCTAAAAACTGGTTTGTAGGAATGCTGCCTTGTTTCCATGCTGCTTTGTTTCCTAAGCAAGCACTGCCCTGTGTTTATGATGTGTCCTTACCTCACTGACTGCAGTTTTATCCTTTTCTCATACGATTTCTAAGACATTTCTTAGGACCATTTTAGATTTTGTGGTGTTCAGTAAGGTGCAGGTACCAGTGCTGAGGATGTCCAGTGAGTTAGGGGAGGCTCTCCTGACTGCACCACTGAGAAAAAAAAAAAAGCTTTGTTTTTGTCTTTGGCCCAGAGCAGCACAGCTCAAGCGAAAGCCCTTTTCATGCTCTGTGTGTGTGCGTTTGCTTTGCAATCATTCTTAGAAGGTCTGAGCAATTCCTTATTTGACAGAAAAAGCCAGATGTGTATTCCAAGCTGAATACAAATAATAACCTTGAAAATTAAAACCCAGTGATGTTGAATACGAGTTGTTTAAACTTTAATTCCAATTAAAATAAATAGGGACATTACTGAGCAGCACTGCCTGCCCAGTGTGGTGTGTGGTGCCCAGATAGCTGAAGTAACTTAACCAAAGTTCTATGAAGGGCATTATTTCCTTAGCTGGCTTAGTTGTACTGTGTACCTAGCACCATGCCTTTACCTTCCCACTAAATACTACTGTTTCCCATATTTTCTTTGATTCCTCTTTTATTCTTTGCTGGGCAATCTGTGACTTCATTTGATTTTATTGGTGGAAGTCATTTTGCCTTTGGTCGTTTGTGTGGCTTTACAAACTGTCTTGCAGACCTCTAGGTTTGAAAGCAGTTCGGATATGGAGTTTGGTCTTCAGCTGTCACAACAGATAGCAAAACTAAATGGAAGTGAGGAAAATACTGGCTCGGTCTAGATCCCTAAGCAAAAAAAAAAAAAGAGACCTTTCTGTGAATATTTGAAAACTCAAGCTGTTGCTCAGAGTATTTCATCTCTTTGTGATTGCATTTACTTTTGTGTGAAAAAGACTCACTTAGTCCAAACCAGCAAACACAAAATAGGTGAAAAATGTTACAACACTTGGCTGTATGATCTGGAGTTGAGAATTTGATCTCAAGGAGACAATTTGCATCCCCTTTCTAGATCTTAGTTTTACAGCTTGATTATGGATTGTATGGAGCAATGCAGCCATTGGATCGTTCTGTTTTCATTTTCAGTTTGCCTATTTCTAATAAGGGACTGAATTGTGCAAACAAATGATGTGATAAAGCCTTTCCTCTTTAAATTGTAAAATAGAGCTCACTTACTGGGATTTTACTGGAGTTGGAGGGGGGGAAAATCTTTAATGTTTCAATTAATGCTTTTTCTAAACTGCCCTGTGAAGTGTCTGCCTTCAAAATAAGTTTTCTACCAAAGTGGGCACTGTTTTTATTAGAAACCTACTTTATCAGCATTGGCCTACTCAATTAAGTAGGGTCTGTGTTTTTTCATTTTCAAGCCTTTCTGCAGTGCTGCTCAAGAGAATGAATATGGTCTTGCAGCAAGAGCAAGGGCATGGTTTGATGTAGCTTTATTATTTTCCCCAATCATAATGTTCTTTCTCTTCAGCAACTTTATTAGACTTAAGTCTAAGTCTTAAGGCTTCCAAATATGGAGTTCCTACTCAGTTTGATAAATGAAGATCTAAGTTCTTCCCTCTTTGCTGAGCAGAGCTGTGGCCATCAATGAACTGACACCAGCTTAAAGCTCAGTGTGGAGCCTGGTGTGAGGGCTGTCACTGATAGGAAGACCAAGGTCAGGGCAGAGAGTGGTTTTTAACTTTACTTTCGCAGATACCACAACCGTGAAACAACCTCCCCTCAACCCCCCCCCCCCCCCGACTTCAATTTATTGTCCTTTCATGTTTTGTTAATTGTCGAGGTCTTGCCGTGTGTCTGGTCCTTGATCTATCAATACTGAATGGGTCTGATATAAATTGAGGGGCTGTGGTTGTTAAGTACTTGTTTGCTTTTTTGTAGGTATGTTTATCACAGCTCCAAGTGGATGGTGGCTGGAAATGCCGACTCCCCCGTGCCGCCTCGCGTTTATATTCACCCCGACTCACCTGCCTCCGGGGAGACGTGGATGAGACAAGTGATCAGCTTTGACAAGCTGAAGCTTACCAATAACGAGCTGGACGACCAAGGGCATGTGAGTACTTTGCTCTTCTGCAGTATTATACATAGGCACATTGCTCAGCCCTGAAAGACTCCTGATGTACAGTTTCGGGGCGCCAGAAATAGGCTTGACTTTTCAAAGCTGTTTTGGAACTTTTACCGTCCACATCCAGAAATCTGCTTACTTTCTACTCTGATAATTAACTGCTTATTAGAGCCTGCTGTTTTACTCCTGCCTGAAGAACAGAGCTCCATCTGCAAAGCAAGACTTTACAAGGCTAAATTGCCTAATACGAAGGGGCAGAATTGCTCTGCTGTTTTCCCACCGAGTGTGTTACTCCCAACTTCTGCTCCCATCAAAAAGGAGGCTGAAATTCACAAGCGGCCAGGAGAAACATTAATAGTGTGTAATAACTTCATGTGAATAAAAATACACTTAACTATTTTCTTAACCTAAACATTTGTGTGAAATCCCAGGAGGTGTTAATAATTGCAGTCAAAAGCGAACAACATGGGAGCTGGGTTCGCTCTGATAATGATTTATTGCATACCTTATGAAGCAAGACCCTTTCACAGCTGAGGCTCATTACTCCTGCAAAAGCTGGCGAAGACGTATGCAGTATGAGTGCTCTGTTTGCAAGTTCTAAATTGTTTAGTTATGACATTATCTAATGTGACAAAATGTGTTATGTTAATATTTCCTTTTCTCTTCAAAACTGTTGAAACGTGACAGATGGAAGCCAGTGTCTTTCCAGTGGTCCCTAAAAGAGTTTTTGCTCGACACCTTAGTAAATAATTAAAAGGGGGGAGTATGGGGGGGTGGGGTGTGGAATTTGGTTTAGGCAGGGCTGAAGCCTTTTCATTTTGCAGAACCCTTGTAATGAATGGCAAATGTTGGCTTCCTTTCAGAAGGAACATGGAGTTCCAAAGGGTAGAGTTTTAGACTGTTGGAGGCAGGTTTTGAGACAGGATATGGATTCCATTGTCCTTAATGTAGCCTCATTCAATAATCAAGATGATTTCTCCTCCGTGGAAGGGGGTTAAAGAAAATGTACCTGGCACAGGGTGCAAAAATACTTCTTTGCATTGTTTCAGTGTTGTTGATGCTCTGTGATAATAAGTTAGGTATTGTGTCAATATGTAGTCCAATTCTTAGCATGAGATATTCCCCCCACCCCGCTACCGTTTATGTTTGCGAAGGAGATTAAGGTGAGACTGTGGTCAAATTGTGCAGGAGCTACAGATTTTATGCTGCAGAGGCAGGAATACAGGAGGTTGGCTGGACTGTGCTAGGGGATGTGGTAACAAGGGTGAAAAGCCTCCCCTTGGTGTCACCCTGTTTATAATTCTACTTCACTCTTTCCTGAAAGGAAGATGGAGGTAGTCACATCTCTTAAGTTAGCGCTGCCTTCCTTTAGGCTTGTAAGAAATGTGTTGTGTGTGGCTTCTTTCCAGAGTCAGAGTTGTGGGGTCTCTTTTGACAGGGTCTGTAGGCATTAAGGTTAGCACAAGCAGTTAGCTCCTTTAGTTCCCCCAGCATTTGTGTATTTGCAGCTCTCCTGGAGTGGGAGCTGTTTTCTGAGTTCTGTGTCTGTTGTAAAGGCTTTACAAAGCAATGTGCATGCGAATGGCAAATGCTCACTTTTCCAGCAGGGAAGAGGTTGGCTGCTTTTTGTACTGGCTCATTGCAAAGGAGGGATGACAGTGGTGCCGTGTTCCACCCCGTGCGCTCGCAGCCATCGACTGCCCCTCTGATCCAATCCCGGCCACGCAGAGAATTGTGCTGCTGCTGCGTTTTTCCATCCCAGCTCTTAGCTTTGCTTTCATTCTGAAGCAAAACCTGTGCAGTGTACACAGCAGGCCATTATTCAGAATGTGAGGGGATATAAATTTTCTGCTCTTTTAGTTAAAGTTGTTTTGATTTGGAAGCTTAGCGAAGCGAAGCCCAAGCGGAGTGATTTGAGACACATTGAACTGATTCAGACCTACGGCGGTGCCCCTCCTCCCGCCCTCTCCTTCCTTCCCCCCCCCCCAAAATGGAAATTGAAGTATTAAAATAAAAGGACAAAAGAAGGAGGACTGTAAAATAATTTCACATTTCTCAAATCTGGGAAATTGCAAACATGTCACTCATAATTACCAGCAAAGGCAGAAGCAGAAAGCAGAAAAGTGTCTCTTCCAAGGGGTACATATTTTCTTTTAAAGCTATGGTAGTGTGGAATGCTGTATTGAAGAGGAAAAAAAAAAGCCATGTAGCCTCTGAATGCCTCCAGCAATAATGGAAAACGAATAATCATATTTTGTGATGAATATAAACCCCAATTGTTCCTCCTAAGCAGGAAGGAACCGTTTTTCTCCAGAGCCTACCGAGGGAGGGATGGGGAATTACAACAACTAGGGGTCAAGGCTGTACTGTCCCTCAAATATTTGATTTTATATCAAGTGTTGTGACTCTCCCACCTCCATATGGGAGTATAATTTAGATTATTAGAGAGTTAGTGGTTTTATTTCCTCCTCCTTAAGCAGAACGACTCAGAGAAGTTTCAGTGAGGTCTCTAAACTCCACTATGGTTCCTGCCAGTAGTTCAAGCGATGTCAGGCTTTAGCTGTTGTTCCTTGGGTCTGTTTTCCATGCTGTCTGGTCACAGGGCTCTAATCCTCGTTGAGATTCTTTCCTTGTTCTTCCCATACTCCACAGCAGCATCAGGTTTTGCAGAGGTTTTGTGCTTAAAATCCCAAGGCAGAGTTTTGATCTTGCAGGTGTTGAGGTAGGAAGCTCGTGTGAGATCAGTCCAGAGCCCTTGGTAGGATCCTTGCATGAGATCAGTCCAGAGCCCTTTTACCTATTGACTTTCAGAGTCAGTGAGAGAAGTGACCCACGGGACTGGGGACAGTATCTGCAAACAGCTGCTAAGGTAGTATTCCTCTGCAGTATTTATGTTGTGGTGGTAGCCAGCTGCTCTTGCATTGCCTTGGCATGAGATTAGCTTCTCGTGAAAGGAGATCAGCCATCTCTAGGACAACTTGCTTTGCTGCTTGAACACTTTCTGGGCTCCACGCTGTCTGCTGCTATTTTCATCAGTATTTTGAGTGGGAGTCTGTGACAACATAGTCTTACAGTGCTGTTCTGCAGAGACTTTTGAAGTCCATCTGCACGTAGGGCGCTCTTGATGCGTGGGTTCCGTTTGCAGGCTATAGCAGAACCTACGAGGCTGTGATTTCCTTGTGTGTTTTTCATCTCAAAAAAATGAGTCCCAGGGTGAATTCCCAGCTTTGGAAAGATTGCCTGCTTACAGTGGCACCTGTAAGATAACAAACACGCTGTGGCATTTATCTTTTCCATCTGAGACATGAAGGCAAGGAAAAGTAAACCTGCGTTTTGCAGCTGACACTGAGAAGTGTGTGGTCTGGGCACTCGTTAATGCTTCTCATCCCTCTCTCATCTGTGGAGTGAGTGCTGCATTGTCAAAGTAGTCTTTTCCCTCTGGCAAGCCAGAGCTGGCTGATTTTTCTGTTTTGATGCATTTTTTCAATCTGACTTTTCAGTAGAGGGGAAAAGTCAATATTTTTTAATGCTGTTTTCCATCCTTTTCAGCTGAGCAGTTTTTGATGCAGAGGAACATCTTTTAACTTGCAGTGAAAATGAGGCTGTTAGCCTGTTAATTGCTCCTTGGTGGTTGATGTGTTGGGTTTGGTTTTTTGGTTTGGTTTTTTCTCTTGGGTTTGGCTTGGGTTGTTTTTTTTTTCCCCCATTTGAAAATGGGGTGAGGCTGGAAGCACAGACAGATTGCTACTCTGCCCAGAGCTGGCTCCAAGTAGCAGGATCTGCTTACAGGCAGTGGGCAGTCACAATGAGGAGCTGGGAAACATCAGCATTTGCACTTATAGGGGTTTTTTTGTCTTTGTGAAGAGGGAATCTGTGCTCACTTCCCTGTCTGCAGAAATGCCAGGCTTTGGAGGAAGGATAAAGGAGGATTTGTGGTGGAAACAGCATCAAGGTGAGGATTGTGCCATTGATGGGGATGTGACTGGGCTGACTCTGTGCTGCCGAGCTGACAGAGGATTGGCATCTCCCCTGGGAAAGAGCCAGGCTCTTGCTTGTGCTGCCTGTCACATTTGTGTCATGGTGATACCCAGGCTCAGGATTAGTGCTGAGGTCTCATCACTGCAGCATCCCTAAAAAAGGTAGGGCCAGGAAGGTACTCAGAGGGCTGCAGCAGCTCTGCTATGAAGACAGGCTACAAGAGTAGCCTGGAAAAGAGAAGGCTTCCAGGAGACCTTGGAGTGGCCTTCCAGGATCTGAAGTGGGCTACAGGAGGGCTGAGGTGGGACTATTGACAAGGTCTTGTCATGCCAAGATGAGGAGGAATGGGTTTGAAGTGGCAGAGGGGAGATTGAAAGTGGATGTTAGGAAGAAGTTGTTTGCAGTGAGGGAGGTGAGACATTGGCACAGGTTGCCCAGAGAGGTTGTGGAGCACAAAAGCTTCTGCAGATAGCCTGTTAGATCCTATTTGTGCTGTTAAATGTGCAAGCACTGTGAAAAGTAAAGCTGGAAAACCTCCTTTTCCTTAGCTTTTGCTTCACAGCAGCTTTAAGTGACGCTTGGTGGAGCTAAAAGGTTTTCAGTGGTTGTGGCGTGTCCCTCTTATGCCCTGTCTTTGTTGTGTTGCTCTTTGGTTCACCAGGGCTCTGCAGTTATGTATGACTTACTTAGGTTCAGAGTTGTGATCATTAGGAAAGAGCATGCTACAAAATAAAGAAGAAAACATTTATGGTTATGGCTGAGCAGGTCTACAGCTACCTGAAGGGACATTGTGCAGAGGCTGCTGCTGGGCTATTCTCTCAGGGAATTTGAGACAGAACAAGAGGAAATAATCCCAAGATGAGACTGGGGAGGTTTAGATTGGACATTAGGAAAACGTTTTTCAGTGAAAGAGTGGTCAGGGACTGGAATGAGCTGCCCAGGGAGTTGGTGGAATCACCCAGTCTGGGTGTGTTTAAAGGGTGGTTAAGATGTGGTGCTTGGGACTATGGTTTAAGGTGAATCTTGTAGAGCAGGGTTCTAAGTTGGGCTTGGTGATCCTGAGGGGCTCTGCCAACCTACATGTGTCTGTGATTCTGTGATTTCAGTGGTGTCTCAGTGCAGGGAATTTCAGCAGAGCACAGAGTCAAGCCAGGCTGCGCTTAAGAGCTGACAAAAGAGCCAGTTTAGCTGTAATAGCTATGGTTTAGGTTGGAAGGGATCTCAAAGCTCAGCCACTTCCAATCCCCTGCATAGGCAAGGACACCTCCCGCTAGAACAGGTTGCTCAAGGCCTCTTCCATCCTGGTCCTGAACATCTCCAGGGGGGTTGTGGAGCAATGAAGCATGGGATGGGTGCTCCACAACCTCCCTGGGCAACCTGTGCCAGTGTCTCACCACCCTCACTGCAAAGAACTTCTTCTGAACATCCACTTTCAAATCTCTTCTCTGCCCATTTAAACCCATTCCTCCTCATCCTGTCATGACAAGACCTTGTCAGTAGTCCCTCCCCAGCCTTCCTGTAGCCCCCTTCTGACACTGGAAGGCCGTTTCAAGGTCTCCTGGAAGCCTTCTCTTCTCCAGGCTGCAGGACCCCAGCTCACACAGCTCAGAGGGCTGCAGTAGCTCTGCTATAAGTCGAGAGAGGCAAATGAAGGCTTTGCGCCTTTAAGCATCACAATATACTGTGGCAAATATCGCATCCTTGCATTCAGCAGAGGTCAGAGCTGTTAACATTAAGGAATGAAGTGATCCTTGTGTCCAGCTCTGGACCCCTCGATCTAAGAAGGATGTCCAGGTGCTTAAACATGTCCAGAGAAGGGCACCAAGGCTGGTATGGGGGCTGGAGCGAGCTCGGTGCTCAGTGCTCGATGACACTAAAGCAAATGGCAAGGCACAGAATATAAGCGGGTTTGGACAGTGGAGCAGAGCTTTCCTCGAGGGTTTTTGTTTTCTGTTGCACCAGTCCTTCCCCTGGTGTCACTGGGTGTTCACAGAAAAACAGGGTCAGGAATGTGCTGTCCTGCCTGCCTTCTCGGCACGCGCGTCTTTGCCAAGGGAGAGCTGCAAGGAGTGTTGGAAAAGAGAATACACATTTGCAAGATAAAAATCTTGCTCTCTGCAAGCTTTCAGAAACTGGGAAAAGGCTTCATATGAGAACATCACAGAGCACTCCCAGAGCAAATTAATTGGAGCCTGTGATGTCACTGTCAAAACCCTTAGTTCCATGCTAATAAAACCCCTGATTAGCCAGAAAACTTGGCTGATCCATAGCAAAGGTCGTGTCAGCTGGCCAGGACCAAGTGCTCTAAGCTAGCCAAGCCCTGCTTTAGCCAAATGAATGTCATGTCCTCTGTGTCACTTGGATGAATGAACTTCCATGGTGTCTGGCATGGGGGCTTCGTCGAGTGCCTGAGCACATTGCACATTCTGAGGCTACTCAAGGAGCAGGAAATTAAAAAGCTTCCCCTGAACGTTGATTAGAGGTTCCAGAGGCCAATAGCCATAGGACTATTTATTTCTCCACTTACTAATTTCTTAGCCCTTCCAACAATAATAGTTGAGCTTCCAATTGGTCTTTTTTCTTTTACCTCCTTGAAATCTCCTATTTTAGTAGTGGTTAGCTGGAGTGGAGTAAAAGAGAGGAGGGGGGGGGAAATATCCATGCTTTAAATATCCTCTACAATTTCCAAGCAGTAGCAAGAGATATTTTGGTGTTTAATTTATGCACTGTGAGTTCATCTACTCATTATTTGTAGTTGAGTCCTAACTGAGGTTTTCTATGCTGGGAGAGGTTTGTGCATTGGTAGTTGTTGTCTGCGTTACATATCTAAGGTCATGAATGATGGATATTATTTTTCTCTTTATTTGTAATTTATTTCTCATTATTTGTTATTTATTCCTTATTATTTGTTATTTATTCCTAATTGAGGTTTTTAACCCTGGGAGAAGTTTGTTACTTATTCCTAACAGAGGTTTTCTATGCAGGGAGAGGTTTGTGTGTTGATAGTCATTGTCTGCGTTACACATCTAAGGTTATTAATGGTGATAGAATTTGGGAATTTTGGTATTATTTTACTCTTTATTTGTTATTTATTCCTCATCATTTGTTATCTATTCCTAATTGAGGTTTTTAATGCTGGGAAAAGTTTGTTATTTACTCCTAACTGAGCTTTTCTGTGCGGGGAGAGGTTTGTGTATTGGTAATCGTTGTCTGCGCTACACATCTAAGGTTATGAATGCTGATAGAATTTGGGATTTTTGGTATTATTTTACTCTTTATTCGTTATTTATTCCTCATTATTTGTTATTTATTCCTAATCGAGGGTTTTAATCCTGGGAAAAGTTTGTTATTTATTCCTAACTGAGGTTTTCTATGCAGGGAGTGGTTTGTGTATTGATAGTCGTTTCTGCGCTACACATCTAAGGTTATTAATGCTGATAGAATTTGGGATTTTTGGTATTATTTTGCTCTTTATTTGTAATTTATTCCTAATTATTTGTTATTTATTCCTAATTCATGTTTTCAATCCTGGAAGAAGTTCAGTATTTATTCCTTACTGAGGTTTTCTGCGCGGGGAGAGGTTCATGTATTGATATTTGTCGTCTGTGTTACACATCTAAGATTATGAATGCTGATAGAATTTGGGATTTTCAGTATTATTTTACTCTTTATTTGCATTTTATTCTTCATTATTTGTAATTAATTCCTAACTGAGATTTTCAGTGCTGGGAGAGGTTTGGTATTTATTCCTTTCTGAGGTTTTCTGTGCAGGGAGGTTCGTGTACTGATATTTGTTGTCTGCGCTACAGATCTAAGGTTATTAACTCTTGCAGGATTTGGGATTTTCAGAATTATTTTACTCTTTATTTGTGTTTTATTCTTCATTATTTGTAATTAATTCTTAACTGAGATTTTCAGTGCTGGGAGAGGTTTGTTACTTACCCCTAACAGAGGTTTTCTATGCAGGGAGAGGTCCATGTATTGATAGTCGTTGTCTGCGCCACACATGTAAGGTTATGAATGCTGATAGAATTTGGGATTTTTGGTATTATTTTACTCTTTCTTTGTAATTTATTCTTCATTATTTGTAATTAATTCCTAACTGAGGTTTTCAGTGCTGGGAGAGGTTTGGTATTTATTCCTAACTGAGGTTTTCTGTGCTGGGAGAGGTTCATGTATTGATATTCGTGGTCTGCATTACAAATATAAGTTTATTAACGCCTATAGAATTGGGGATTTTTGGTATCGTTTTACTCTTTCACTTTAGGCCTCTTTGGCATGTGAGAGTCTCTGCTTGTGTTCAAAACAAGATATGTTTCCAGTCTTCAGGAGAAAAAAAAACCTAATTTCCCCAAGCATATCCTGAAGGTTCCAAAAACAAAAGGCAAAATGCTGCTGCTATTAATCCTCTTAGATCAAATCCAGGCTCCAGTGGAAAGAAAATATCAAAACTTTCTCATTCCAGTGGGACCAGGACTTCACTCCTGATTTCTTTTCTTTTTTTCTTTTCTTTTAATTTTGGGGTTTGGTTGTTTTGTTGGGTTTTTTTTTCTGAGCTGGTCTGAATTGAGCAAGTCTCTGAATTTGGAGCTCCTGAGTCGTAACATTTTAAACGCTTCGAATTGGCACTAACATAAAATGCGGAGGGATTAACCTACTGTAATAAGAACCTTCAGAGGTTAAAGAAAACATTGGGTTTCCAGTAAGTGGCATGGTAAACACATACCATGATCTGTTCCAAAAAGCTATTAGGCCTGAACCAGCAGGGTGTCCTTTCTAATAAATGTTATCTTCTTTCTCCTTTCTTCCCTGTGTAGATTATCCTGCACTCTATGCATAAGTATCAGCCTCGCGTCCACGTCATCCGCAAGGACTGTGGAGAAGATCTGTCTCCTGTCAAGCCTATCCCTGCAGGAGAAGGGGTGAAAGCTTTCTCCTTTCCAGAGACAGTTTTCACTACTGTCACAGCATATCAAAATCAACAGGTAACTTGGGTTTTCTGCTTGGCATGTGAAAGGCTTTTCTGAGTAGACCAGGGAAGTAAGAGGTAGAAAAACAGAGACATTTGGTTTATAGAATCATAGAATGGTTTAGGTTGGAAGAGACCTCAAAGGTCATCTAGTTCCATAGGCAGGGACACCTCTCACTAGAACAGGTTGCTCAAGGCCTCATCCAGCCTGGTCTTGAACACCTCCAGGGAGATTGTGGAGCTGTCTCTTGGCTCCTGCTTTTGCTTTTGGCTTGAGAAGGTCCTAGAGAATAAATCTGCTGAGGAGAGAGTGAGGGAGCTGGGGATGGGTAGTGTGAAACAAAGGAGGCTGAGGGCAGAGCTCATTGCTGGCTGCAGCTACCTGAAGGGACACTGTGCAGAGGCTGCTGCTGGGCTCTGCTCACAAGAAATTGGAGACAGAACAAGAGGGAATGGCCTCAAGCTGAGGCTGGGGAGGGTTAGGTTGGACATTAGGAGTTGGGCTCTTCTCCCAGGCAAGCAGCAACAGAACAAGGGGACGCAGTCTCAAGCTGTGCCAGGGCAGGTTCAAGATGGATGTTAGGAGGAAATTTTTGGCAGAGAGAGTGATTGGCATTGGAATGGGCTGCCCAGGGAGGTTGTGGAGTGGCCGTGCCTGGAGGTGTTGAAGCCAAGCCTGGCTGGGGCACTTAGTGCTATGGTCTGGTTGATTGGGCAGGGCTGGTTGCTAGGTTGGGCTGGGTGATCTTGGAGATCTCTTCCAACCTGCTTGATTCTATGATTCTATTCTATGTGTTCTCTGGAGCCTTTCCAGGCCTGTCTGAATGTGTTCCTGTGTGACCTGAGCTAGACTGGATTGTCCTGCTCTGGCAGGGGGGTTGGACTCAATGATCTCTTTGGGTCCCGTCCAGCCCATAATATCCTGCGATCCTGTGATCCATTCTATGGTACAGTGAACCCTTAAGCTACACCAGGTGTTAACTTTGTGCACTGCTGAGGTGAATGTGCTGGTAATTAACATCTTGACTCACTTTCACAGATAACTCGTCTGAAGATCGATAGGAATCCATTTGCCAAAGGGTTTAGAGATTCGGGACGTAACAGGTAGGTGTTGAGGAAGACTCTGGGCTGGTGACTGCTGGGTCATGAGGGCTGGCCAAGGGGGGAGTACCTGTTGGATAGCTTATTGGAAAATGTCAGTAAGAGAAATTGGGACTTTCCCAAAAGTTCAGGGCAGAATGTAGATAAATCCACAGAATCACAGAATTAAGCAGGTTGGAAAAGACCTCTGAGATCATCCAGTCCAACCTATCACCTAACACCTTCTCATTAACTAACCCATGGCACTAAGTGCCTCATGGCAGCCTTCTCTTAAACACCTCCAGGGATAGGGACTCCACTCCCATTCCAATGCCAATCACTCTCTCTGCCAACAACTTCCTCCTAACATCCAGCCTGAACCTGCCCCAGCACAGCTTGAGGCTGTGTCTTCTTGTTTTGTCCCTGGGTGCCTGGCAGAAGAGCCCAACCCAGGGACTCCTGCCAGGGCAGGAGTTCTATGTCCACTTCTGGCTGTGTCTTTAGCCTAAGAAGTTCCATGTCCACTTCCTAAGTGAATTCCTTTCATACTGGGCTATAGATGACCTCCATATGAGCCCAGTTTCCACCTATTCTGTTATAGTTATTAATTTCCTCTCCTCTTAATCCACAAAACTTTCATAATAGCAATGAGGAATCTGAGCAGGGCAAAGTGGAGACTTGAGTCTAGTCCTTGCTGCCAGTACTGCTGAGGCATTTTGTCCAAAACCTGTTTAGTACAAAATACTTAAGACTGTTACAAATTGTATATGAAATGAAACCATTTCAGCTAAAAGAAAACCCACCCAGCATTTAATTGTGGTGCCTATTATACATTAGTTCCAGTGACTGCATTGAATTTGGTGCCTACAGCTGTTCTATTTACGACCTAGCCTTGCAGAGGAGGAAGCAGATGGTGTGCTGGTAGGAATGCTCAGAGAGCATCTTTTGGTAACTGCTTTGTTGAGCTTCTCCCTTAGTAGTGGCTACAGCATTAAAGCCTACTTTGTGCTGTCACCAGAGTTACACAGATGTTGAGGCTGGACAGCAAATGAGAATAGTTTCTAGATGAACATTTATAGAAGGGGTGGGGTAGTTGTAAAGTTTGATTGGAATTCACTCTTAAGCACTCCACATTTGCTGCTCTCTTTAAGGTTTTTGTCTTCTAGCAAGAATCAGTTACACAGCATCACAGAGTTGGCAGGGCTGGAAGGGACCACAAGGATCATCCAGTTTCAACCCCCCTGCCATGGGCAGGGACAACCTCACACTACATCAGATTGCCCACAGCCACATCCAGCCTGGCCTTAAAAATATCAAGGGATGAGGCTTCCACCACCTCCCTGGGCAACCTGTGCCAGTGCCTCACCACCCTCATGTTGAAGAATTTCTTCCTAATGTCTCATCTAAATATGCCTTCCTCTAGCTTGGATCCATTCTCCCCAGTCCTGTCACTACCCAACACCCTAAAAAGTCCCTCCCCAGCTTTCTTGTAGCCCCTTTCAGATACTGGAAGGCCACAAGAAGGTCTCCTGGGAGCCTTCTCTTCTCCAAAATGAATGATCCCAACTCTCTTAGCCTGTCCTGATAGCAGGGAAGCTCCAGCCCTCTGATCATCCTTGTGGCCCTTCTCTGGACCTTGTTCTGTCCTGGGGCCTGGAAGGGATCCTCCAAACCACTGTTGTAAGTTAGAGTTTTGCCCTCCTTTGTAACCTTGTTTTAAATTAAGTGAACGCTCCCTCCCTGGAGGTGTTCAGGGCCAGGTTGGATGAGGCCTTGAGTGACCTGTTCTAGTGAGAGGTGTCCCTGCCTATGGCAGGGCGTTGGAAGTGGCTGAGCTCTGAGCTCCCTTCCAACATAAACCATTCTATGATTCCAGATAGATTCAGTGACAGGAGAAGCAAAATCTGCTGTGTGTACTCGAGGAAGAAGAGAGTTGCCTTACGTCCTCTGCTTGCCAGCTCTGCATAGGTGTTTGATGCTATAGCATCAAATTCATCTTATAGCACAGCCATAAGATGAAGCACTGAGAAGCCTCCTAAGCAGTGTGAAGCTCTGCCTCCTGAAATTTCTCAGCTGAGGTGGAGTTAGAATTTCTTCCACAATGTTATATGAAACAAGAGAAGATGCCCTTGAAAACAGAGAGGGTCAAGTCACGTTTGAACTGGATTTAACCTGGTGAAGCAGTCCAAGTACTACCCAAGCACAACATAGTTGAAATGAGAGTATTGCATGTGCAGCTGTGCAGATCCACATGCAGGACTGAGGATATCCAGGGAGGGGTTTTTATTTTGTGGGGGTGGGTGTTCAACTACCAAGAACAAATTTGGTTCAGGCTTCAGTGTTGCTGCGTTCTTTGTCATGCTGAGTAAGTGACATTTCTTCTCACACTGCCAAAATGTTGGGGACCTTTGGCTGGAGCCATGTGCCAAGTTCAAGAAGTTCAAAGTGAGGCTTTAAGGAATCTTGAGTGCTATCAAGGAGGAGAGTTGCCTGTTCATGAAGTTCAGAGTGAGGCTTTGAGGAGTCTTGAGTACTCTTCTGAGTCTTGAGTACTCTTCTGAGTCTTGAGTACTCTTCTGAGTCTTGAGAGTGTTTTGGAAGGGTCTCAGGGACATCACAAATCAGAGTGATTGCCACTGGAATGGGCTATCCAGGAAGGTGGTGGAGTTGCCATCCCTGGAGGTGGTCAAGACAATTCCTCATGACTTTGAGAAGTTCTGAAACTTGTATAGCAAGGCAAAATCTAACAGGGTGACAGAATCATACAAGGGGACAGTTTGGGAGAGACCACCATGGCGATAGGGAGGATGGAATAGATCAACATCCCTGGAGGTGTTGAAGCCAAGCCTGGCTGGAGCACTTAGTGCCATGGTCTGGTTGATTGGCCAGGGCTGGGTGCTAGGTTGGACTGGATGAGCTTGGAGGTCTCTTCCAACCTGCTGGATTCTGTGAATCTCTGACAATACTCAGAATCTCTATTGCCAGAAGGCAGAGGCTTCATTTGGTTTCTGCCATAATGCACCTCAGAGGCATCCTTTTGCTGTTAATTTTGGTTGCTGGGCCCCCAAGGGTCTGTTAAGTGTCAGGCACACACCAAGCACGAGGCTTGAAGCAGCAGCTCAAGATTTGGAATTGTTGAGGAACATTTTCTTCTAAATTGCTGCTTCCCTCAGTTGCTTATTGACTTACTCTGTTGCTAAATAATGAGATCCAGTGCTAAGACACTGTAATCTTTGTTGTTCCAGCCAGTGCATTTAGCACTCAGGCATTTCAGCCTGCAACAAAAATAAACCCCCACCCCTCTGCTACTCTTCTGTGCAGCTTTCCAATACTGTTCTAATTATTGCAGCTATTTTATTCTGCACTGCTGCATGTAAGAATTCTGTTTAATTAAAAGGAGTCTCTTTCAGGTCATTCCTGTTCAGTCTCCACCCCCCCTCAGGCTACTTTGCAGAAATCAGAAGCTTCACCTTTTTTAAAAGCATTCCCTCTGCATTTGCAGAAGTGCAACAGAATTTATGTGCTGAGAATAGTTTCATTCTTTGGTCAGGCCTTCAGTTTGACCCTATAAACTTTTACTCAGGAGAGGAACAGAATTTCTCCCTTTAAATACTCCAGGAAAGGAAAAAAAAAACAACACCCCCCAACCTAACTGGTTCTGTTAAATAAACTTGGCCATTTGATAGGGTAAATGAGGGTGGTGATAAAATGTGGAAATGGCTGGAAGGCATCTTGTGTAAATTATCACCTTGGCTGCACTCCTCCAGGAGGTGGCTTTTATCTCCACTTTTAACTATAACTGAGAATTCACCATTCCTGCAGAAAATGAAGGGCTGTCTTTTTCAGACCAGCCTCAGCTAATGAATGCTTTCTAAACGTTTCCTGATCCTGCTGGCAGTGCAAGAGGGAAGAAACAGTGGCACAGGAACGTGCTGGTAGCTTCAAATTGGCCTCTTTGCATAATTTGAGTTTATAGAACGCTGCTGCTTAAAGCCTTGTGTTTGGTTGTGTGCCTGATGTTGACACTTAACAGACCTTTGGGGCCCAGCTGCCAAAATTAAACAGCAAAATGGTACCTCTGAGGTGCATTATGAACCCTTGACTTCAGGAAATGGAGATTCTGAGTATTGTCATAGAATCAGAGAATCAAGCAGGTTGGAAGATACCCTTAAGCTCATCCAGTCCAACCTAGCACCCAGCCCTATCATAGCATCAATCAGGTAGGAAGAGTCCTCCAAGCTCATCCAGCCCAACCTAGCACCCAGCCCTGTCATAGAATCACATTATCAAGCAGGTTGGAAGAGAGATCCAAGCTCATCCAGCCCAACCTAGCACCCAGCCTTGTCCAGTCAACCAGACCATGGTACTAAGTGCCTCATCCAGGCTTTTCTTGCCACTGTTATCTGTTTTGTTGCAATAACAGAAGACTTTTGAGTTGCTCAACACATTATGGGCGAGGCATAAAATCGCTTTACACCTTTTGGTAGCAGCAGAGCTGCACAGCTAAGCCTTGGCTCGTGCTGTGAGGGTGATTGGCAATGCTTGAGTGTCCTGTGTTGATGGAGGTAGGCAGTAGATCAACTTTATTCTAGGCAAAAATAGAGGATCATCCCTCTGGCAGTTGGAGAATTTGCTCTTTAGGAAGAAGTTCTTTACAGTGAGGGTGGTGAGACACTGGCACAGGTTGCCCAGGGAGGTTGGGGAGCACAGAAGCACAGAATGGGATCTGTGATCCCATTCTGTGCTTCTGTGCTCCCCAACCTCCCTGGAGATGTTCAAGGCTGCTCTAGTGGGAGGTGTCCTTGCCTATGGCAGGGGGCTGGAGCTGGCTGATCCTTGAGGTCCCTTCCAACCTAAACCATTCTATGATTAAATGTCCTATCAGGAGATCATTTAATGTCATTTTAGCCACATCTCTCATATTACCTTCCTCAAAAGAATTGAAAAAGAAACCCATGGCCACCAAAATGCTCAGAGAGCTGCAGCATCTCTATGAGGACAGGCTACAAGAGTTGGGGCTCTTCAGCCTGGAGAAGAGAAGGCTTTGAGGAGACCTTAGAGTGTCCTTCCAGGATCTGAAGGGGCCCTAAAGGAAGGCAGAAGAGGGACTATTGACAACGTCTTGTCATGACAGGACAAGGGGCAATGGGTTCAAAATTGAAGAGGGGAGATTTAAGCTGGATATTAGGAAGAAGTTCTGTACAGTGAGGGTGATGAAGCACTGGAATAGGTTGTCCAGGGAGGTTGTGGCTGCTGCCTCCCTGGAGGTGTTCAAGGCCAGGTTGGATGAGGCCTTGAGCAACCTTTTCTAGTGGGAGGTGTCCCTGCCTATGGCAGGGGGGTTGGAACTGGCTGAGCTTTGAGGTCCCTTCCAACCTAAACCATTCTGTAACTTAGAGAGTTGGAGATTTCTTTGTGAACTGACTGTGCAGTGACTACAGATCACAGTGGTCTCCTGGGTAAGGATGTAAGACCCTTTTCTAAGAGGCAAAATGAACTCCAAAACAACAAACACCAACATTATGGTTTCAGAGGTGAAGCCATCCAGGGACATGTAACAAAACCCAGCTTTCTTTCATGGCACAATGATCCTTTTGTTCCAATAGAATGGGTCTGGAAGCTCTGGTAGAGTCTTATGCCTTCTGGAGACCTTCCCTGAGGACACTTACCTTTGAAGATATACCTGGGATACCCAAACAAGGTAATGCTCCTCTTTCTGTTCCTTCACAACAAAAAAATGCATGAAGATAGAGCCTGGTCCCTCATGCTGCACAAAACTCTAGGGGTGTCACTTGTAGTTGATCTGCACAAGAGTAAGGAGGCTCTGCAGAGGGACTTGGATAGATTGGATCCATTGGCCAATGTTAATGGGATGAGCTTCAACGAGGCCAAGTGCCAGGTCCTGCATTTAGAGCACTACAACTCAAAGCAGCATCACAGGCTTGGGCAGTGTGGCTGGAAAGCTGCCTGGCAGACAGGGAGCTGGGGCCTGTAATGGACAAGCAGCTGAATAGCAGCCAGCAGCGTGCCCAGGTGGCCAAGAAAGCAAATGGCATCCTGGCTGGGATCAGAAATGCTGTGGCCAGCAGCAGGGAGGGGATTGTCCCCTTGGACTCCACGCTGCTGAGGCCACACCTTGAGTACTTTGTTCAGCTTTGAGCACCTAAATGCAAGAGAGCTGTGGAGGTGCTGGAGCCAGTGCAGAGGAGGGCAAGGAAGCTGTGAAGGGCCTGGAGAGTAAATACAATGAGGAGAGACTGAAGGAGCTGGAGGTGGTTAGTGTGAAACAGAGGAGGCTGAGGCCTATCTACAGCTGCCTGAAAGGAGGTTGTGGAGAGGCTGCTGCTGGGCTCTGCCCACAGGGAATTGGAGACAGAACAAGGGGGAATGGCCTCAAGCTGAGGCTGAGCAGGTGTAGACTGGACATGAGGAAACATTTTTTCAGAGAAAGAGTGGTCAGGGACTGGAATGAGCTGCTCAGAGAGGTGGTGGAGTCACCAACCTTGGAGGTGCTTAAAGTTGGTTTGGATGTGGTGCTTAGAGTTATGGTTTAAGGTGAACTTTGTAGAGTAGGGTTCTGGGTTGGATTTGGTGATCCTGAGAGGCTTCCTGTAGTGGAAAGTCAACCAACCCCAGTGCAGGCCAGTACCTCCCAGTTAAAAAGCTCATGGTACCTTACCCATTGTGGCAACAAAAAAGTTGTAAAGATAATCAGGCCACATATGGAGAAGAATGGCAGTTTTTAAGGTTGGAAAAACCTATTCCTCAGCATTATGCTCTGGCTAAATACACAGTGTGGAGATCACTCATGGATAAGTGTGGCCAGCAGGGCCAGGGAGGTGATTCTCTTCCTCTACTCTGCTCTGCTCAGACCCCACCTGGAGTCCTGCATCCAGTTCTGGAGCCCCTGGGACAAGAGGGCTGTGGGGATGCTGGAGAGTGTCCAGAGCAGGGCCAGGAGGATGCTCAGAGGCTGTTGAGCATGAGAGTGGTGAGAGGCTGGAATGGGTTGCTCAGGGAGGTGGTTGAGGCCCCATGGCTGGAGGTGTTTAGGCCAGGCTGGCTGAGGCTGTGTGCAGCCTGCTCTAGGGTAGGGTGTCCCTGGGCATGGCAGGGGGCTTGGAACTGGCTGCTCCTTGTGGGGGACCTTCCAACCCTGCCTGATTCTATGATAACTTCCATTGTACACAGCTAAGTTCCAGTGTAGGAATTCGGGGGGGAAAAAAGGAATGAAAGGAGAAAAATCCTCTTAAGTAATGAATAAATAATAGAAAGTTTAATTGTTTTTCTTCCTTAGAAAACCTTCCTGATCCTTAAAGACCTAAAAATAGAGCATTCAGCACTGGTAGTGGTTAAGGAAACTCTTCTGATCTCAGTCTGCAAACAGTTTGCTGCAAACCTAACCCTCCACCTGCCCACTAAAAAACACCAGCCAGCAGCCATGCACAGTCCTCACTTTCCACTCCTCTGAGCTTTTGTTCTCAGGTTTGTTTTTGAGCTGAAGCTGGAAATGTTTTGTCCCCAGATCGTGAATCTTCCTGAAGCTGGAAATGTTTTGTTCCAAAATTGTGAACCTTCCTGAAGCTGTTAGGCTGTGAGAGCCTCTCTGATTTGAGCTAAGGAGCTGCTGGCTCCTCAGCTGGTGCTCTAACAGTGTCAGTCGGTGCTTGGAGCTCACTCGTGGCAAAAGCAGAGAACACAAAATTTGTCACTTTGAAGAGGGTTTCCAGTGAGGTGGTGCTTAGTTTGCTGTGTCTTAGCTGCCATGCAATTTCCTCCCAGTATCAAATAAAGAGTAGTTAGCCTTTGGGGCAGGAGCTCTGTAGTGAGTGATGGTTGCAAATGTACATGTTAGATTTGGGTCACTTCATTAAAAGCATGCATGTGCCATAGACATCTCCTCCTCCACCCTCTCCCAGGAGTTCTTTATTTAGAATCATAGAATAAAATGGTTTAGGTTGGAAGGGTGACAAGGCTGGGGAGGGGCCTGGGGCACAGCCCTGTGAGGAGAGGCTGAGGGAGCTGGGGGGGTGCAGCCTGTAGCAGAGGAGGCTCAGGGCAGAGCTCATTGCTGTCTACAACTACTTGAAGGGAGGGTTTGGCCAGGTGAGGTTGGGCTCTTCTCCCAGGCAAGCAGCAACAGAAGAAGGGGACACAGCCTCAAGCTGTGCCAGGGGAGGTCTAGGCTGGATGTTAGGAGGAAGTTGTTGGCAGAGAGAGTGATTTGCATTGGAATGGGCTGCCCAGGGAGGTGGTGGAGTGGCTGTGCCTGGAGGTGTTGCAGCCAAGCCTGGCTGAGGCCATGGTCTGGTTGATTGTGCAGGGCTGGGTGCTAGGTTGGGCTGGATGAGCTTGGAGCTCTCTTCCAATCTGGTTGATTCTATGATTCTGTGACCTCAAAGATCATCTACTTCCAACATCCTGCCACAGGCAGGGACACCTCACACTAGAGCAGGCTTCCCACAGCCTCATCCAGCCTGGCCTTAAACCCCTCAGAGATGAGGCTTCCACCACCTCCCTGGGCAACCCCTGCCAGGCTCTCACCACCCTCATGCTGAACAGCTTCTTCCTAACCTCCAGGCTGAATCTATCCATTTTCAGCTTTGTTCCATTCCCCCCAAGTCCTGTCACTACCTGACACCCTCAAAAGTCCCTTCCCAGCTTTCTTGTAGGCCCCCTTAAGATGCTGAAAGGCCACAATAAAGTCACCTTGGGGTCATCTTCTATTTAGGGTCCCATTTACCGTCCCAGGTTACTAGGAAAGGCAGAGGCCTGGATCTGTCACTAAGGGAACCTTTCCCAGCCTCCTTCTCACACTGTGCTATTCTTTTCCAGGAAATGCAGGCTCCTCTACTTTACTGCAGGGCTCTGGCAGTGGAGTGCCATCTACCCACCCTCACCTTTTGCCGGGTTCCCCCTGCTCCTCTCCAGCCTTCCACCTCAGTCCCAACCCCAGCCAGCTCTGTAGCCTCGCTCCGGCTGACTACACAGCTTGTGCCCGCTCAGGCTTGACCCTGAACAGATACAGCACTTCTTTGGCTGAAACCTACAACAGGCTGACAAACCAGAGCAGCGAGACCTTTGCCCCTCCCAGGACTCCCTCCTACGTTGGTGTGTCGAGTGGCACAGCCGTGAACGTGCCCATGAGTGGCAGTGAGGGGGATGCCTTCAGCTGCCCGCAGACTGGCCTGTCCATGCAGCTCTCCGGCATGTCCCCGCAGCTCCAGTACATCATGCAGTCCCCGTCCAGCAACGCCTTCACCACCAACCAACCCCACCAAGGCTCCTACAACACCTTCAGACTGCACAGTCCCTGTGCTCTCTATGGATATAACTTTTCCACCTCCCCCAAACTGGCTGCCAGCCCTGAGAAAATCGTTTCTTCCCAAGGAAGTTTCTTGGGGTCCTCGCCCAGCGGAACCATGACGGATCGGCAGATGTTGCCCCCCGTGGAAGGAGTGCACTTACTTAGCAGTGGGGGGCAGCAGAATTTCTTTGACTCCAGGACCCTAGGAAGCTTAACACTCTCCTCTTCTCAAGTGTCTGCACATATGGTTTGATGAAGCCTTGAAGTAAAAGTACAGTGTGTTTGGTGTCTCCCATGTATTTCTTTGGGAATCCGAGAGGACACTGGATGTAGCTTGTAAAGCCTCTGTGTGTGTGTGTGTGTATATAATATGAGAGGAAGTTCCACTGCCTTTTTGCCTTGCTTGTGGCCAGATTGTTCTCCTATTTTTGAGTTACACAGCCTGCTTTCCTTTGCTGGTATAATACACTTAGTTGTATAACACGTCGAGACATATGCAACAAATTAAGTAAGACTTCCTCCCCTTTCCCCCCCCCCCTCTCCCCTCCTCTGTTCTAACCCCTTGAAAGAATGAAATGACACTTGGAGTATTAAACAACACAAACAAGCCCCCTTTACATTTCCTATAGGACTGGGAGTTACTTTAAAATGTTCATACAGTGATAAACTGAGGCACCAAAGGCATTTTGGAGGTTGGGTTTTCTTTGGGGGTTATTTTCTTTCTGCTCTAAAAGGACTTTCGAGTATTAAGCATCCAGCCTGGGAGAGAAGTTTAGCTAATGGCTTATTTACAAAGCCAGCTCAAAGCTTAGCTTGCCTTCTCCTGGAGATGTGCTGCTTTTGGCTTTTATCAAGGGCACAAAACTCTCCCTAGGACTCTTATTGTAGTGTGAGTGGAGATTTATGGTTAGGCATGGAAAGGAAAACCCAGTGAAAATGATGGTGCTAGGAGTAAGTGAAATCAGCAGCAGGAGCAGCAGAGTTCCTTGGGGCAGGAGGAACTTTGGGCTGCTTCCTTTCATTTCATTCTTTTTTCTGTTAAAAGAAAGGGCTTGAAGCATTGTTTTTGTTTTACTTCATAAATATTGCCTATAAGACATTTACTGGACAGTAGGATATTATAATGTATCTTTGGTTTTGGTTTTGTTGGTTTGGGTTTGGTTTTTTTTAGTGATTCCTCTTTTTTTTATTATTATTATTTAAAGGAAAATGCAGGTTTGATTGAGGGGAGGAAAAAAAAAGTAAAGTCAAGCAGGATGAGGAAAATCCAGGACTGATTTTGAACCATTTTACTCTGTTAGGTTTTGAGGTTGGTTGGGGTTTTTTTGTTGTTTTGGTTTTAGGTTTTTGCTGTTGTTGTTCTTTCTTTTAATAAGGGCAAGAAGTTCTCCATCCTGCTGGTGAGGGGCCTGGAGCAGAGCCCTGTGAGGAGAGGCTGAGGGAGCTGGGGGGGTGCAGCCTGCAGCAGAGGAGGCTCAGGGCAGAGCTCAGTGCTGTCTGCAGCTCCCTGCAGGGAGGCTGTAGCCAGGTGAGGTTGGGCTCTGCTGCCAGGCACCCAGCAATAGAGCAAGGGGACACAGCCTCAAGCTGTGCCAGGGCAGGTCTAGGCTGGATGTGAGGAGGAAGTTCCTGGCAGAGAGAGTGATTGGCATTGGAATGGGCTGCCCTGGGAGGTGGTGGAGTTGCTGTGGCAGGAGGTGTTGAAGCCAAGCCTGGCTGGGGCACTTAGTGCCATGGTCTGGTTGGTTGGGCAGGGCTGGGTGCTAGGTTGGGCTGAGTGAGCTTGGAGCTCTCAGCAGCTCCTTTCTTCAGTGGGATGGAGATAAGTGCATGCAGAAATGCACATCTTGCTGTCTCCTCCTGTTGTTTGGGAACAGAAAGGAAAGCACAGGAGGCTTTAATGGAGCAGGCTTTATTTCTGTGAGATGTGTATTTGTTTCTGTCCAAGAAGACAAGTAGGAAATTCTCATTCAAAGCTGGGAAAGCCAAGAGGATGCAATTGAGTATCTACAGGTTTGCTTCTTTGCTGTCTGAAGCTTTCCAGGTGGTCTTAGAATCATGGAATAGTCTTGGGCAGTTCACTACTCAGCCCTCTCTATATCTGAGGCTTGTTCTTCTGTACAATGTGATCACTTCTCTGCCTCGCAGCAGGCTGAGGGTGGAGATTGTCTTTACACCTATTGGGCTGTGGACTGGACATTACAGAGGGTAGCAAAGAGCATTTGTCTGCCAGCAGCTTTGGCATTGCAGTGACCTCTTAGCAACGACTAAAAAACACTACTCAAAACACTCCCCCAAACCCTCACACTTAAGAGGTGAGCTGGTTCTGAGAGCTGTAGAAAGTGGGCAGATTTTCAGTTCCATCAGTTCACAGGCTCACAGCATGTCAGGGGGTGGAAGGGACCCAAGGAGCTCATCCAGTCCAACCCCCCTGCCAGAGCAGGACAATACTATCTAACAGATCACAGAAGAACACATCCAGACAGGCCTTGAAAGTCTCCAAGAAGGAGACCCCAGAACCATTCTGGGGAGCCTATTCCAGTGCTCTGTGAAGCACTGTTGTCAGAGTCCATGGGTTTGAATTAACAAGGAGCCTGATGTGTAGCAATCCCTGCTTGAGCCCCAACTCGGGAATGATGCGGATGGGTAAATCTTTAGGTGGGAGGAAAGGTACAGGTTGTCTGAGCTTGAGCAATGATAATGATCCATGGCATCTTAGCTGCAAATGAGGAAGAGCTAAATCATGCTTGGCCTTACAAGGGGAGGAAGAAGAAGACCCCCAACCCCAGGGGTGTTGCAGAAATCTGTTTGGCTTGCCGTGGGAAACGTGGTCAAGGCCTCACAGATCAGTGTGATCAAGGCAGTGCCACATGGACTCCAGATGATTCAGTGTGAATTATGCCAGAGACCTTTACTGATCATTTTGGCTCTCAATATATTCCCTCAGGGCATAAAGGACAGCCCACTCCATCAGCATAAACCACACCTTGCTTTCCTCATTAACGAGGACTCCGTTATCTGTCCCTTCTGGGACAAGTTAGCCAGCAGCTGGTGGGAACCAAGGTCAGCATCCACCTGTTATCCTTCCTCACTCTGCATTCCCACACAAGGGTTGTGCCATGGATTTTCAGGGAGGTGCCTCTGGCAAGGGCATGTGCCTATCACCTGGGAATTCTTTAGAACTGGTCTCTTCTGTTTCCTCAGCCTTTTCTTGTCATATAACCACACAATATTGCTTGAGACATTGGTTCCTTATAAACTATGAGTAACCTTGTAAATACTGAACTGGTGTGGCACTGTGGGAGAAAAAAAAGGCTTGTGTTTTTGTGTATCACTGCAGTGAATGCTGTTAGCTGCATTATCCTCTTATCATTAGATATATGCCTGTATCTTACAAAAATGCCACAGGAAAACAAAAGTCATCTATTAAAGTGTGTATTCAAACACTTTTTGCTACATTTGGACTCTCAAGAGGCTTGGGCCTTTTTTTTTTTTCTTTCTTCATTCATAGAATCATCACTGAATGGTTTAGGTTGCCCTAACCTCCACAGCCTCCCTGGGCTGGTGCCTAAATAGCACTTGTAAGAATGCAGCTCACAATCTGCTCCTGACCAGGCTTCTCCAGAGCCACAAACAGAGAGACACTTGGCATGGCAACATTTCTGGACACCTCCCACTAGAACAGGTCACTCAAGACCTCATCCAACCTGGTCCTGAACATCTCCAGGGAGGCTAAGGGGCCTGGGGCTGTTTGGTCTGGTGAAGAGAAGACTTAGAGGGGATCTGAGCAATGTTTACTGATATCTGAGGGCTGGGGGTCAAGAGGGAGGGGAAAAAATCTTCCTAGTTGTGCCCTGGCGTAGAACAAGGGGCAAGGGATGGAAACTGCAGCACAGGAAGTTCCAGCTCAACATGAGCAAGAACTTCTTGAGTGTAAGGGTCCCAGAGCCCTGGCACAGGCTGCCCAGAGAGGCTGTGGAGTCTCCTTCTGTGGAGCCTTTCCAGCCCTGTCTGGATGTGTTCCTGTGTGACCTGTGCTGGATTCTCTGCTCCTGCTCTGGCAGAGGGCTTGGACTCAGTGATCTCTTCGAGTCCTTTCCAACCCCTAACATCCTGTCATCTTCTGAACCCTGTGGCTTCCTGCAGGGCTATCACAGGTAGCTGTGTGGAAGGAGAGAGGGCTGCTCTAGTTGCAAATGGGATGGAAGCTGGGGCTGGAGGTACCCTCTGAGGGCTTATCTATGATGAGTTGTTGCTGAGAAATAAACTAAAAGATGACTTTACAGCACCTCAGCTCCACAGGTGGGCACTCTTAACATGCAGTTAAAAGGGGAAGGTGCTCCATGTGGAGAGAGTGCAGAGGAGGGCAGAGGAGCTGGGGAAAGGCCTGGAGAGTAAATCTGATGAGGAGAGAATGAGGGAGCTGGGGCTGGGCAGTGTGGAACAGAGGAGGCTGAGGGCAGAGCTCATTGCTGGCTGCAGCTACCTGAAGGGACACTGTGCAGAGGCTGCTGCTGGGCTCTGCTCACAGGGAACTGGAGCCAGAACAAGGGGGAATGGCCTCAAGCTGAGCCTGGGGAGGGTTAGATTGGACATTAGGAAGAAGTTTTTCCTGGAGAGAGTGGCCAGGACCTGGAATGAGCTGCCCAGGGAGGTGGTGGAGTCCCCCAGCCTGGATGTGTTTCAGGGTGGTTTGGATGTGGTGCTTGGGGCTATGGTTTAGGGTGAACCTTCGAGAGTAAGGTTCTGGGTTGGCAAGTGGGGTCTTGGAACTAGATGATTTCTGAGGTCCTTTCTAACCTAAACCATTCTGTGATTCTGTGGTTCTATGATTCTATATTCTATGATTCTGTGATTCTCTGATTCTCCGATTCTATGGTTCTGTGGTTCTCTGATCCTGTGGTTCTCTGATTCTGTGATTCTCTGACTCTGTGATTCTATATTCCCTGATTCTCTGATTCTATGACTTGGTGCTCCTGAGGAGCTTTTCCAACTAGATCTATGACTGTGAAAACAAAGGAGCAAACATCCCTGCAGGGGCAACACTCCCCTGTGGACAGGATGAGGCTGTGAGGCTGAGAGCCTGCAGTTTGCCTCTCTGGTTTGCTCTGCAGGCAGACCTTAAGCCTTCAGCCAGGCTGCTAGAAGAGAAAACAACAACCCACAAAAGCCTGCGAGGCCACCACTGGTTGTCACCATGGCCCAGGCAGCCTCACCAACTGCAGCCACAGAGCCACCCACGGTAAGGGCTGGGCAGTTCCTCTGACCTGCTAATAGTTGGCAGCCTGCTCGATGACAGTTGTGAGGATCTGATGCACAGCAGTGTCCTTTGCAGCAGCTTCATCTTTGTCATCGAATCCCCCCAGCAGCCGTGATTAATAGCCAGCCTCCAGCCTGCTCTGGCAACTCGTGTGTTTGGCAGCTAGGAACTTTGATCTATGGTTTGGCTTTAAAGGAGCCTTCATGGCACAAAACCTGCCCTGTGATCCTTCCATCTGACGCAGCCACACACACAAAGGCTGCGTGGGGAAATGCGATGCTGCTGGTACAAGCTGGGTGCTTGCTGCGCTGTTTCAGGGGCTTCAGTAACGCAGGATAGTAGCTAAGCTCCCCCCAGGCAGTCACATCGCCCAGAAAGAACAGGGAAGAGATTTCCTAAGGTCAAATGCCCTTAGAAACTTTCTTTGTGGGTTATTTCTGTGCCCTTGAACCTGCTCAGGGCTCAGATGGTTTAACCTGAGCTAAAGTTACAGAATTATAGAACCATAGAATCAAGCAGGCTGGAAGAGAGCTCCAAGCTCAGCCAGCCCAACCTAGCACCCAGCCCTGGCCAACCAACCACACCATGGCACTAAGTGCCCCAGCCAGGCTTGGCTTCAACATCTCCAGGCACAGCCACTCCACCACCTCCCTGGGCAGCCCATTCCAATGCCAATCACTCTCTCTGCCAGGAACTTCCTAACAACATCCAGCCTAGATCTCCCCTGGCACAGCTTGAGGCTGTGTCCTCTTGTTCTGTTGCTGGTTGCCTGGCAGCAGACCCCAACCCCACCTGGCTACAGCCTCCCTTCAGGCAGCTGCAGGCAGCAATGAGCTCTGCCCTGAGCCTCCTCTGCTGCAGGCTGCACACCCCCAGCTCCCTCAGCCTCTCCTCACAGGGCTGTGCTCCAGGCCCCTCCCCAGCCTTGCTGCCCTTCTCCAACACCTTCCAGCACCTCAACATCTCTCTTCAATTCAGGAGCCCAGAACTGGACACAGCACTCAAGGTGTGGCCTGAGCAGTGCTGAGCACAGGGGCAGAAGAACCTACCTTGTCCTGCTGCCCACACTGCTCCTGAGCCAGCCCAGGATGCCATTGGCTCTGCTGCCCACCTGGGCACACTGCTGCCTCATGAAGCTTCCTGCAATCCCTGGATTTTCTCCTAGCTGGGCCAAAGTGTTGTCTGAGTGCCACAGAGCAGTGGTGTAAACCACCATCTCGATGTTCCTGCTGCTGCCAGCCCCACCAGCAGTTATCCTTGCCCATGGGCATCTCTGCCCTGTTTTCTGTGCAGCTTTCAGCCAGCTGCCTACTGCCTACTGCAGGACTGCTGTCGCTGGCAGGTTAAGCCCCACTGCCCATGGTTTCTGAGGCAGTTGGAAAGCAGACAGAAGTGCCAAGCATAATAATTCTCCCAAGTTGTCTCCCAGATTCCCAGAGTCTTCACATAAAAGTTGAGCAGCTGAAGCAACATGAGCTGATCCCTGGGAGAATCCACAGCTGAGCGCCCTGAAGCACAGGGAATCGCTGCCCATCACCACCCTCTGGACTTGATCAGCAAGGAGGGAAACAGAGCTGCTAAATGCCATTCCAGCTCCTCATGCCAGGTTCTCCAGTCTTGGTATTAGGCCCCTTGTGATGAGCTGTGTCCAAGGAGACCACAAGGCAGGGCAGAATTAGCAGGGACATTTGTCATGTGTCCATCGTCAGCACAGAGCCTGGGGTTGGAGTCCAGAAATGGCCTTGACCTTAGCTGCTCCTGACTCAGCTGGGAACAAAGTTACTTGAGCTGCCAGCTTCTCTTTAGTGGCTCTCCTGTGAGAAGCAAAACTTGCTCAGGTATCCTGGGATCCTTCTTGGCTGGGATCAGAAATGTTGTGGCCAGCAGCAGCAGGGAGGGGATTGTGCCCTTGGACTCAGCTCTGCTGAGGTCACACCTTGAGTGTTGTGCTCAGCTTTGGGCACCTCAATGCAAGAGAGCTGTGGAGGTGCTGGAGCCAGTGCAGAGGAGGGCAAGGAAGCTGTGAAGGGCCTGGAGAGTAAATCTGCTGAGGAGAGAATGAGGGAGCTGGGGCTGGGCAGTGTGGAACAGAGGAGGCTGAGGGCAGAGCTCATTGCTGGCTGCAGCTACCTGAAGGGACACTGTGCAGAGGCTGCTGCTGGGCTCTGCTCACAGGGAACTGGAGGCAGAACAAGGGGGAATGGCCTCAAGCTGAGCCTGGGGAGGGTTAGATTGGACATTAGGAAGAATTCTTTTGATGGAGAGAGTGGTCAGGGAGTGGAATGAGCTGCCCAGGGAGGTGGTGGAGTCCCCCAGCCTGGCTGTGTTTCAGGGTGGTTTGGATGTGGTGCTTGGGGCTATGGTTGAAGGTGAATCTTGTAGAGCAGGGTTCTGGGTTGGACTTGGTGATCCTTAGGGGCTTTGCCAACCTGCATGGTGCTGTGATTCTCTGATCTGCACAAGCAGGGCTTTGAGTGACAGTCCCTGGCTGGGGCAAGTGGAGGTGTCCCATTGGCCTCAACTGGCCACAGAGGCTGGTGGGTGGATACAGGCTCAGGGTGCATTTGTACACAGCCAGAATGCACATACCCAGAGTCAGAATGCATTTATACAGGGTCAGAATGCAGTTATACAGGGTTGGAATGCATTTGTAGGCTCACAATGCATTTATACCGGGCCAGGAGGCATTTATGCACGGTCAGGGTGCATTTATAGTCTGAAAATGCATTTATACAGGGTCAGGATGCATTTTTGCAGGGCTAGAATGCATTTATAGGCTCAAAATGCATTTATACAGGGTCAAGATGCATTTATACAGGGCCAGGATGCATTTATGCACAATCAGGGTGCATTTATAGGCTCAAAATGCATTTATACAGGGTCAGAATGCATTTATAGACTCAAAATGCATTTATAGAGAATCAAGATGCATTTATACAGAGTCAAAATGGATTTATACAGGATCAGACTGCATTTATACAGGGTCAGAATGGATTTACACAGGCTCAGAATGCATCTGTACAGGGTCAGAATTCATTTATGCAGTCAAAATGCATTTGCACAGAGACAGAGTGCATTTATCCAGAGCCAGAATGCACTTAAGCAGGGTCAGAATGCACTCATGCAGGGTCAGAAGGCATTTCATACACAACTAGAACCAACTCATGCCAAGAGAGCTTACAAAACCTCATAAGAACTTCATAGCAGATCAAGGGCTGCCTCTTGTCCTGGTGGAAATCAGTGGGAATTTCACTCCTGACTTCAAAGGAAGTTGAAAGGAGCCATGAGGGGCTGATTTTCACTGTTACAGCTGTGCTTCTGCACACCAAATTTGCATCTGGAGGGGCTGTGCTTTAGTTGCTTTTTGTTGCTGTGGTCGTTTGCTGCTGATCTCTAGGCACAAGAGCTGCTAGCCTGTGGGTGTAGGCTTGCAGGAGCAAACTGCTTCATTCTGTTGTGCAGAGTTATCTGTACTCTACACAGACACTGAGTCACTGAATCACAGAATTAACCAGGTTGGAAAAGACCTCTAGGATCATAGAGTCCAACCTATCACCTAACCCTTCTAATTAATTAAACCTCATCCTGTGGAAGAAGAAAAAGGATGAACTCAGCTACCTCAGCTGAGTGGCACCATTCTACCAGCAGATCAAAATCAGGTTGCACAGGGAGGTGGTTGAGGCCACACAGGAATGCAGCCAGGAGGGGTTGGAAAGTCTGCAGAGAAGGAGACTCCACAACCTCTCTGGGCAGCCTGCTCCAGGCCTCTGCCACCCTCACTCCAAACAAGTTTCTCCTCCTCTTGAGCTGAAACCTTCTCTGCTCCACTTTGCATCCATTGCTCCTTGGCTTCTTGCTGTGCAGCACCCAACAGAGCTTGGCCCCCTCCCCTCAGCTGTTTGCACACATTGCTCAGATCCCCTCTCAGCCTTCTCTGCTCCAGACCCAACAGCCCCAGGGCTCTCAGGCTCTCTGCACAGGGGAGATGCTCAAGTCCCTCAGTCAGGCTCTGCTGGGTGATGCCCAGGGAGGTGGTGGAGTGGCTGTGGCTGGAGGTGTTGAAGCCAAGCCTGGCTGGGGCACTTAGTGCCATTGGTCTGGTTGACTGGACAGGGCTGTGTGCTAGGTTGGGCTGGATGAGCTTGGAGGTCTCTTCCAACCTGCTTGATTCTATGACTCTATGGTTCTGTGTTTGGGCAGTCCCATGAAGCAACAGCAGCTGGTTGCTGATGTGAACAGCTTCTGATTTCTGAGCCCACTGACCTTTCTTTGCTCTCCATCAAAAGTCTATCTTCAAGATCTCACACTCTGAAGCTAACCTGGTCAACCTTCCAGAACAGGTTTACTGTATTTCTTGAGGTCAAAAAAGCTTTGCTGCAGCTGCAGCTCAGCCAAATCATCAGGACCTGTTGCAAGAGTTACTAGGCAGAGCTCTGAGTTGTGTCAGGTGTAGGTTCAAACCAGATGTGACAGGGATCCTGTCTGCTGTTGAAAGCTGGGTTAGGTGCTCCACACTTCCTGGGAGCTTAGCTTTGGGCAGTGTATGCTGAGGAGAAGAGATTTAAAAGGCAGACAGTAAAAAAAAGTGACACTGGAAACTGAGTTCTAATTCATCCAATAAGCAGAAGCATCCTAAACCATGGCTGTGGTTGTGACACTGGAAACTGAGTTCTAATACATCCAACAAGCAGAAGCATCCTAAAGCATGGCTGTGGTTGTGACACTGGAAACTGAGTTCTAATACATCCAGCAAGCAGAAGCATCCTAAAGCATGGCTGTGGTTGTGACACTGGAAACTGAGTTCTAATACATCCAACAAGCAGAAGCATCCTAAAGCATGGCTGTGGTTGTGACACTGGAAACTGAGTTCTAATACATCCAACAAGCAGAAGCATCCTAAACCATGGCTGTGGTTGTGACACTGGAAACTGAGTTCTAATACATCCAACAAGCAGAAGCATCCTAAAGCATGGCTGTGGTTGTGACACTGGAAACTGAGTTCTAATACATCCAGCAAGCAGAAGCATCCTAAACCATGGCTGTGGCTGTGGCCAGTGTTGATTCTTTTATGCTTTCTGTAAGGCTTGCTTTATGTTCAGGATTAGCTTTTGACATAGTGGAGTGATAAGGGCTGTGGAAGGGACACAGCCATGAGATAAAGGCACAGAGAAGCTATTGGAGGTGTTTTCACTGAAGCAAGCAGCTCCCAAACCCAGGAAAGGCACTGACACAGCAGCCCCAAGTGGAGATTCACATGGGCTGCCCAGGGAGGTGGTGGTGTGGTTGTCCCTGGAGGTGTTCAGGAAAAGCCTGGATGGGACACTTAGTCTGGTTGACTGGATAGGGCTGGGTGCTAGTTTGGGCTGGATGAGCTTGGAGGTCTCTTCCAACCTGCTTGGTTCTATGATTCAATGACAGGGCTGGGTGCTAGGTTGGACTGGAGGAGCTTGGAGCTCTCTTCCAACCTGCTTGATTCTATGATTCCAACCTGCCTGATTCTATGATTCTGTGATTCTAAAACGCTCTAGTGTCTGAGCACACCCTTGAAAGACATCTCCCCTGCCACAACTAACAGGCATTTCTCTCACACTGCTGTCCCAGACTTCTTTGTAAAGCCATTCAGGCCACTTGCTGCACACTGAGAGTCCAGCACTGCACCTGGGGTGTGTGTGTGGGGTTATTCCTTAAACATGAGCAGAAAGGAGGGAGTGTGTGGAAACACCTCCCTGGGTCCTGCTTGCTCCTCAGACCCCTCAAATCTACTCTGCATATGCAAACCAAAGCCACCAGGCACAGCTCTCTTCAATCAGCAAAACGCCAACACATGCGCTGGAGTAGCGGAGCCTGGACGGAGCCTGCTTCTTTTCCCACACCTCTGTAAAATCAAAGCTAGGAGCCCTGTAGGAGCTCTTTTAAACCATCCTGGCTGCCTTGCTGCAGACCATATGTTGTTTCCACCAGCCAGGGCTGCAAACTCCAGTAATTGCATGACTTGCATTCTGTCACTGGTAGGTTGTGCTCCGCTGCCTTCAGCTGGCACGCTTTGGTAGCTGTTGCAGATGCCACAGCTCACTGCTTTGATGTCTGCACATGAAACAACAACAACAACCAACAGAAAAGAAAAGAGCAGAGGAGGAGGGGAGGGAACAACAAAAAATAATGAATTTAAAAAATACAACCTCCCCCCCCCAAAAAACCTCATCCCAGCTTTCAAAAGCTTTGCCTGACTTTCTGTTGTGAGAGAGTCGATGTTTGGCCACATCTGTCATGGTCCCTGCCACTGCAGCTTCCTTCCTCTGCTCAGGCTGATGTCTTTTATGTGGATGCTGGAGCAGCTGTGGGGGATTCAAGCTTCCAGTGAGGTGCAGCAGAGTGGTAAGGGCAGGTAGAATCAGAGAATCAGCCAGGTTGGAAGAGACCTCCAAGCTCATCCACTCCAACCTAGCACCCAGCTCTGGCCAACCAACCAGACCATGGCACTAAGTGCCCCAGCCAGGCTTGGCTTCAACACCTCCAGCAACAGAGACTCCACCACCTCCCTGGGCAGCCCATTCCAATGCCAATCACTAAATGCAATATTCCCTCAAGCTTAGGCTGCAAGGGTGCTGCCTTGCTCCTGCTGAACAGAGAGAACATGGATATTGCAGTAGAGTCATGGAATCATGGAATGGGCTGGGTCAGAAGGGACCTGCAAAGATCATCCAGTCCAAACCCTCTGCACTCAGCAGGGATTTCCTCAACTAGAGCAGGTTCCCCACAGCCACATCCAGCCTCACCTTCAATATCTCCAGGCATGGGCACACAACCACCTCTCTGAGCAACCTCTTGCAGTGTTCCAGCAGCCTCCTGCTGCACAACCTGCTCCTAACATCCAGTCTCAATCTGCTCTGCTCTAGTTTGAAGCCATTGCCCTCGTCCTGTTCCTGCAGCCCTTTGCAACCAGTCTCTCTGCAGCCTTCTTGCAGCCCCTTCTGGCACTGGCAGGCTGCTGTTAGGTCTGCAGGCTGCACACCCTCAGCCCCCTCAGCCTGCCTTTGTAATATCTGTCTAGGAGCAAACTGCCATTCTCTGCAATAGCCTATCCTTGTGGAAGAGGCTCCAGGATCATCCTTGAGTAGCCTACATGTGCTCTAAACCACCTCCCAGCACTGCATTTACTCCTTCTTTACTGCTCTGAACAAGGTGCTGTGGTTTGGGTCACTGGGCTGCAACTAATCTCCTTTTGTCTCTGCCCATGGCAGTAGGTTTGGAACTAGATGATCTTCCACTTCCCTTCCAATTCAAAACGTTCTGTGAGCCCTGGAGCAGGCTGCCAGGAGAGGTTGTGGAGTCTTCCCCTCTGCAGACTTTCCAAACCCTCCTGGCTGCATTCCTGTATGGATTACCCTGGGTGATGCTGCTTTGGCAGGAGGGGTTGGACTGGATGATCTCTGGAGGTCCCTTCCAGCCTCTAAGGTTCTGTGATTATATGGAGGCTCAGGGCAATGAATCCTTGCTCTGCCCAGCCTCTCCTCAGGACTGGGCTTATCTATCCTCTAGTTATCACTAGAGGACTGAAGCTTTTCCTGTTCTCTTTCTTTGCTCATGTTCCTAGGTACAGTCTGTCTGATCTCCCTCAGCTGCTATAGGACAGGACTCAGAGAGTGAAGTGTTTCCTAGGTGGATTTGCTGCCAGCTCTTTCTAGTAAGCTTTTGAAGCTGCATAGTGACAACGAGGGCACAGTGCTAGGGGTGATAAGATGAACCTTTGTCTGCTAAAGTGCTTGAACAGCAAATGCACCTTTGCTGTGGCAGCCTCCCCTAGCCCCCCAGAGAATCTGCAGTGTGAGCTCATTCTGCATTTCTTCATTTAAAAAAGCTGAAGTGATGGCAGCTCCTCCCTGGCATGCTGCAGGCAGAGTTCCTCACATAGTGCTCATGCCCAGGGAGGTGCCACAGCTGCCTGCAGTGCCCTGGACATGCTGAGCCTTGGCTCTGCCATTCAGGCTTTCCCTGGAATAATTCACAATGGCTCACAGGATGTTAGGGGTTGGAAGGGACCTCCATAGGTCACCGAATCCAACCCCCTGCCAGAGCAGGGGCAGAGAATCCAGCACAGGGCACACAGGAACACATCCAGACAGGGAAAGGCTCCAGAGAAGGAGACTCCACAGCCTCTCTGGGCAGCCTGTGCCAGGGCTCTGGGACCCTTACACTCAAGATAGTTCTTGCTCATGTTGAGCTGGAGCTTCCTGTGCTGCAGTTTCCATCCCTTGCCCCTTGTCCTGTGGCAGGGCACAAGTGAGCAGAGGCTGTCCCTGTCCCTCCCTTCCTGCCCCCCAGCCCTCAGCTCTTGATAGACATTGCTCAGATCCCCTCTCAGCCTTCTCCTCTGCAGCCTAAGCAGCCCCAGGGCTCTCAGCCTCTCCTCCTCAGGCACTGCTCCAGTCCCTGCAGCATCCTTGCAGCCCTGCACTGTCCTTCTTGAACTGGGGAGCCCAGAACTGGATGCAATATTCCAGGTGGGGCCTTACTAGTGCAGAGTAGAGGGGGAGGAGAACCTCCCTGGATCTGCTGGACACACTCTGCTTAATCACAGAAGGTCAGGGGCTGGAAGGGACCTTGAAAGATCATCTTGTCCAACTTCATCTAATCCAGCTAGATCTGGCAGCTCTTTATTACTTTAAGTACTGACTTCAGCTTCCTTATTACTTTCCAGTATGTTTCTCTTTCCTTAAGAACATCCTGAGCAGGTCACTCATCTGCTTCAGCTGAGGTGGTGCTGCTGAGGTGGCTTTGGGGTGTTTTTTTCTCCCCTCCCCCCTCTATACTGTTGGTCTCTTTTATAGAACATGAGAGAAGGGTCAGGGCCAAGCATCATTAAAATGCCAGCACAAGCACAGCTTTTCTCCACATGTTCTTCAGCTCTCCTTGCTCTCAGCTTTGCTGTTCCCATGCCCCAGGTGTTAAGACCAAGCCATGCTAAAAGGATTTCACATTTAAAAGAGTATATCTGATGTGGCACATTATTAGCTGGCAGCAAGGCTGTGTTCTCCTTGGGAAGTAAAGTGGAGAACTTCTGCACAGCTCTGCACTGATCCCTGAGGTTATCAGCCATGAGCAGTGCAGCAATTTCTGTTCCAGCCCATTCATGGACAGCAAGTTCTGCATGGGCCAGCAATGTGGCCTGGTGGCCAAGAGAGGCAATGGCAGCCTGGGGGGCATCAGGAAAAGTGTGGCCAGCAGGGCCACTTTTGGGCTCCTCTGTTCAGAGAGACAGGGACCTGCTGGAGAGAGCCAGGAGCATGAGTGGGGCACTTGAGCATCTCCCCTATGCAGAGAGCCTGAGAGCCCTGGGGCTGTTGAGTCTGGAGCAGAGAAGGCTGAGAGGGGATCTGAGCAATGTGTGCAAACAGCTGAGGGGTGGGGGCCAAGGGGAGGGGGCCAAGCTCTGTTGGGTGCTGCACAGCAAGAAGCCAAGGAGCAATGGATGCAAAGTGGAGCAGAGAAGGTTTCAGCTCAGGAGGAGGAGAAACTTGTTTGGAGTGAGGGTGGCAGAGGCCTGGAGCAGGCTGCCCAGAGAGGTTGTGGAGTCTCCTTCTCTGCAGACTTTCCAACCCCTCCTGGCTGCATTCCTGTGTGGCCTACCCTGGGTGATGCTGCCTTGGCAGGGAGGTTGGAGTGGATGAGCTCTGGAGGTCCCTTCCAGCCTCTCATGTTCTGTGAGCATCCACACAGTCTCTCCTACATATATGTTGTGTTTCCATGTGTGATTTGTGGCACAGAGGTTTGTGCAGGCACACAGAAACCCAGCAACTGAGAAGGAAAAATACTCCAGCATCAGACTTTCAAGGGTTTATTATTAAGTTAGAACAGAGCAGAAGGTTCACAATGAAACTTAAAGCTTTGCTGGCTATAAGATTTCATTGCTAACACAAAACTCAGTCCAATGCTTCCCTCAGGGCAGGAGTGAGTTATTTTTAGCAGGAGGGGTGGACTTGTAGTTAAAATACAAGTGAGAGTAAGCTTTGGTTGTCATCAGGAAAGCTTCACATTCCTAAGTAGCTCCTCAAAACCAAACCAAACCAGAAAAAAATAAAAAGAAAGAGAAAGAAAAAGAAAAAGAGGAAGAAGAAGAAAAAGAGAGAGAGAAGGGGAAAGAGAAAAATAGAAATAAAAAGAAAAAGGAAAAGGAAATGAAAAAGAAAAAAAAAGAAAGAATTAAAAAAGAAGAAAAAGATGAAAAAGAAGTGAAGGGGAAAGGGAAGGGAAGGGAAGGGAAGGGAAGGGAAGGGAAGGGAAGGGAAGGGAAGGGAAGGGAAGGGAAGGGAAGGGAAGGGAAGGGAAGGGAAGGGAAGGGAAGGGAAGGGAAGGGAAGGGAAGGGAAGGGAAGGGAAGGGAAGGGAAGGGAAGGGAAGGGAAGGGAAGGGAAGGGAAGGGAAGGGAAGGGAAGGGAAGGGAAGGGAAGGGAAGGGAAGGGAAGGGAAGGGAAGGGAAGGGAAGGGAAGGGAAGGGAAGGGAAGGGAAGGGAAGGGAAGGGAAGGGAAGGGAAGGGAAGGGAAGGGAAGGAAGTGGAGTTCTCTTAGGCAAGAGTGACAGCTTGCTAAGTTCAGCACAGTAGCTTTGGGCTTGCCTTGATCTGCTGTGTGTATGGGAGGTTTCTTCTTGATGCTCTTTGTTCCCCTGCACAGCATCACTGTTTTACTGCACTCACACTGCAGGGCAGAGGTGAGCATCAAGCTGCTCCTCCGTGTGCCAGCCAGGAGCCTGTGTTCAGATGCAGATGTTGTGAGGTCAGGTTCTGCATCCTCCCTCCTTTCCCGTGTGAGTGCATTCGTGCCAAGGAGAAGGCTGTCAGAGGAGGGCTGCAAGCAGTTCCTGGAAACAGCTCTGCAGTGTGAGGAGTCATCTCCCCAGGCTGGAGGCAGGAATGTTTCCTACTTCAGTCAGCCACAGAGCCTGAGGTGTGAGCGGAGGGGAAAAGGGTTTGCGAGGGCAGCCGCAGCACACAGCTGGCAGGAGCAGCTCGCAGGAGCAGCTCTCAGGAGCAGCACACACTTAGAGCAGGGTTTGCTGGAGGGAGCAGCTCCAAACAGCAAATCAGTTCCTGAGTTCTGTTTGCAAGTGGCATGCACCCTCTGGAGCTCTGGACAGGTAAAGGAGGTGAAAATAAAGTCAGCCTTAGAAAGACAAGAGGCAGAAAGAGGGGGAGGAGGTGGCTTGGCCCTTCTTAACTGCTTAACATCCCCCACCAATTAATAGGTTGCTATTAAAAAGCAGTCTCTTGAGCTGACAGAACTCCATCAGTTACAGAACTCCATCACAGTTGATGACTCCACTGGTAGGTCTCATAGGTGAGGAAAGCTGAGAAGGGAGCACATTCCAGTATCTCTGTCATGTAATAAGGTTACTGAAGGAGTTGGGGTGATGGTGGAGGAGCAGCTGGACACAAGCAGGCAGTGTGAGCTTGCAGCACAGAAGGCAAATCCCAGCCTGGGCTGCAGCCAAAGCAGCTCTGCCAGCAGAGCCAGAGAGGGGATTGTGCCACTGTCCTCTGCTCTGCTCAGACCTTACTTGCAGTGCTGCATCCAGCTCTGGAGCCCTCAGCACAGGAAGGACCTGGAGCTGATGGAGCAGGGCCAGAGGAGGGACACCAAAACGCTCAGGGGCTTGGAGCAGCTCTGCTGCAGAGACAGGCTGAGGGAGCTGGGGGTGTGCAGCCTGCAGAAGAGGAGGCTCTGGGCAGAGCTAACAGCAGCCTGCCAGTGCCTGAAGGGGCTGCAAGAAGGCTGCAGAGAGACTGTTTGCAAAGGGCTGCAGGGACAGGACGAGGGCAATGACTTCAAACTAGAGCAGAGCAGATTGAGATTGGATGTCAGAACAGGTTGTGCAGCAGGAGGCTGCTGGAACAGTGCAAGAGGTTGCCCAGGGAGGTGGTTGTGTGCCCATGCCTGGAGATATTGTAGGTGAGGCTGGAGAGGACTGTGGGCAACTTGCTCTAGTTGAGGATGTCCCTGCTGGGTTGGACTGGATGAGCTTTGGGGGTCCCTTCTAAGCCAAACCATTCTATGACTCTATGAAAATGCTCATTGTGGGGAGTTGTTTCTTGCATTTCTGATGCTATGACTCAAGTCACAGGATCACAGGATTAAAGGATATTAGGGCTTGGAAGGGACCCAAAGTCTGTGATGTTTTCCTCCTAAATATATATATATACACATTCCCCACAGAAATTCTACACCTGCCATCAGCTCCCTCCTCTGCATGCTGGGGAAAAGAATATCCCTTGAGAAGAGAGACATTTTAAAGCCCTTTTAGGGAAGGACCATTTTGCCCAGCACTGCACTCAGAGTTTCTTCATCTGAGCAGATGTTTAAACAAAGTCGTTAGGACCACAGCATCTGCAGCTGCTGGGACTTGCCCCTGTTCCAAGGCAGCATCATGGAAAGCTGCCACAAGGAATTATTCCTCCAGGAAAATGAAGCACAGGTTTGGAGGTGACAAGCCCTACCCCTGAGGAGAAAGAAGGAACCCCTGGAGGAGTTCTTTGCTTTGGCACAGAGCTTTACCCCAGCTAGGAGCATTTCCCCCCTGCGGGTCTCCTGCAGTTGTTCCAGCGGGTGGGAATCGTGGTGAACATTTGGGAGAAGCCATTTTTAACTGCCAAATCTGCAGTCTCTGACAGTTTTGCATCCAAGCAGAACTGATGAAAATCCAAATATTTGTGGATTTTGCTTCGGATGCAGGGGGGGGAGAAAAATCCTTTTGCATAGCTTCAATGCTGAAGTGAAGGCCCAGGGGAGTGTTGATTACAACTCCTGATATTCATTCCCTCATTTCAGGCATCAAGCTGAATATTTCCTGATAGCTCTCTGAGTAGATCATGCAGGTCAAAAACGTTCCAGCCCAGCACATGTTTTGTGCCTTTGCAAAGCTGACTTCAGTGAAGGGTTTTTTCTCTGCTGGGTGTGTGCAGTGGTGTAAGGCTTAGCTTAGGGATTGTGTGTCTAAGTGTGAAGAAGGGATGGGGACTTTTCAGAGGTGCTGAATAGAAGTGGGGGGGGAAATAGGTAAAACAAGTAAATAATTGGCTGTTGGAGTGCAGTAATTTCTGTTCCAGCCCATTCATGGGCAGCAAGTTCTGCATGGGCCAGCAATGTGGCCTGGTGGGCAACAGAGCCAATGCAGCCTGGGGGGCATCAGGAAAAGTGTGGCCAGCAGGGCTAGGGAGGTTCTGCTCCACCTCTGCTCTGTCCTAGGGAGATCACAGCTGCAATACTGTGTCCAGTTTTGGGCTCCTCTGTTCAGGAGAGACAGGGACCTGCTGGAGAGAGTCCAGCAGAGAGCCAGGAGCATGAGTGGGGCACTTGAGCATCTCCCCTATGCAGAGAGCCTGAGAGCCCTGGGGCTGTTGAGTCTGGAGCAGAGAAGGCTGAGAGGGGATCTGAGCAATGTGTGCAAACAGCTGAGGGGTGGGGGCCAAGGGGAGGGGGCCAAGCTCTGTTGGGTGCTGCACAGCAAGAAGCCAAGGAGCAATGGATGCAAAGTGGAGCAGAGAAGGTTTCAGCTCAGGAGGAGGAGAAACTTGTTTGGAGTGAGGGTGGCAGAGCCCTGGAGCAGGCTGCCCAGAGAGGTTGTGGAGTCTCCTTCTCTGCAGACTTTCCAACCCCTCCTGGCTGCATCCCTGTGTGGCCTACCCTGGGTGATGCTGCCTTGGCAGGGAGGTTGGAGTGGATGAGCTCTGGAGGTCCCTTCCAGCCTCTCATGTTCTGTGATTCTGTGGATGCAAAAAGAGTAACAAAGACAAATCTGTGAATCCATTCACTTGCTGATGGGGTGAAAATTCAGTTTGATGAACACCAACACCTCTCTCTCTTTCTTCTTTGCTCCAGTGCTCTGCAACTCTGCTTTGCATAGCCCTTACCAAACCTTCTGAGCCTCACTGTGCTTCCAAACCTCCTGAGCTAGGGTGGTGGTTGTGACTTTGGGGGTAATTTTAACCCTGCTGCAGTGTGTTTTGTGGCCAAAATAACAAGCAGCAAAGATGATTACTTGCCAGGGGGCCTCCTTCAGCCAACCAAACCACACACTTCTTGGCCTGGGGTCAGCCGTGCTGTCAGTTGGCTTATACCAGATCAAACTTGGAGGGGGGGAAGCAACAGAAAAAGTCACAACTTAAAGCAAGAGCCAAGCTTCTGACACCATCTGAATGAGCAGAAATGATGCTGGCAAGGCTGGGTGGGTATCAGTGTCCGCTGTGAGCTCAGCAGGCAGGGCAGAGCTGGCTGCTGGAAGAAGAACGATGTGTTGGAATCTCGATCTCAAGGCAGCATCTCTGCGTTTCGTTTCATCTCTTTGCTGATTGCAAACCTTCGTATCAGTTCTTTGGAGCACACAGATCGGGAAGGTCCTGCTGGCTTGGCCTGGAAAATCCAGCAAGCTTTCAGCAAGGTTCCCTGCTCGATGGCTGCGAGAGGAACGAAGCTGCCGCGGGATGAGAACCAAGGCTCTGGCGCGATTAAAGAGAGGAGTAAGAGATAGGGCAGGAAGGTGAGGAATTAAAGGTGGGGGAAGCCAGGGGTGAGACCCTGCAGGATCTGTGCTCTGGCCTGTGCTGTTCAACATGTTCCTAAGTGATACGGGGGAAAAAAAGGAGTGACTAATGAGGTGGCAAGGTACACTGATGATAATGAGTTATTTAGGCTGGTAACTGACAAGGGCCACTTCGTGGTCAAAGGAGGACCTGACAAGTTTAAGTACCTGAGTAAATTAAAGGTATTTGACATAGGGAAATGTAAAACAATGGATTCAAGAGGAAAAACAAAAGCTGCCCACTCTTACCCCTTCAGTGGTGTGCCCCAAGGGCTGCTGCCAGTGTCTTTCTTGCATGACATCTTTGCGTCTTCCATGCAGACACCATCTCAGTGTGGACAAGCAGTGAGGAAAACAAATGAGGTGTCAGGAGCTGCTAGGAAGGAGAAGGCAAAAAACACCTCTGATTATGCCACCATACAGCCTGGGGGTGGTGGTGTATGGAACAGGTCTGGCATCTGTAGGAGAGGTAAAGTGGAAAACTGCACAGCTCTTCATTAGCAGTGTCCCTGCACAGCTCTTCATTAGCAGTGTCCCTGCACAGCCCTGCACTAGCAGTGTCCCTGCACAGCCCTGCACTAGCGGTGTCCCTGCACAGCTCTGCACTAGCAGTGTCCCTGCACAGCTCTGCACTAGCGGTGTCCCTGCACAGCCCTGCACTAGCAGTGTCCCTGCACAGCCCTGCACTAGCAGTGTCCCTGCACAGCCCTGCACTAGCGGTGTCCCTGCACAGCTCTGCACTAGCAGTGTCCCTGCACAGCTCTTCACGAGCAGTGTCCCTGCACAGCTCTGCACTAGCGGTGTCCCTGCACAGCTCTGCACTAGCAGTGTCCCTGCACAGCTCTTCACGAGCAGTGTCCCTGCACAGCCCTGCACTAGCGGTGTCCCTGCACAGCTCTGCACTAGCAGTGTCCCTGCACAGCTCTGCATTAGCAGTGTCCCTGCACAGCTCTGCATTAGCAGTGTCCCTGCACAGCCCTGCACTAGCAGTGTCCCTGCACAGCCCTGCACTAGCAGTGTCCCTGCACAGCTCTGCACTAGCGGTGTCCCTGCACAGCTCTGCACTAGCGGTGTCCCTGCACAGCCCTGCACTAGCAGTGTCCCTGCACAGCCCTGCACTAGCAGTGTCCCTGCACAGCTCTGCACTAGTGGTGTCCCCCAGTGATTAGTGCTGGACTCTGATCCCATTCTGTGCTCCTGTGCTCCACAACCTCCCTGGGAAACCTGTGCCAGGCTCTCACCACCCTCACTGCAAACAACAGCCACTTTCAATCTCCCTCTGACATTTTAAACCCATTCCTCCTCATCCTGCCATGACAAGACCTTCTCAGCAGTCCCTCCCCAGCTCTCCTGGGGTCCCCTTCAGATCCTGCAAGGTCACTCCAAGCTCTCCTGGAAGCCTTCTCCTCTCCAGGCTGCACAGCCCCAACTCTCTCAGCCTGTGCTCAGAGCAGAGCTGCTGCAGCCCTCTCAGCATCTTGGTGGCCTCCTCTGCACTGGCTCCAACACTTCCATGTGCTGCTTGTGCTGGGGGCTGCAGACCTGCCCCCAGGGCTGCAGGTGGGTTCTGAGGAGAGCAGAGCCAAGGGGCAGAATCCCCTCCCTTGCCCTGTGCCCACACTGCTCTTGCTGCACCCAGCACAGGGTTGTGTCTGGGCTGCACTCACACTGCAGGATCATGTTGAGCTTTTCATCACCCCAGACCCCCAGGGCCTGTTCCTCAGGGCTGCTCTCAGCCATTCCCCACCCAGCCTGGAGCTGTGCTTGGGGTTGCTCTGACCCACTAAGAGGCACAGCTCAGAAGGGGGTTGTAACACAGGCTTCCTACCGGCAGAGCTATGTGCTGGCTTCAGCAGAGCACAGTGGCATTTGCTGAGGGCTGTGTGAGCAGCTGCTGTGAGCTGTGACTGCTCTCTGGGCAGGTGAGTGGCAGTGAGTGCAGGCAGTGCACTTAGCTGCTGGGTGCCAGTCCCTGTGATCCAAATGCCCGACTGAGGTCAGGGAGCCAATGGATCCCCATCTCTCCTCTATCCTGCTCCCTGGGCTTGTTCTTCCCCAGGTGCCAGACTTGCCCTTGTTGAATGTCATTCCATGTCTCCCTGCCCACCCCTGCAGCCTGTCCCAGCCTGTCTGAATGGCAGCACAGCCTCCTGCTGTGGCAGCCACTGCACCCAGCTTGATGTCACCAGCAAACTTGCTGGCAGTGCCCTCTGTGCCCTCACCCAGGTCATTGATGAATACATTGAACAGTCCCTGCAAAATCTGTGAAGTGCTGTTGAGGTGACTGAGTCTGGGTCAGATGTGGAGATTCCACACATCATAGAATCTCAGAGAGGTTTAGGTTGGAAGGGACCTCAAGGATCAGCCACTTCCAACCCCCTGCCATAGGCAGGGACACCTCCCATTAGAACAGGTCACTCAAGGGCTCATCCAACCTGGCTTGAACACCTCCAGGGAGGGAGCAGCCACAACCAAGATCACAAGCAGTGCCTCAATCTCAGAGTCTCAGAGCATGACCTACAGAAACACCCTCAGACACATTCAGAACAAGGCTCTGAGCACAGACTGGAAGCACACAAGAAGCTGCACTCTTGCTGGGAAGGGAGTCAGTGATTCCTCCTGGCTGTTCTGGTGCCAGCTCTGCAACAGCTGACGTCTCTAGGAGTTGGAAGCTTGCTGTTGACATCTATTGATGAAGAGGGAGAAAAGCAGCTCAGGCTGGGCTGAAAGCACCACGCAGCAGAGGCATGGATGGGGCTAGAAGCCCTCTGTGAGCATCCGCTGGTGAGCAAAGGAAAGGACCAAACCTGCCCAAACATCTTGGGTAATATTTTCCTTTATAGATTCTAGTTCCCTATTTTTTGGAGCAGAGGTTTGAAATAGGAGCTGAGTCTAGCTGATAGGCAGCCCTGATCGTAGAATCAGAGAATCAACCAGGCTGGAAGAGAGCTCCAAGATCACTCAGCCCAGCCTAGCACCCAGCCCTGGCCAACCAACCAGACCATGGCACTAAGTGCCCCAGCCAAGCTTGGCTTCAGCACCTCCATGGATGTTGATCTACTCCATTCTCCCCACCTCCATGGTGGGGAGGATGAAGTAAATGACCACTGAAGTTCCTTCCAAACTGTCCCCTTCTGTGATTCTGTCACCCTGTTAGGTTTTGCCTTGCTGTACAAGTTTTAGAACTTCTCAAAGCCATGAGGAATTGTCCCCTCTGAGAGGCAGGCATAGCCTTTAGAGGTGCTCTGATGAGGTGCTGCATTGCAGTGTGGGCTGAACTTGAGCTAGAAAGGGACCTGGGGGCTGTAATGGACAGGAGCTGAATAGCAGCCAGCAGTGTGCCCAGGTGGCCAAGAAGGCCAATGGCATCCTGGCTGGGATCAGAAATGCTGTGGCCAGCAGCAGCAGGGAGGGGATTGTGCCCTTGGACTCAGCTCTGCTGAGGCCACACCTGGAGTGCTGTGTGCAGTTTTGGGCACCTCAATGCAAGAGAGATGTGGAGGTGCTGGAGGCAGTGCAGAGGAGGGCAAGGAAGCTGTGAAGGGTCTGGGGAATAAATCTGCTGAGGAAAGACTGAGTGAGCTGAGGCTGGTTAGTGTGGAACAGAGGAGGCTGAGGGCAGAGCTCATTGCTGCCTGCAGCTACCTGAAGGGACACTGTGGAGAGGCTGCTGCTGGGCTCTGCTCACAGGGAACTGGAGGCAGAACAAGGGGGAATGGCCTCAAGCTGAGCCTGGGGAGGGTTAGATTGGACATTAGGAAGAAGTTTTTCCTGGAGAGAGTGGTCAGGGCCTGGAATGAGCTGCCCAGGGAGGTGGTGGAGTCCCCCAGCCTGGATGTGTTTAAAGGTGGTTTGGATGTGGTGCTTGGGGCTGTGGTTTAAGGTGAATCTTGTAGGGTAGGGTTCTAGGTTGGACTTGGTGCTCCTGAGAGGCTTTCCTAGCCTGGATGTACCTGTGATTCTGTGACAACCTCCTTATGTCCTCCTGATCCCCTCTGTGAGCAGCAGCTGCTTCATGTCAAAAAGAAGCACACTGTCTGCATAGTATCCTCTCTCTCTCTCCAAAGTTATAACTCTCCAAAGTTGTAACTAGACACTGAAATAGAACAAAACTCCCTGGGCCACCTCTGCTGTTGGGTGCAGCACTGGCATCCAGATGTCCTGTCTTTAATCCACGAGCAGAAGAAGACAACCACCCTCTAGAAAGCTTGGCAGCCTGCTTCACATTACTGCAAGCTCTGAGAAGAGGAGGCTAAACCCTTGGTGAGCTCCAGATGCACACTGGATGGAAGTGCTGCCTCTCCAGAGGAGCAGCCTGCATGTATATGTACTGGATGGAGCAGGCCCACTGACAGGATTTGCATGCTAATATCCTAGCATGGATGTGCTCTTTTCAAGTGGCACACATCAGAGCTCAGATTGTTTTCCTTTGAGTCCCTACCACAACACCACTGACTGTGGGAGGTAGATGAGGTTTTGAAGAGAACCTTGGAATACAGCACTGTTGAGTTTCACAACTTCTTCAACTCATTAATCATCAAACCACAGAGTCACAGAATGTCAGAGGCTGGAAGGGACCTCCAAAGCTCAGCCAGGCCAAGCCCCCTGCCACAGCAGCAGATCCCAGAGCAGATCACACAGGAACACATCCAGGCAGCTCTGGGATAGCTCCAGAGAGGGAGACTCCACAGCCCCCCTGGGCAGCCTCTTCCAGGCTTCTGTCACCCTCATAGGGAAAAAAATCCTCCTCATGTTTAAATGAAACTTCCTCTGCCTCAGCTCCCACCCAGTGCCCCTTGTGCTGGCACTGGCATCACCCAGCAGAGCCTGGCTCCATCTCCTGCCATTCACCTGCATGTCTTTACAACCAACCTTGAGGCGACCTCTCAGGTTCCTTCTCTCCAAGCAGGAGAACCCCAGCTCCCTTGGATCATCTTTTGATGATCCTTCCAACCCCTAACTTTGTGTGATTCTGTGCTTCTATGATTCTGTGCTTCTGTGATTCTATGACTCTGTGATTCTATGTCTCTGTGATTCTCTGATTCTCTGATTCTGTGATTCTGTGATTCTCTGATTCTCTGATTCTGTGCTTCTGTGATTCTATGATTCTCTGATTCTGTGCTTCTGTGATTCTGTGACTCTGTGATTCTATGTCTCTGTGATTCTATGACTCTGTGCTTCTATGATTCTGTGATTCTATGACTCTGTGCTTCTATGGTTCTGTGATTCTATGACTCTGTGCTTCTATGATTCTGTGATTCTATGACTCTGTGTTTCTATGATTCTGTAATTCTATGACTCTGTGCTTCTATGGTTCTATGATTCTCTGATTCTGTGCTTCTATGATTCTATGACTCTGTGATTCTGTGCTTCAGTCCTATCACTCCCTGACAGCCTAAAACGTCCCTCCCCAGCTTTCTTGTAGCCCCCTTCAGATGCTGAAAGGTCACAATAAGGTCACCTGGGAGCCTTGCACTCAATGCCTCTGTCCATGGCACCGACAACTTCCTCCCAACATCCAGCCTAGAGCTGCCCTGGCACAGCTTGAGGCTGTGTCCCCTTGTTGCTGTTGCCTGGCAGCAGAGCCCAACCCCACCTGGCTACAGCCTCTGTCTCCAGTGCTGCTTTCCTGTTCTCTGGAGCATGGCAGGAGTCACTTGGGCAGGAGGTGGCTGCCCTGTGTACCACCCAGCATGCCCCTGCAGCCTGCTTGGCAACCACAGCAGATCATTGCTCTTTTTTTCCAGCCCTGACTTAGAATAACATCTTTGCCTTGCCCCAGGCCTACAATGTGCTGGGTACACTCTAAAAATAGGACCCCACGGGGCCCTGCCCCAAGCAACTCAAGATCTAAGATGCCAACTGCTAGATTAAGGGGAAGGGAAGAGGGCTAAGCCTTGCAGAAAGCAGTATCAGCTCCTTTGGTGTGTTAGCCAACCACTGTTGCCTGGGGCTTTCCTGCTGGGAGGCAATGTTGGGTGTGAGAGAGCTCCAGCCTGACCCCAGCCACTTCAGCAGCACCCACACTCGTGTGGCATGCCATGGTCACAGCCACTGGAGCTTGTGAAAGCTCCTCAGAGAGTGGTGCATGAGTCTGCTGTGTTCCTCTGGCTGAAGTAGTTTAACTTTTCTTTCTTCAAAGCCTTTTGAGTGGAACAAATCCCTCCCAAGCCCACCAAAACCTATAGAGATGACATCCCAAGGCAAAGCCAGGGCTGGAATGGATCACACAATGCAAAGAGAGGGAAAAATGCAAATAAGATTCCAACTGAAATACTTCTCCAGGAATAGTCTACCCAGATGTAAAGGTTAGAAAAAGCCAAACCCAAAGCAGTGCTTCTCAGCACTAATCTCATTTCCCAGCTATTTATCTCTGTCCAGCAATAACATTGGTTTAAAATACTAATACCAACACTAATATTTACCATCCCCTGAGTGCCAGCAATCAAACCCTCTGGGCTATGCATTTGCAGTTCCTAAGTAAGATAAAAATCACTTTCCAAGCTTTTCTGTGCCTAGCCTTGGGTCTCCAAGGGATCTGCACTCTCCAGACCTTTGAGAGCTGTGTCTGGGGTGTTCCAAATCCTGCTGCTTACCTTGTTGTTTCTATCAGATGCTGCTACTGATCACCACTGTTTAAACAGGTTGTTAGCATGGAGCAGGAGGAAAAGACAGGCTGGATGTGGTCAGGAGTAAGTATGCACCTTGGAGAACATCCATCATGCCTGGGGTTTTTTTTTGCCCTTGTGAAAATGTGAGTTAGTTTCCCTGTGAAGCATGGCTGGGCTTTGCTGCCCAGACTCAGGAGGCTCAAGAGCTGAATACAAGAAACAATCTGCTGAGCAGAGAGTGAGGGAGCTGGGGCTGGGCAGTGTGGAACAGAGGAGGCTGAGGGCAGAGCTCATTGCTGGCTGCAGCTACCTGAAGGGACACTGTGCAGAGGCTGCTGCTGGGCTCTGCTCACAGGGAACTGGAGGCAGAACAAGGGGGAATGGCCTCAAGCTGAGCCTGGGGAGGGTTAGAGTGGACAAAGTTTTTCCTGGAGAGAGTGGTCAGGACCTGGAATGAGCTGCCCAGGGAGGTGGTGGAGTCACCAAACCAGCCTCTAAGGTTCTCTGATTCTGTGCAAGTCCCTTCCAGCCTCTAAGGCTCTGTGATCCTGTGACAGAGTCTTTGCAAACCATGCTGAGCATGGTGACAGAGGAACATGAACAATCAGATTCATCTAAAGCAGAGGACAGAGGCTTGGCTACCAAACCATGCTGGATGACCACCACAGCACCACAGTGCAGAGAGTTCTGCATGTATGTGTTTCACTGGGGGTGCAGCCCCATGTCTCCCCCCAGGCTCTGTGCTGTGCACCACCAGATCCCGTGGCACAGCTCGGGCTGCAGCCACGAAGCACTTCATTCAGCAGCTAAGTGAGCTGTTATCTGGCAGTCATTACATCTGTGATTTACAAGGCACATACAGATCTTCATTACCAGTGTCAAAGACCACCAATATAAAACACAGCAAATGGGGTTTTTATCTTTCAGCACACAGCAAGAGGGGATGCAAGAGCCATGCTCTGCAGGCTGGGTGTCATCAATCTCACCCAAGACATTATCTCCAGAACAGAGGACTAAGCTGAGGGCTGCTTTACACCACCTCATACCTCCACATGCATTTTACAGTCTGCTCCCCTGGCAGCTTGCAAGTTCTCTGTGGCCTCTACAACAAGTTCATCACCAGCACGAATGGGTTGCTGATGCAAAGTGGAGCTGTTATGTCAGAGGAGGCTGCTGACAAGGTAAGGAGCAAACATTTAACAAACCACCCTAAAAACCAAAGCCCATTTCCATGTTGTGCTTTCAATCAGCTTCAGCAGTCTCTAGGGATGAGAAAAGCATGCACAGGCAAGGAGCACTGGATGAATAGAGCAGAATAGGATAGGATAGGATAGGATAGGATAGGATAGGATAGGATAGGATAGGATAGGATAGGATAGAACAGGCATGGGTAGAATAGAATAGAATGGAACAGGATTGGATAGAATAGAATAGAATAGAATAGAATAGAATAGAATAGAATAGAATAGAATAGAATGGGATGGGATAGGATAGGATAGGATAGAACAGGATAAGATAGGATAGAATAGAATAGAACAGGAATGGATAGGATAGGATAGGATAGGATAGGATAGGATAGGATAGGATAGAACAGAATATGATAGGATAGAACAGGAACGGATAGAATAGGATAGAATAGAATGGATAGAATAGAATAAAATAGAACAGAACAAGACAGGACAGGAAAGGATAGGATAGGATAGGATAGGATAGGATAGGATAGGATAGGATAGGATAGGATAGGATAGGATAGAATAGAACAGAACAGGATAGATTAAAATAGAATAGAATAGGGTAGAACAAACCAGGATATAATAGAATAGAACCAAGCAGGTTGGAAGAGAACTCCAAGCTCAGCCAGCCCAACCTAGCACCCAGCCCTGCCCAACCAACCAGACCATGGCACTAAGTGCCCCAGCCAGGCTTGGCTTCAACACCTCCAGGCACAGCCACTCCACCACCTCCCTGGGAGAGGAGAGGAGAGGAGAGGAGAGGAGAGGAGAGGAGAGGAGAGGAGAGGAGAGGAGAGGAGAGGAGAGGAGAGGAGAGGAGAGGAGAGGAGAGGAGAGGAGAGAGGAGAGGAGAGGAGAGGAGAGGAGAGGAGAGGAGAGGAGAGGAGAGGAGAGGAGAGAAAAGAGAAGAGAAGAGAGGAAAAGAGAAGAGAAGAGAAGAGAGGAGAAGAGAAGAGAAGAGAAGAGAGGAGAAGAGAAGAGAGGAGAGGAGAGGAGAGGAGAGGAGAGGAGAGGAGAGGAGAGGAGAGGAGAGGAGAGGAGAGGAGAGGAGAGGAGAGGAGAGGAGAGGAGAGGAGAGGAGAGGAGAGGAGAGGAGAGGAGAGGAGAGGAGAGGAGAGGAGAGGAGAGGAGAGGAGAGGAGAGGAGAGGAGAGGAGAGGAGAGGAGAGGAGAGGAGAGGAGAGGAGAGGAGAGGAGAGGAGAGGAGAGGAGAGGAGAGGAGAGGAGAGGAGAGGAGAGGAGAGGAGAGGAGAGGAGAGGAGAGGAGAGGAGAGGAGAGGAGAGGAGAGGAGAGGAGAGGAGAGGAGAGGAGAGGAGAGGAGAGGAGAGGAGAGGAGAGGAGAGGAGAGGAGAGGAGAGGAGAGGAGAGGAGAGGAGAGGAGAGGAGAGGAGAGGAGAGGAGAGGAGAGGAGAGGAGAGGAGAGGAGAGGAGAGGAGAGGAGAGGAGAGGAGAGGAGAGGAGAGGAGAGGAGAGGAGAGGAGAGGAGAGGAGAAGAGAAGAGAAGAGAAGAGAAGAGAAGAGAAGAGAAGAGAAGAGAAGAGAAGAGAAGAGAAGAGAAGAGAAGAGAAGAGAGAAGAGAAGAGAAGAGAAGAGAAGAGAAGAGAAGAGAAGAGAAGAGAAGAGAAGAGAAGAGAAGAGAAGAGAAGAGAAGAGAAGAGAAGAGAAGAGAAGAGAAGAGAAGAGAAGAGAAGAGAAGAGAAGAGAAGAGAAGAGAAGAGAAGAGAAGAGAAGAGAAGAGAAGAGAAGAGAAGAGGAGATACCTCCCAGCATAGACAAGGAGCTATAAGGAATGGGAAGTCAAACACCAAACAGAGAACATAGCAGTGCCTCTGTATCTTCCCCATTGTGCAGTTGTTTTGTAAAGAGGAAGAATCTCAGAGCAGGAAAATAAATCAGAACCTGTTTGGCTTTGCCTCTGGAGCAGATGTGGATAGCCTCAAAGCAAAGAATTTCTAGGACTGCCTTTCAGAAGGTGCAAAGTTTCTTACTCCTATTCAGGACATGCTCATTAGTGTGAGAATTTGAACCAGCAAATATTCCCCTTCAGTCTCAGAGTGCATGAACAACCAAGAGACTTGCAGGCCTGCTGGGCACCCTCAGTGGGAAGTGAGAGCTGAGTCACTTCAGGCACTTAGGTGGGCTCCAATCTGGCAAGCACTCAGGATGTAAGGATTAGGGCTGTGTAAACAGATGGACAGTTGTAGCTATTATTGAATCATTTTCCATAGTGTCACAGATGTTAGGGGCTGGAAGGGACCTCTGGAGATCTTCCAGTCCAAACCTCCTGCCAGAGCAGGAGCAGAATCCAGTGCAGATCACACAGGAACACATCCAGACAGGGCTGGACAGGCTCCAGAGAGGGAGACTCCACAATCACCCCGGGCAGCCTCTTCCAGGCTTCTGTCACCCTCACAGGAAAAGCATCTTCCTCATGTTTCCATGCAACTTCTTCTGCTTCAATTCCTACCCAGTGCCCCTTGTGCTGGCATTGGGTGTCACCCAGCAGAGCCTGGCTCCAGCCTCCTGCCACTCACCTGCACCTTGATAAACATTGTTAAGGTCACCTCACAGTCTCCTTCCCAAGCAGCACAGCTCCAGCTACTTCAGGCTCTCCTTGTAAGAGAGATGTTCCATTCCCTTCATCATCTTTGTGGCTCTCTCTCTCTCTTGAGAGACTCTTTCTGGAGTCTCTCAAGAAATTCTCCTTCTCCTCAAATCTACACTGCTGAGGCTGCATCTGCAATACTGTGTCCAGTTCTGGGACCCTCACTTCAAGAAAGACCTCAGGGAACTGCTTGAAAGAGTCCAGCGCAGAGCCACAAAGATGCTGAAGGCAGTGGAAGATCTTCCTTAGGAGCAGAGCCTGAAGGAGCTGGGGCTGTGCTGCTGGCAGAGGAGGAGCCTGAGGGGGGACCTCATGGATGGCTATAAAGATGTGCAGGTGAGTGGCAGGAGGCTGGAGCCAGGCTCTGCTGGGTGATGCCACTGCCAGCACAAGGGGCACTGGGTGGGAGTTGAGGCAGAGGAAGTTCCATGGAAACATGAAGAAAATGTTGTCCCTGTGAGGGTGACAGAAGCCTGGCAGAGGCTGCCCAGGGGGGCTGTGGAGTCTCCCTCTCTGGAGCTATTCCAGAGCTGCCTGGATGTGTTCTGTGTGCTCTGCTCTGGGTGCTGCTGCTCTGGCAGGGGGGTTGGACTGGCTGAGCTTTGGAGGTCCCTTCCAGCCCCTGGCACTCTGTGATTGTGTGAAATGTTCTACCAGAATCACCTCAGAAACAAATGGGTTGAAGTTGGGAATGGGTTTTGGTTTAGGTGCTTGTGTCTGGCTCAGACTGTTTGAATGTGCAGCGTCAGAGGAGGAAATTAATGTGTCCTTGTGATCCCAGTGCTGTGTATTTATAACTGGGGTTAAAGGTGGCATCATAAACCTTCAGAAAATCCTTGTGTACAGAAAAAACAATGAGGGGGAGGAAGCCTGCTGACCTCTCATTCACATCAGCCCTACAATCAAAGGTTGGTGTCTGTAATATTCACAGGCTGAAAGTTTCCCTGTGTGGTGAATGCAGGGCAAGAAATGCATCCCTCCTGTCTTGGAGATGAGGAGTTTGGCTGTCAAAATCCCTTTAAAACGTGGGGATTGGAGTTTTAGTGCTATTGTCAATAGACCTTTCTGCTAATGCTATGGAAGGAGAAAGGGAAGGAGAAAATAGAATGGTTTGGGTTGGAAGGGACCTTAAAGATCATCTAGTTCCAATGCCCATGTTCAAGCAAAACTTAGTGGTGTTCACACTCTCAGCCTTCTGCTGAGAGTCCATAGTTTTGAAGGGGATTTTTCCCCCCTCATCAAATCATCCCATGCAGGTAAGGGGAAAAGGACGAAATACTTTCCCCTGCCTTTCAAGGAGGAAAGAGGTTGTGCCAATGCTGATCTCACTCTGAGAGAGTGATTGGCATTGGAATGGGCTGCCCAGGGAGGTGGTGGAGTCGTGTCCCTGGAGGTGCTCAAGCCAAGCCTGTCTGGGGCACTTAGTGCCATGGTCTGGTTGATTGGCCAGGGCTGGGTGCTAGGTTGGACTGGATGAGCTTGGAGCTCTCTTCCATCCTGGTTGATTCTGTCACTCTATTCTATGATTCTATGATGCCCTGGCATAGTGAGAAGTCAAATTCTCCACTCATTATGCACTTACTCCATGCCTTCAGCAGCAGTAGCAAAGAAGTTTGTTTTCTTTCTCTGGTCCTGTGGCTGTGTGGGCCTCTTCTGCTGCTCCCCAGGAGTGACCTGCCTCACTCTTCCCCCATAGCTCCTTCCCTTTCTCCCATTTATTATTACTTTTTTCACCCCCAAAGTGAACAAGTCTGGAAATAATTAAGAAATCACTCAGCTCTCCAGCTCTGTATAATTCAATTCACTGCTTGGTGTGTGAAACATCAGAGCTCAAGGCAGTGTTTAGCTGTTATAAAAATGCTTTCTTGTAGGGGGAAAAAAAAAAACCACTCTTCCTGGTTGCTTTTGGCCCAGGGCTGGTTACTTCACCCATTAAAACCACAGCTGATTGCAAGGGACATCTCCTTTTGTGCTGCTGCTCTTCTAGAGCAGAGGATGCTTCACTTCTGGCAGCACAGATGGCACAAATGAAACACAAGGGAGCACTTTTTCCACTGCCTTCCCTATCAGCCAGTTCTGGTTTAAGAAGGGAGGCAGATAATAGCCTCCCTGTGTGAACATGGGTCAGGAAGAGTCTTCCCTGGGTTTGAAGGAAAAGATGTGGGGGGGTTATATCAGTCACAGAATTGATGTTAGGGCTGGAAGGGACCTCCAAGGTTCATCCAGTCCAACCCCCCTGTGAGAGCAGCATCACCTAGAGCAGGTCACACAGGAACACACAGGCAGATCTTGAAGATCTCCAGAGAGGGAGACTCCACAACCCCCTTGGGCAGCCTCTGCCAGACTTCTGTCACACTCACTAGGAAAAAATTCCTCCTCATGCTTCCATGGAGCTTCCTCTGCCTCAACTCCCACTCACTGCCCCTTGTGCTGGCACTGGCATCACCCAGCAGAGTCTGGCTCCAGCCTCCTGCCACTCACCTGCACATCTTTATGAGCATCCATGAGGTCCCCCCTCAGGCTCCTCCTCTGCCAGCAGCACAGCTCCAGCTCCCTTAGGCTCTGCTCCTAAGGAAGATCTTCCACTGCCTCCAGCATCTTTGTGTCTCTGTGCTGGACTCTTTCAAGCAGTTCCCTGAGGTCCTTCTTGAAGTGAAGGTCCCAGAACTGGACACAACACTCCAGGAAACAAGTGAATTTGAGTACAGAAGTCATTCACTTATGGCTTCATGAGACATATGAGGTGAGGCTCTTCCAAGTGGTCTGTGTGTGCCCCCAAGCTTCTTTCCACTCAGTGTAACATCGACCCCACCCCTCACTCATGTCCCATAGCAGTGCTGCAACTGGATCACCTGGATGCACTCTTTGGGTGCCTGCCATCCTGTGAGCCTGTGAAGCATATAAACAGTGCAGGGTCTGCCAAACTCTGCAGCTGATGCCTGCCTGTGTCCTAGGAAGAGAGCTTTCTGCATGCCTGTCTGTGTTCTCAAGCATACAGCTTTCAGAGCACGGTGCAAGCACGACACCAACCACCTCCAGACTTCCAGCCCACCCTTCCATCACCACTGCAGTTTTTCTGGGGTGCTGAGTTATAGCCAGCATCCTAGCAAGGGTCATTAGTGGCCAGACAAGCCTGTGTTTCCATCACCTGCCTATCAATCACATTCCTGAAGGCCAGAGTTCAATTAATTGATGACACCCTTGAGGCAGCCTCAGCAGTTAACAAGTCAGTGAGACTTGGTAGAAAAACAAGCAGTGAGTTGAAAAGAAACCACACCAACCAAACCTCCCATAACTCTCAGTTGCTGTTTCACCTCCCTCTGGTTTGTCTTTGCCTTGCTGCCCCATGCTTACAGAGACCATGCTTGTTGTTTTATCCTGCACACATCATGGACTGGGAAGGGGAAAGCAAGGCATAGCTCATAATGCAGATGGCTGCCCTGCCAAGGGTGGATTTGTGAGCTGAAAGACAGAGCAGAGCTTGTTGCTGTCCTAAGAGCTAATTTTGTTCTTTTCTTTCTTTCTTTAGCTGCTTTAAACCATCTCATCACACTTGCAAAGCTGCCATGAGGTGCCCATTCTGCAGGGTCTTCACTTAGAATCAATTTGCCTGACCTTCTGTTGTGAGTCAATGTTTGGCCACATCTGTCATGGTCCCTGCCACTGCAGCTTCCTTCCTCTGCTCAGGCTGATGTGTTTGTTGTGGATGCTGGAGCAGCTGTGGGGGATTCAAGCTTCCAGTGAGGAGCAGCAGAGTGGTAAGGGCAGGTAGAATCAGAGAATCAGCCAGGTTGGAAGAGACCTCCAAGCTCATCCAGCCCAACCTAGCACCCAGCTCTGGCCAATCAACAAAGGTAACTGCCTTCCCTCAGGCTCAGGCTGCAAGGGTGCTGCCTTGCCCCTGCTGATGTAGGGTAGGGGAACAGAGGGAACATTGATATTACAGTAGAATCATGGAATCATGGAATGGGCTGGGTTGGAAGAGACCTTCAAAGCTCATCCAGTCCAGCCCAAATCAGCAGGGACATCCTCAGCTAGAGCAAGTTGCCCACAGTCCTCTCCAGCCTCACCTACAATATCTCCAGGCATGGGCACACAGCCACCTCCCTGGGCAACCTCTCGCAGTGTTCCAGCAGCCTCCTGCTGCACAACCTGCTCCTAACATCCAATCTCAATCTGCTCTGCTCCAGCTTGCAGCCATTGCCCTCGTCCTGTCCCTGCAGCCCTTTGCAAACAGTCTCTCTGCAGCCTTCTTGCAGCCCCTTCAGGCACTGGCAGGCTGCTGTTAGCTCTGCCCAGAGCCTCCTCTTCTGCAGGCTGCACACCCCCAGCTCCCTCAGCCTGTGTCTGCAGCAGAGCTGCTCCAAGCCCCTGAGCATTTTGATGTCCCTCCTCTGGCCCTGCTCCATCAGTAAAACTCCTGCTTCTTCAAATTAATGACAGAGATACTCTGGCCTGAAATACAAGGAGATTTTTTTGCCCTGGCTTTCTTAGGGTCACACATTTTTATGAGGCAGAAGATGCACCAGATGTGGGAGTTTGCTTCTGATTCAGAACAATATCTCTGGGTGGAATCCAGATCCAAGCTGGGAAAGGGCAGCATTTGCTTTCCCTGACAGCTTTGAGTCTGTGCCATATGCTACTTCTACCTGTGCAAGGCAGGCTTAGGCAGTGGAGCCTCTGACAGCACAGCAAGGAAAGTCATGAATTAATACTCTTCTCTTCTCTTCTCTTCTCTTCTCTTCTCTTCTCTTCTCTTCTCTTCTCTTCTCTTCTCTTCTCTTCTTCCTTCCCTTCCCTTTTCTTCTTTCTTTCTTTCTTTCTTTCTTTCTTTCTTTCTTTCTTTCTTTCTTTCTTTCTTTCTTTCTTTCTTTCTTTCTTTCTTTCTTTCTTTCTTTCTTTCTTTCTTTCTTTTTCTTTCTTTCTTTCTTTCTTTCTTTCTTTCTTCTTTCCCTTCCTTCCTTTCTTTCTTTCTTCTTTCCCTTCCTTCCTTCCTTCCTTCCTTCCTTCCTTCCTTCCTTCCTTCCTTCCTTCCTTCCTTCCTTCCTTCCTTCCATCCTTTCTGTCCTTTCCTACCTTTCCATCCTTCCTTTCCTTCTCTCCTCTTATTCTTACTTTCCTTCTTTCTTTCCTTCCTTCTTTCTCTCCCAGGCTGCCTGATAAGGAGGCTCAAACACAGCTGCTGCTCTTTTATCTTGTACCCATTTGCTGGGCACTAGAAGCAGCTAGAAGGGAGATGCTCTCCTGTAGCATGGAGCTATCTCCAAGCTGCCTCTCAACCTCGACCCCAGCACATTGTCCAAGATGAGCTGTGCAGCACTCACTGCCACTTCTTGAGGTTAAACACTCAGCAACTGGTGAAAGGCCTTTTTCAGGCAGGGGCCACAACTCTGACCTTTCTCATGGGCAGAGAGGCTTTTAGGACCAAGCTGCTGCTCCTCCTATCTGGGCTGAAGCTTGCTGCAAGCTGCCTGGCACTGGAGAACCTGCCCAATGCAGCTGATGACAGCAGTCACCAAAGCTAACCTGACTTTGCAGAGCCCCCCATTAATTCACTGGAGATCTGTATCAGGCTGGACTATAACATGTTCTAATGTGACTTTGCAGAGCTCTTCATTGTGTTACTGTAGACCTACAGCAGGCTGGATTATAACATTTTCATTCTGAAACAGTGATCTGGCATTGAGTGCACCCTCAGTAGGTTTGCAGGTGACACAAGGTTGGGAGGCAGTGTTCAGGGAATCACAGAATTAACCATGTTGGAAAAGACCTTTGAGATCATCCAGTCCAACCTAGCACCTAACACCTTCTCAATAACTAACCCAGGGCACCTCATCCAAACTCCTCTTAAACACCTCCAGGGATGGGAACTCCACCACCTCCCTGGGCAGCCCACTCCAATGCCAATCACTCTCTGACAACTTCCTCCTAACATCCAGCCTAGACCTGCCCTGGCACAACTTGAGGCTCTGTCCTCTTGTTTTGGCTGCCTGGCAGCAGAGCCCAACCCCACCTGGCTACAGCCTCCCTGCAGGCAGCTGCAGGCAGCAATGAGCTCTGCCCTGAGCCTCCTCTGCTGCAGGCTGCACACCCCCAGCTCCCTCAGCCTCTCCTCACAGGGCTGTGCTCCAGGCCCCTCCCCAGCCTTGCTGCCCTTCTCCAAACACCTTCCAGCACCTCAACATCTTTCTTAAACTGAGTGGCCCAGAACTGGACACAGCACTCAAGAGGTGGCCTGAGCAGTGCTGAGCCCAGGGGCAGAATAACCTCCCTTGTCCTGCTGCCCACACTGCTCCTGAGCCAGCCCAGGATGCCATTGGCCTTCTTGGCCACCTGGGCACACTGCTGCCTCATGTTTAGCTGCCAAACAACACCCCCAGGTCTCTCTCTGCCTGGCTGCTCTCAGCCACTCTGTCCCCTGCCTGTAACACTGCTTGGGGTTGTGGCCAAAGTCTAGAACCTGAAATGAGCTACAAGAAAGCTGGGGAGGGACTTTCCAGGCTGTCAGTACTGATGGGACTGGGGGGCATGGAACACAGCTGGAAATGGGGAGATTGAGATTGGATGTTAGGAAGAAGTTGTTCAGCATGAGGGTGGTGAGAGCCTGGCAGGGGTTGCCCAGGGAGGTGGTGGAAGCCTCATCCCTGGAGGTGTTTCAGGCCAGGCTGGCTGAGGCTGTGGGCAGCCTGCTCTAGTGTGAGGTGTCCCTGGGCATGGCAGGGGGCTTGGAACTGGCTGCTCCTTGTGGTCCCTTCCAACCCTGACTGATTCTATGATTCTAAGATGACAACTTAGATGACCTGAGCTGGATTGGATGGTCCTGCTCTGGCAGGGGGGGTTGGACTGGATGGTCTCTTTGAGTCCCTTCCAACCCCTGCCATCCTGTAAGCCTGTGATCCTTCACCCTCCTTAGAATCATAGAATCAACCTGATTGGAAAAGACCTCTAAGATGATCCAGTCCAACCTAGCACCCAGCCCTGTCCAATCAACCATATCCTTGTACTGTTTTCTTTCTCTCCACTCCCAGGTCCAGCCAAACACTTTGTAAACTCTGCTCTGCAAGCCAGGGAAGTTGTTTCACCCAGAAGCAAACCCTCTGCTGACCAAACGGTGTTGTCAGTGATAGTTGCAGAAGCATTTCCCTTGGCTTGCCTCAGCCTGATGAGTGATGCTGCTCTCTCCATTCTGCCAGCAGAACAGCACTGAAAGGAGGAAAAAGCTGCCAAAAAAAAGGAAAAAGAAGAGTGCTCTCTGTGGAGAAAGATGAATCAGAAGGTGTCAGTTTTATGAAGTCACCTCTGAAGTCAAACTTATCCTTCAGCATTTCTTTAAAGCCTGTTATATCTCCCCCAAGGCCAGAAAGAAATGTGTGTCACAGCTAAATGCTGCAGGAGTGAGGGTTTCTCAGCCAGTGAAACAGAACAAGCTCTGCTGCTGGGCTCAACCCATCTCCCATCCACTCCTCTTCCTAATAAAAATACTTTACCATCACCAAGCTGCAGCTGTTTAGGTCCTTTCCACAAGCCAAGGAGTTTGAGATGCCTTATTATTGCTGGCAATTTCAGCACTTCCTTCCTTCTGCCCTAATAGCAGAGCCTGTGAGGTTCCTCATTAAGAGACGAGTGCCAGATACTGACAGAGTGCAGAGCCCAAGCCTCAGGCTTCCCAGGCTTGTCCCCCTCATTACTGCAGCAGAGTGGAAGTGGGGAATTCACAAAGATTTACTTGACCAGTGCTAATGCTTTTTAAGTGATGATAAACTTTCCAAAGCCCTCACTCAGCACATGGGAGCTGAAAGAAGCACAGGGCAGGGGTAATGCCTCCCACTTCCCTCTTAAGGAGCTTTGCCATCAGATTAGTTCCTCCTTGCAAGCAGGAAAGAAAAGATTCCTTCCCTTATGTCACCCCACATATCACATCTGCTGCTGTAAAATGACTTCCCCCTCCTGCCCTCTGGGGGTTTGCCCTAAGTGGGTTGATTAATAGGAAGCCCAAATGCAACAGCAATGTCCCTACCTTCCACACTAAAGGCTCACCTGGATTGCTGGGCAAGCAGAAAGAGGGCAGGGAGCAAAGCTTAGGACACCTGTCTGCAGGTCCCTGAAGGGAGGCTGTAGCCAGGTGGGGTTGGGCTCTGCTGCCAGGCACCCAACAAGAGAAAAAGGGGACCCAGCCTCAAGCTGTACCAGGGGAGGTCTAGGCTGGGTTAGGAGGAAGTTGTTGGCAGAGAGAGTGATTGGCATTGGAATGGGCTGCCCAGGGAGGTGTTTAAGGCCAGGCTGGATGAGGCTCTGGCCAGCCTGATCTAGGGTAAGGTGTCCCTGCCCATGGCAGGGGGGTTGAAACTTGGTGATCATAGAAACATAGAATCAAGCAGGTTGGAAGAGAGCTCCAAGCTCACCCAGCCCAACCTAGCACCCAGTCCTGCCCAGAGTACCAGACTAAGTGCCCCAGCCAGCCTTGGCTTGAACTCCTCTGGGGACAGCCACTCCACCACCTCCCTGGACAGCCCATTCCAATGCCAATCACTCTCTCTGCCAACAACTCCCTCCTAACATCCAGCTGTGCATGGTCCCACATCCATCCTTGTGGTCCCTGCCAACCCTGACTGATTCTATGATTCTAAGATGTGCTTCCTGCTGCCCAACCTGCTTGAAAAAACAGCATGAAAAGTGTTTACCATTTGCTGTGAAGCTCTTGGATTCCCTCAGTTGAGCAAGACTTTGAAGAGGCTGTAATTCCTCATCTGGCTCAAGAGGGGATCATTTGCACCTCACAAGCAGGAAAATCAGACTCTCCCAGTCTGTGACTTAATATGAACAACGTTTTGCATTCAACCCAGCAGACCACCAGCAGTGCTGCAGGGAGAGCAGCCCACGTGAAATGCATGGTCTCTTATCAAGCAACATCTCCCCTGTGGAAGCAGGGCTGCTGAAAACTTCTAATGACCCAGGTAAGGTTGGGAATAGTGTTTGGAGATTTGGACAGATTATCTTATTGCTCAGTCTTGATCACAGAATCACAGAATCACAGCACCTTAGAGATTGGAAGGGACCTCCAGAGGTCATCTCAAGAGCTAAACATGAACCTAGCTGCCTACACATGACTGGGCAGAAGATAGGAATCACAGAATCACAGAACATGAGAGGTGGGAAGGGACCTCCAGAGAGCATCCAGTCCAACCTCCCTGCCAAGGCAGCATCACCCAGGGTAGGCCACACAGGAATGCAGCCAGGAGGGGTTGCAAAGTCTGCAGAGAAGGAGACTCCACAACCTCTCTGGGCAGCCTGCTCCAGGCCTTTGCCACCCTCACTCCAAACAAGTTTCTCCTCCTCCTGAGCTGAAACCTTCTCTGCTCCACTTTGCATCCATTGCTCCTTGGCTTCTTGCTGTGCAGCACCCAACAGAGCTTGGCCCCCTCCCCTTGGCCCCCACCCCTCAGCTGTTTGCACACATTGCTCAGATCCCCTCTCAGCCTTCTCTGCTCCAGACTCAACAGCCCCAGGGCTCTCAGGCTCTCTTTGCAGGGGAGATGCTCAAGTGCCCCACTCATGCTCCTGGCTCTCTCCAGCAGGTCCCTGTCTCTCCTGAACAGGGGAGCCCAAAACTGGACACAGTATTACAGCTGTGGTCTCAGCAATGCAGAGTAGGGGTGGGGGAAGAACTTCTCTAGTCCTGTTGGCCACAATGCTCTTGATACCCCCCAAGATGCCATTGTCCCTCTTGGCCACAAGGGCACATTGCTGGATCATGAAGATCTTGCTGCCCAACAGCATTCCTTCCTCCCTCATTCCTTTCCTTCCTTTCCTTCCTTTCTCTCTCTTTCTTTCTTTCTTTCCTCCTTTCCTTTCCTTTCCTTTCCTTTCCTTTCCTTTCCTTTCCTTTCCTTTCCTTTCCTTTCCTTTCCTTTCCTTTCCTTTCCTTTCCTTTCCTTTCCTTTCCTTTCCTTTCCTTTCCTTTCCTTTCCTTTCCTTTCCTTTCCTTTCCTTTCCTTTCCTTTCCTTTCCTTTCCTTTCCTTTCCTTTTCCTTTCCTTTTCCTTTCCTTTTTCTTTTCTTTTTCTTTTCTTTTCTTTTCTTTCTTTTCTTTCTTTCTCCTTTCCTTTCCTTTCATTTCCCCTTTCCTTTCCCCTTTCCTTTCCCCTTTCCTTTCCCCTTTCCTTTCCTTTCCTTTCCTTTCCTTTCCTTTCCTTTCCTTTCCTTTCCTTTCCTTTCCTTTCCTTTCCTTTCCTTTCCTTTCCTTTCCTTTCCTTTCCTTTCCTTTCCTTTCCTTTCCTTTCCTTTCCTTTCCTTTCCTTTCCTTTCCTTTCCTTTCCTTTCCTTTCCTTTCCTTTCCTTTCCTTTCCTTTCCTTTCCTTTCCTTTCCTTTTTTACTGCAGGGTGTTTGGTATGAGGTCGTTAAGCATTTTAAGGTGAGCCCCCAGGGAGTGGAATCTGAGAGAGACTCAGGCTGCCACCGTGCTTCATCCATCTCCTCGTTTACACCAGCAGACGCTGCTGCCCTCCTGTCTCCCAGAATAGAAGGGGAGCCTGCAGATTCCTGTGCTATTTACACAGAGAAGTCAGAGGTGTGACAAGAGCTTGCAACTGGCCTCTTGCCAGGAGAATGCTCTTCCCAATGACCTAAAAGGAATGGCTCCACAGCACCCTTATCTCCCCTCACTTCAGAAAGCAAAGGGCCCAATTAGAGGGTGACAAAGCAGCTCTGCAACTTGCAGGGTGGTGTCAGTGGCAGCAGCAAGCAGTGCACACCGACCTGGTGTTCAGGAGCTGAGGGGTTCTTACAACCACACAGCTTTATAGAGGCTGGAAGTGACCTTCAGAGATCATCGAGTCCACCCTCCCCTCTGCTAGCACTGGATACTGATGGAACTCAATGCAGCCTGTGAAAAAGGCAGCTTTGCTCCAGCAGAAGGTATCTGCTGCTACCTCTACTAAAGGTGGACCCTGTAGTAATATAAAAGTAAGTTTTAAGCCTCCTCTGGTGCCCTTCATCAAGCTCCCTATAGAATAACGTTGAACATTTCCATTCCCCCTTCCTGCTGTAGTTTCTGCTCTTCAGCCCTGCAGCATGATTGGTTTGGCTGTGGAATTTCAGGATGGTTTCAGCAGACCTGAAAGTGAATTTGGTGGAAGTTAGCCTGTTTTTCCAGTTACAACCCTTTGTATGACTCTAATACACCTCAGGTACCAGCACTGACTTGTTTGTAATTGAATAGAATCATAGAATGGTTTATGCTGGAAGGGACCTCAAAGTTCAGCCAGTTCCAACCCACCTGTGCCATAGGCAAGGACATTTCCCACTAGAAGAGGTCACTCAAGACCTCATCCAACCTGGTCCTGAACAACTCCAGGGAGGTTGTGGAGCACAGAAGCACAGAATGTGATCAAAGATCCCATTCTGTGCTTCTGTGCTCCACAACCTCCCTGGGAAACCTGTGTCAGTGTCTCACCACCCTCACTGCAAACAACCTCTTCCTAACAGCCACTTTCAATCTCCCCTCTGACACTTCAAACCCATTCCTCCCTGTCCTGCCATGACAAGACCTTGTCAGTAGTCCCTCCCCAGCCCTTCTGGAGTCCCTTTCAGATGCTGGAAGGCCACTGCAAGGTCTCCTGGAAGCCTTCTCTTCTCCAGGCTGCAGAGCCCCAACTCTCTCAGCCTGTGCTCAGAGCAGAGCTGCTGCAGCCCTCTCAGCATCTTGGTGGCCTCCTCTGCACTGGCTCCAACACTTCCATGTCCTGCTTGTGCTGGGGGCTCCAGACCTGCACCCAGGACTGCAGGTGGGGTGTGAGGAGAGCAAAGCCAAGGGGCAGAATCCCCTCCCTTGCCCTCAGTGTTACATGAAGGCAAAACCTCCTGGATCAGCCACAAAGAAGCTGTCCTTTCTCACAGGAGCCTATTTCCTATCAGCCAGAGGAGGCAGTGAGAACATGATTCTGTTCACCTGCACTTCATTTTGAATGTCGTGTCTGAAGCTACCATTAAATCCAGAGCAGATAAACTTCCTCAGCTCCTCAAGCTATCCATTTCCTTTCTCCTTTGAAGTGATGGTTTACATCTCCACCAACCCCAAAAGACTCTCAGATGTAAATAGGGAATTGTAACCCAAGCATCGAGTGTCAGATGCCATTCCCAAGCCCCAAAACTCAGGCTCACAGGATGGCAGGGGCTGGAAGGGACCCAAGGAGATCATCCAGTCCAACCCTCCTGCCAGAGCAGGGCAATACTATCGAACAGGTCACACAGGAACACACCCAGACAGGGCTGGAAAGGCTCCACAGAAGGAGACTCCACAGCCTCTCTGGGCAGCCTGTGCCAGGGCTCTGAGACCCTTACAGCAAAGAAGTTTCCCCTTGTGCTGAGCTGGAACCTCCTGTGCTGCAGCTTCCATCCATTGCTGCTTGTTCTGTGCCAGGGAGCAGTGAGCAGAGTCTGTCCCCCCCTCCTGACCCCCAGCCCTCAGATAGTTACAGACATTGATTCAATCCCCTCTCAGCCTTCTCCTCTGCAGCCTAAGCAGCCCCAGGGCCCTCAGCCTCTCCTCACCAGGCAGTGCCCTCCAGTCCCCTCAGCATCCTCACAGCCCTCTGCTGGACTCTCTCCAGCAGATTTCTGTCCCTCTTCATCTGGGGAGCCCAAAACTGAACACAGTATTCCAGATGAGGTCTCAGCAGGGCAGAGCAGAGAGGGAAGAGACCCTGCCTTGCTCTGCTGGACACACTGCTCCTAATATAGCCCAGGATCCCATTGGCTTCTTGGCCACAGGGCACACTGCTGCGTTGGCTCTGCAGGGCAGAGCCAAGTGGGCAGAGTGGTGTAAAATATCTTCCCCTCTCCTTCACTCATTACTGCCTCACTGCCAAAGACACAAGCAGAGAGATAGGACTTCAAGGGATGTGCTGGTGTTAGACTGCAGAGCCTCTGTCTGAAATTAGTGGACATGAAAGGAATGTATTGGGAGCTCCTATCTACTGTTTATCTCGGAGGGCCCTGCAGATAGTGAGCTTGACAGTGAAATTCTAGCCCTGAAACTGATGAAATGCCAAAGTTTCCTTAGTCCCTGGGACTGCTGGGTGTATCTTTTCTTGCTTCATAGAGGGGAGGGACTGGTATTTGAGCACTGATAACAGCAATCTTTCTGCTGGTGTTGAGTTAGAAAACACATTCCACAAAAATAAACAGCAGAACAGCTACAGTTTGGGGTTGGATTTCTCCCCCCCCCCAGCTGTGAATGACAACTCCTGCAGGAGTCAACAAACTGCCTGCTCATGGCCTGGAGGAGGAAAGCTCTGCTGGATGAAGCACTGCTGGACAAAAGAGACCAAAGGATGGTGGGCAATGGAGTTAAATTCAGCTGGCACCTGGGTACAAGTGGTGTCCCCCAGGGCTCAGTGCTGGGACCACTTCTGTTTGACAGCTTTATTGAAGGTATTGATGAAGACACAGAGTGTGTCAGCAGTGAGCTCACAGCTGACACCAAGCTGACACCATCAGCACAAGGGTAGGGAGGCTCTGCAGAGGGACTTGGATAGATTGGATCCATTGGCCAATGTTAATGGGATGAGCTCGGGGCAGTGTGGCTGGAGAGCTGCTGGCAGAAAGGGACCTGAGGGCTGTAATGGACAGGAGCTGAATAGCAGCCATCAGTGTGCCCAGGTGGCCAAGAAGGCCACTGGCATCCTGGCTGGGATCAGAAATGCTGTGGCCAGCAGCAGCAGGGAGGGGATTGTGCCCTTGGACTCTGCTCTGCTGAGGCCACACCTTGAGTGCTGTGTTCAGTTTTGGACACCTCAAGGCAAGAGAGCTGTGGAGGTGCTGGAGCCAGTGCAGAGGAGGGCAAGGAAGCTGGGAAGGGTCTGGGGAATAAATCTGCTGAGGAGAGAGTGAGGGAGCTGGGGCTGGGCAGTGTGGAACAGAGGAGGCTGAGGGCAGAGCTCATTGCTGGCTGCAGCTACCTGAAGGGACACTGTGGAGAGGCTGCTGCTGGGCTCTGCTCACAGGGAACTGGAGGCAGAACAAGGGGGAATGGCCTCAAGCTGATGCTGGGGAGGGTTAGACTATACATGAGGAAACATTTTTTTCATGGCAAGAGTGGTCAGGGACTGGGATGGGCTGCCCAGGGAGGTGATGGAGTCCCCATCCCAGGAGGTGTTGAAGCCAAGCCTGCCTGGGGCACTTAGTGCCATGGTCTGGTTGCTTGGCCACGGCTGGGTGCTAGGTTGGGCTGGCTGAGCTTGGAGCTCTCTTCCAACCTGCTTGATTCCATGATTCTATTCTATGATATTTGCTGTGACTCTGTGATATATTCTGTGTGTACTGATGTACACATAGGGGGGTGTGTGTGTATATATACCTCTATATGTACATCAATGCAGAGAGTTGAGTGTTGTTGTTACAGCTGGAAAGGTTCACAGAGCCAGACAAGTGCACGACCAATGGAATTTTTAGCAGCCAGTGATAATATTCCTTCAGATTATGAAACTTTCTTCAAATGCCTGGAAAAAAATGAAAAATGGGAGTTTATCAAGGTTATAAAAACCTTAATGACAGAAAAGCACCTTCCAAAAATTTATCTGTGGAGTCACTGGCAGGCATTTATCACTCTCTGAGTAATGCAAAGCTTATCCTCTGGCACAGGCAGCATCAGGGCCCTGACAAAAAGCACAACCAGAAAACAATTTTGTTATGAGCCTTTACTCCTCTCAGCTGACCTGCAGGTGAAAAAGAGCTGCAAGCTGTGCCAGCATGGGCTGTGATAAGTGTAAGGCACTGAGGTCTCTCTCACTTCTCTGGCTGCAGTTGCAAAGTGAGGTGCCAGAGGCTATATGTTCTTTAAAACAGGATCAACTTCTTTATACTCATGAGCAAAATTACCAACAACTTCCATGGAAACAAGAGGGAAAATGTCCCTGTGAGGGTAACAGAAGCCTGGCAGAGAATCTCTCTCTCTGGAGCTATTCTAGAGCTGCCTGGATGTGTTCCTGTGTGATCTGTTCTAGGTGATGCTTCTGTGGCAGGGACATTGGACTGGATGAGCTCTGGAGGTCCCTTCCAGCTCCTCACATTCTGTGATTGACTTTGCAACTGTGACAAGCATTTTATTGTTAAACTGCAAACACTGCTACAGAGAGTAAAAAGAAAGTGGAAAAGAAAGGTCTATATGAAAATCAATATTAGGTGTTGCAGCCAAGCCTGGCTGGGGCACTCAGTGCCATGGTCTGGTTGATTGGCCAGGGCTGGGTGCTAGGTTGGGCTGGATGAGCTTGGAGCTCTCTTCCAACCTGCTTGATTCTGTGATTCTATGATTTCATAAAACAGTAGTGATAACAAAACCAAAGTAAAGATATTTGGCTCTCAGAGTCCTGGACCAAGGTCAAGTTTGTCTTCCCAGTGCAATATACCTAGGAAGACCTTCTCTTGGCCTTCCAGCATCTGAAGGGGGCTATAAGAAAGCTGGGGAGGGACTTTTTAGGGTGTCAGGTAGTGATAGAACTGGGGGGAATGGAGCAAAACTAGAAGTGGGTAGATTTAAATTGGATGTTAGGAAGAAATTCTTCAGCATGAGGGTGATGAGAGCTTGGCACGGGCTGCCCAGGATGCTGGTGGAAGGCCTTCTGTAGAAAAAAGTGCTCTTTGCTTAGTCCTTCTCTAAAGCACAACTGACAACTTCTCTCCACTTCAGACCTCTCCAATGCTATATGTGAGTCAAGCAGGAGGACTAATTTTCTTCCAGGTTGTTCCTCATGGAAAGGTAACTGCCCAGGTGGTCATTAACCTGTTGCATGCAAGAGTCTGGGCTGGACCAGATGATCTTTTGATGCCACTTTCAGCCCCTGTATTCTGTGATTCTATGAAGAGGTTACCCAGGCAGGCTGTGGCTGCTCCCTCCCTGGAGGTGTTCAAGGCCAGGTTGGATGAGGTCTTGAGTGACCTGTTCTAATGGGAGGTGTCCCTGCCTGTGGCAAAGGGTTGGAACTGGATGATCCTTGAGGTCCCTTCCAACCTAAACCATTCTATGCTTCTGCATCTCTATGCTTCTATGATTCTGTGCTTCTGATTCCATGCTTCTCTGCTTCTGTGCTTCTATGTCTCTATGGTTCTATGATTCTATGCTTCTGTGTCTCTGTGCTTCTATGATTCTATGATTCTGATATTATGTCTCTATGCTTCTATCATTCTATGCTTCTGTCATTCTGTGATTCTCTGATTCCACACTTCTCTGCTTCTGTGATTCTCTGGTTCTATGCATCTCTGGTTCTGTGCTTCTAAGTTTCTGTGATTCTCTGCTTCTGTGCTCCTAAGCTTCTATGCTTCTATGTTCCATGAATCTGTGCTTCTATGATTCTGTGATTCTCTGATTCTATGCATCTCTGCTTCTCTACTTCTCTGTTTCTGTGCTTCTAAGTTTCTATAACTCTCTGCTTCTATGCTCCTAAGCTTCTACGTTTCTATGATTCTATGTTTCTGTGCTCCTATGATTCTATGCTTCTGTGCTCCTATGATTCTATGCTTCTGTGCTCCTATGATTCTGTGATTCTCTGCCCACAGCACCTCTGGGTTGCTGCTCCAGCCCCTTTGCCTGACTAGAACAGCTCAGGTGAGGTGAGCTGCACCCCACCTTTACTGTCGACTCAGGGATTTGCTCCCTGCCTTTGCTCTCAGATTGCCATGGGAATGAATTCCAGGGGTGGGGGGGGGGCATGTTTTAGCATTACTTATTTCTTACTGATTCCCACACCATGGGAGCACAACACTTGAGGTTTATGGCTCCTGGGTAGCAGCAGCAGACATTAAAACGATAATATAATCCCTTTTTATTTTTAAGGCAAGGAGAAGCTGTGGACAGGCAGCTATGTCAGGAGACAGTAATTCTCCAAGGGAGCTTGGAAATGGCCACAAGCACCAGCCATAGATTAGCATGTAAGAAAACCACTCTGCAGTTCCCAACCCCTGAGACTGAGGAGGAGGAGGAGGGGAGGGAAGTCATTTTCCCTTCCAGATTTGCCCTACTTATTAGAGCAAGATAAGAAAACACCAAGCAAAGTAAACATAACCAAGGCTCAGGTTGCAAGGAAGAGTCAAAGTGAGCAGATTCTTTAGGGAAGTTGTCAGCTTTTTCTCACAGGAAAAATAGTTTAGGGGCAGAAAACACAACCTGGGCACTAGGGAAGATGATGTAACATTTCCTGCTCTGGAGGAGAAACTCTGACCCTGCAGAAGTTCCTTGCCACTGTCACAACCTTTCCCATTTCATTAGAGCCCAAAGCTGATTGTTGGAGAATTTGATCATTGAGGTTTAATGAACTTCAAGGTGGCTCCCAGCTGGTTTTAGCCAGCTGATTTGCAAGCCCCTTTTCATCATAAGTATTTCTTAAGAGTTGAAATTGCAGGCTCAGAGGATGGCAAGGGTTGGAAGGGGCCCAAAGAGATTGAGCCAAACTCCTCCTGCCAGAGCAGGACCATACAATCTATATAATCTATCTCATGGATTTTACACCTTTGTAGGCATTCTTTCTGAGGGGGGGTGTCCTGGAAGCCTAACAGGCCTAGAACATAGCCTGGCTTGCCCCAACCTTCTGCTGGTGGGGGAAGCAAGGGCAGGAGGCAAGCAAAGGCTTGGGTCATTATGTCTCCTCCCAAGGTGATAAACAGGAACTCGTAGGTGTTTAGGTACTTGCTGGTGTCTTGGCCAAATAAGGCTGAGCAAGCCCTGGGTTCACTTAACATAGTCAGCCTGGCAAATGCCATTCTGCTTGGTGAATCTCTGTGGCCAAAGGAGCCTTTGCCCTCGGGCAAGTCATAGAAATGGAGCTACAGTGCCATGGTCTGGCTGACTGGACAGGGGCAGGTGCAAGGTTGGACTGGATGAGCTTGGAGCTCTCTTCCAACCACATTGATTCTATGATTCCACAATCATCATCCCTGTGGTTATAACAAGTGAAGTAACCAGCCCTGAGCCACAAGCTTCTGAGATTCTGTGATTCCCTGCCCCCCCCTTGCCTGGAAGAGGTCTCTTCCAACCTGCTTGATTCGATGGTCCTATGATTCTGTTCTGTCTTCCAGCAGGACAACTCAAAAGATAGAGCCTGACTGATTCCCTCTCCTTCTGCCCTGCACTCCTCTCTGGGAGCAGTGCACACTCTTACCTCATGGTTCGTAGGGGAGATGGCTCGAAGGTGGAAGGGGTGGAAGATTCTAGAAGGCCAGTTTGAGCCCAGTGGGTTGTGTACTTATTCTACCTGCTTGCCTATATGCTCTGGTGAGCAGAATTTCTCTTTACACTTCCAATCAGTGTGCAGCACCCTCCTTGTGATTCCTGGAAAGGAGGAAGAGCCATTTCTGTCCTCCAGTCCCGAGTGTGCTCGTGGCACCCAACTGGGACACAGCCTCAAGTGTTTTTCCTTGGGGCTGCTCTCCAGCAGGACCTGTGGCTCTGTGTGTGCCTTTGGTAGCTAAAAAGGGAAGTATCTGGTGTCAGCAGTGTTTACTGCTGGCCACTGCATGCCACCCTCTGATGAAAGCACAGCACCTGGCCACCTTCACTCACGTTAGAGGAGACAGGCTGCCCCCAGCCATGCTCTGAGGATCAGTTGGTGTTTGCTTGCACAGCCGTTCCCCAAATGGCAAGGATCTTTCCTGCTGACCTTTTCATTGCCTTGCAATAGATTTTTTTCCACATGGCTCCTAGATTAAATTGTTTGTTTGATCAGTTGTCTCCTAATTTAACCTTCAGGATTGTTTTACCTCACTGTATACATCTCCCAGGGCTGCCAGTGAGAGATTTATATTAGAGATCAGGTTTCAGGGGTGTTAGCTCTTTCCCCCCAATCTTCCTTAGGAGCAGAGCCTGAGGGAGCTGGGGCTGTGCTGCTGGCAGAGGAGGAGCCTGAGGGGGGACCTCATGGATGGCTATAAAGATGTGCAGGTGAGTGGCAGGAGGCTGGAGCCAGGCTCTGCTGGGTGATGCCAGTGCCAGCACAAGGGGCACTGGGTGGGAGTTGAGGCAGAGGAAGTTCCATGGAAACATGACAGAAAATGTTGTCCCTGTGAGGGTGACAGAAGCCTGGCAGAGGCTGCCCAGGGGGGCTGTGGAATCTCCCTTCTTCCAGAGCTGCCTGGATGTGTTCCTGTGTGACCTGCTCTGGGTGCTGCAGCTCTGGAATAGCTCCAGAGAGGGAGACTTCACAGCCCCCCTGGGCAGCCTCTGCCAGGCTTCTGTCACCCTCACAGGGACATTTTCCCTCTTGTTTCCATGGAAGTTGTTGGTAATTTTGCTCATGAGTATAAAGAAGTTGATTCTGTTTTAAAGAACATATAGCCTCTGGCACCTCACTTTGCAACTGCAGCCAGAGAAGTGAGAGAGACCTCAGTGCCTTACACTTATCACAGCCCATGCTGGCACAGCTTGCAGCTCTTTTTCACCTGCAGGTCAGCTGAGAGGAGTAAAGGCTCATAACAAAGCTGTTTTCAGATTGTCCTTCCTCCTCATGTTTCTGTGGAGCTTCCTCTGCCTCAGCTCCCACCCACTGCCCCTTGTGCTGGCACTGGCATCACCCAGCAGAGCCTGGCTCCAGCCTGCTGCCACTCTTTAGAGGTCCCCCCTCAGGCTCCACCTCTGCCAGCAGCACAGCCCCAGCTCCCTCAGGCTCTCCTGCTAAGGAAGAGCTTCCACTGCCTTCAGCATCTTTGTGGCTCTGTCCTGGACTCTCTCAAGCAGTTCCCTGAGGTCCTTCTTGAAGTGAGTGGCCCAGAACTGGACACAAGATTCCAGATGCAGCCTCAGCAGGGCAGAGCAGAGGGGGAGGAGAACCTCTCTCACCCTACTACCCACAGCCCTTCTAACCCATCCCAGGATGCCATTTGCCTTCTTGGCTACCAGAGCACATTGCTGGCTCATGCTCAACCTTCTGCCCACCAGGACCTCCATGTTCCTTTCCCCTTCACTGCTCTCCATCAGGTCAGTCCCCAACCTATACTACTCCATAGGGTTTTGGGGGAGGATTCTCTCTCTTAGACTCTGACATAGTAAAGACTTCCTCTGCCCCCTGGAAACAGTGAAAACATATTTCCAACCACTTCACTCTGAGTTTATGTAATACTTCATCACCACACTTCCAGGCCTGAAATTAGGCAGCAGTTCTTGTTTGCATTGTTCCAGGCAGCCCACAGCAAGAGAACCAGTGTGTGGTAGCCAAAGTATGCACTTTGCCACCAATCACAGGTGGTGACAAAGCAGTGTACACTTCACTGCTGGCTGTCATCACTCCCAACAAGACATTTCAGTGGTGTTGAGCTTTGAAATCAGATTTCCAGGAGACAAGAGCCCCCAGGATTGTGGAATGTAAAGTCAGTCTTTATCTTCAAAGCAGGCTGCCCAGCCAACGTGCCCTCGATGTGTCAGTGCTAGGGTAAGCCTTCAGGCGTGCCAAACGGCTGGCAAGGGAGCCACGGGGAGGGGGAAGGCAAAAGGAAGGAGAAGAGAGAGGTTTAATCAGGGCTGCATGCCCAATGGCTGGCTGCTCAGAGCAAGCTTGCCTTCACTAGGTGAGAAGTGCTAGATGGCAGAGAGCTCTTGTGGCACTGACATGTTGAAAGCCACATCACAGCCACCTCAGTTCCCCCTCACCACAGGGGAGAGGCTTCCTCCTTCACATAGCCTCTCCTGCTTCTTCCTCTGTTGTTCTTGAAGGCTTTCACCTCTTTGGTTGCTATTTTCAAAGAGTGAGAGCCTCTCCTCACAGGGCTGTGCTCCAGTCCCCTCCCCAGCCCTGCTGCCCTTCTCTGGACGCCTTCCAGCACCTCAGCATCTCTCTTGAACTGAGTTCCTCAGACAATCAGAAAGATGCTTGTGATGAAAATTCCCTTCTGCCGCTTTTCCTCCTCCATGCCAGTCGTTGTTTTCCCTGTGCTGTGGGAGCTCCCATGCCTTCCAGCCAGAGCTAACATTTGCCCCACTAAGGGTGCCAGGAGTTGTGTCTGCCCTGAGCCTCCTCTTCTCCAGGCTGCACACCCTCAGCCTCTCCCCGTAAAGCTCGTTGGTGCTCAGGAACCTCTGCTAGCAATCAGGACCTACCTCTGCAGACCTCACATGTGAGAAACTCACAGGGACTGCCTGGTTCAGTGGGAAACGCTTAGTAGGAACCCCTCAGCCAAATGCACCAGCACAAACCCTCCCAAATCTGCTCCATCTGCTCCTCTGCAAAACACTTCTTCCACATCCTCCGCTCTGGTGCCAGCGCCGCAGCTCTTGGGAGAGGGATAAAAGCACACTGGAGATCTTCACATGCCCGAAGAGGGAATAATGATTCACTAATTGATCCCTCCTTAACAAAACAACCAAACTACTCAAAGGGGGAAAAAACCCAACAAAACTAACACTACAGTAAACACTATGAGGACTTTTCTGCAACACCAGAGCCAACGGAGAACCACTCCAGAAGGAGATGTGTGCGTGCAAGGGGAGCAATATCCTGTCTCAGGCATGCATGAGATGAGGCTGTCTCTAGCTGGGATTTGTGTCATACATGTGAATGGCTGAGAGCAACCCTGAGGAAAAGGACCTGGAGGTCTTAGTTAATGAGAAGCTCCACAGGAGCCTGCAGGGTGAGTGCAGCCCAGACACAACCCTGTGCTGGGTGCAGCAAGAGCAGTGTGGGCACAGGGCAAGGGAGAGGATTCTGCCCCTTGGCTCTGCTCTCCTCACACCCCACCTGCAGTCCTGGGTGCAGTTCTGCAGCCCCCAGCACAAGCAGGACATGGAAGTGTTGGAGCCAGTGCAGAGGAGGCCACCAAGATGCTGAGAGGGCTGCAGCAGCTCTGCTCTGAGCACAGGCTGAGAGAGTTGGGGCTCTGCAGCCTGGAGAGGAGAAGGCTTCCAGGAGAGCTTGGAGTGGCCTTGCAGGATCTGAAGGGGGCTCCAGGAGGGCTGGGGAGGGACTATTGACAAGGTCTTGTCATGGCAAGATGAGGAGGAATGGGTTTGAAGTGGCAGAGGGGAGACTGAAAGTGGCTGTTAGGAAGAGGTTGTTTGCAGTGAGGGTGGTGAGACACTGGCACAGGTTGCCCAGGGAGGTTGTGGGATCTTTGTTCCCATTCTGTGCTCCACAACCTCCCTGGAGGTGTTCAGGACCAGGCTGGATGAGGCTTCAATGACCTGTTCTAGTGGGAGGTGTCCCTGCCTATGGCAGGGGGTTGGAACTGGCTGAGCTTTGAAGTCCTTTACCAACCTAAACCATTCTCTGATTCTATTCTATGCAATTTGTGAAAGGGGGAAAAAAAAGAAGCCCAACAAAACCCCAGATGAACCCAACACATAAATCTGCTTCTCTGTTTTTTTTCCCCTCCTAACAATGTGTTTATGTTTATGTCCCTTTTAAAAGCTTGCTCAGGAATTAACATTATCAGCTGAAAATATTGACCTCTGGAGTTCCACTAGGGATGGGCAAAATGAGTGTTGGTTGTGCAAATGAAGGGCCTGGAGGCACTCTTCAGCTTAGTTAAGTTTCCCTTCAGACTTCAAAGCCTTCTGGAGGAGCAAAATAAGTGCAACAAAACCCTCTGGGTCAGTGCTTCTTTGTCTCTCTTTTTTTTCCCCCTAGTATTCATTTTGTTGTCTTCCTCTGGAAGAGACCAGAAGGATAGAACCATAGAATCAGTCAGGGTTGGAAGGGACCACAAGGAGCAGGCAGTTCCAGCCCCCTGCCATGCCCAGGGACACCCTACCCTAGAGCAGGCTGCACACAGCCTCAGCCAGCCTGGCCTCAAACACCTCCAGCCATGGGGCCTCAGCCACCTCCCTGGGCAACCCATTCCAGCCTCTCACCACTCTCCTGCTCAACAACTTCCTCCTCACCTCCAGGCTGAACCTACCCATTTCCAGCTTTGCTTCTTTCCTCCCACTCCTGGCACTCCCTGACAGCCTAAAAGGTCCCTTCCCAGCTTTTTTGTAGCCCACTTCAGATCCTGGCAGGCCACAAGAAGGTCACCTGGGAGCCTCCTCTGTTCCAGCCTGCACAGACCCAACTCTTTCACTCTGTGCTCATAGGAGAAGGGAAAGGAAGAAGGGAGTCTGCTCATAGCAGCATCTCACTCCACCCTGCACAAGAGGAACAAGCCAGGCCTGCTTCCTTCTTCGATCAGAGACAACTTATCAGATGTTTGTGCTTTGTCTTTGCTGACAGCTTTAAGAAGCAGTTGCCCTATGGACTTAAACAGAAAACAACCTCTAAGGTTCCAAGCTTATGTTTAACCCTTTCCTTCCAGCTTTCCTGTGGCAGCAGGTTCCAGGAATTTCTTGGGGATATCCCTGTCCATCATATTGTTGTTGCTATCCCAACCTAATGCCAAGGAAGCCACCCAGCAGAGCAATCCCTGTCTGGGCACAAAAGCCTCTGCCCCATCCGTCAGGCCAGCGGCTAGGGCTGACAAGACCTACTCCTCTCAAATGGGAACCACATGGGCTGTGGAAAACCACCACTCCCCCCACACCCCACTTAGTTTCCTGGCAATAATTAAGAATGCTACTTGGCAGGTTGGCAGCCACATAAAACAACTGTTAGTCAGCTTTTAAATTTATTGCTTTCCCAGCTTTATTGAAATGAAACCCACACTGTGGACGTGTGTAGGGAGTGAGGCTGGGGAGGGCACAACGGCAGGCACAGAGTCCAGGCAGAAGGAAACTGCCCCAGCAGAGCTGTCAGAAGTGAAGCTGTGTCCCTAAAGCAAGCAAAGAGCAAAGGAGAGCTTCTGGGGGTGAGCCACCTGAAAGCAAGCTCACCTGCCTCTCCCCTGGCTTGCCTGCTGTTGAGCAACTGTCAAGCACTTTGGCCACAACCACCCCAAGCAGCGCTACAGGCTGGGGACAGAGTGGCTGAGAGCAGCAAGGAAGAAAGGGACCTGGGGGTACTGGGAGAGAGTAGCTGAAGATGAGGCAGCAGTGTGCCCAGGTGGGCAGCAGAGCCAATGGCATCCTGGGCTGGCTCAGGAGTAGTGTGGGCAGTAGGACAAGGGAGGTTCTTCTGCCCCTGTGCTCAGCACTGCTCAGGCCACACCTTGAGTGCTGTGTCCAGTTCTGGGCTACTCAATTCAAGAGAGATGCTGAGGTGCTGGAAGGTGTTTGGAGCAGGTCAGCAAGGCTGGGGAGGGGCCTGGAGCACAGCCCTGTGAGGAGAGGCTGAGGGAGCTGGGGGTGTGCTTCCTGGGCAGCCCATTCCAATGCCAATCACTCTCTCTGACAACAACTTCCTAACAACATCCAGCCTAGACCTGCCCTGGCACAGCTTGAGGCTGTGTCCCCTTCTTCTGGTGCTGGGTGCCTGGCAGCAGAGCCCAACCCCACCTGGCTACAGCCTCCCTGCAGGCAGCTGCAGGCAGCAATGAGCTCTGCCCTGAGCCTCCTCTGCTGCAGGCTGCACACCCCCAGCCTTGCTGCCCTTCTCCAAACACCTTCCAGCATCTCTGTGCTATTTTGCCTGGCAGTGTGGAAGTCCAGCCCAACATAACTGTGCTGGTGATTGCTGTGGTCATAGCCCCTTCCCTTTGCTAATCAACAGACATCATCTCTGTCATCCCATAGGCTCTATTTCTTCGCTGTCCCTAATACATGAAGATATTCCCATCACAGAATCAAGCAGGTTGGAAGAGACTTCCAAGCTCATCCAGTCCAACCTAGCACCCAGCCCTGGCCAATCAACCAGACCATGGCACTCAGTGCCCCATGCAGCCATTCCCCATCTTTGTCTGATTCAACTTGACCCCATTTTTGGGTCTGGGTCTGAGCAGAGTCTCCCAGGGAAGGAGACAGGAGCTTCTCCTGTGCTGTGCATGACCCCACAGCTCTCCTGCAGGCCAGGGCTGCAGGACAAATCCCAGCCTCAAACGCGGCAGGAGAAACCAAACGCTTCTGGATGTCTGAGCTGTGGATTCCATTTGCAGTGCAGCCTCATTAGGAACATTTTTTGCTGCTGCTGCTGGAAAACAATGGGGATTTACAGTTATCTAGCACCTGCTCTTAAGGGTCCTGAAATGATTTCCAATTTCAGGCCCAGCTCCCATAAACACTTTGCCATATGACTGACTGGCCTCGTGTGAAGCAGCACTTGGCGGCTCTTTGAGCTCCCTTGTAAAGGAAAGCTCTACATGTGCTCAAGTGTTTGCAGAATCAGCTCCTTCAGCTAAGTTCTGCTCTCCAATAGTGGCACCACTCTTCCTGCAGGCACTGGCCTCTCAGGGCTACTTAAGCTTTGCTCTGGGGTGGAAGAGCTTTGAGTCTTTGTGCTGCAGCAAGCAGATGCTGCGCTGTTTGCTGCTCTGAACCCTTCTCTCTGCTCTGCCAAAGGGATCAGAGTGAATCTGCCTGCACTAGAGTGGCCTTCCTGGTGAGTAGCTGTTTGCAAGGGAGGCGCTGAACTGCTCTTAGCATTTTCAGGAGGGCCACAGAAAGGATAAAGGGCTTGGAGCAGCTCTGCTGCAGAGACAGGCTGAGGGAGCTGGGGGTGTGCAGCCTGCAGCAGAGGAGGCTCTGGGCAGAGCTAACAGCAGCCTGCCAGTGCCTGAAGGGGCTGCAAGAAGGCTGCAGAGAGACTGTTTGCAAAGGGCTGCAGGGACAGGACGAGGGCAATGGCTGCAAACTCAAGCAGAGCAGATTGAGATTGGATGTTAGGAACAGGTTCTGCAGCAGGAGGCTGCTGGAACACTGCAACAAGATTAAGGTTGAAGAGGGCTGTGAGCAACCTGCTCTGGTTGAGGATGCCCCTGCTGAGTGCAGAGAGGTTTGGACTAGCTGAGCTTTGGAGGTCCCTTTCAACCCAGGGCATTCTATGACTCTGTGATGAGTGTACTGAAGCCAAAGATGATCCAGAAACTACTTTAGAGAAGTGTGTGGCCATCCATTTGCAAGGGCCCCTCCCCAGCCTTGCTACCCTTCTCCAAACACCTTCCAGCACCTCAACATTTCTCTTTAATTCAGCGAGCAGAATGCAGCAGCTAAACAGAGAGCAGCTCAGCCACATTAAGGAGGCCAACTCAGCACCCATGGGTGATGTCAGAGCAAGCAAGCACTGAGCCTAGCTGTGTGGAACCGGGGGGCCAGCAGGCCCCCCGGCCTTTGATCCCCTCCACCAGGCACCCAGTGTGCACCAGGGGCACTCACCAGTCCCGACGGGAGGAGGATCCCTCTGCCCAGATGGGCAAACTTGGGGCTGCTGCCTCTGCTGGGGCCCATTAAATAGGGCAGAGGGCAGGGAGGGCAAAGTGGTTGCACCTGGGGGGGGAGGAGACTCCAACAGCATCCAGATTGAAAAGGGGAGGGGGCAGGGAGGGCAAAGTAGTGACACCTGTGGGGGGGAGGAGACTCCAACAGCACCCAGCTGCTCTGGGTTTAGGGGAAGATGTGGTGCAGACTACAGCCTCCTTTCAGGGTGCTGCAGACAGCAATGAGCTCTGCCCTGAGCCTCCTCTGCTGCAGGCTGAACCCCCCCAGCTCCCTCAGCCTCTCCTCACAGGGCTGTGCTCCAGGCCCCTCCCCAGCCTTGCTGCCCTTCCCTCAACACCTCCCAGCACCTCAACATCTCTCTTGACTTGAAAAGCCCAGAACTGGACACAGCACTCCAGGGGTGGCCTGAGCAGTGCTGAGCCCAGGGGCAGAAGAACCTCCCTTGTCCTGCTGGCCACACTGCTCCTGAGCCAGCCCAGGATGCCATTGGCTCTCCAGGGATCTTTTCCAACCCCTAACATCCTGTGGGGAAGAGAATAATGAAAACAAAATAAAACAAAGGAATTTTAAGGAAAATGAGAATTTAAAGTAAGAAGAGATTGAAGAGGGAAAAGGGGGAAGGAAAAAAACAACCCTGAGGCTCAAAGCTGGGGGGGAGGGGAAGGAGCAACAGCATAAAAGAATCCCTTAAGAGAGAAAAAAAAAGAAAGTGCAACAAAAAACAACATGAGGAAGCTGTAAATGGATGCAGCCTTTTATTCTTCTCTATTTTCTTTAAAGGAAGTTTAATTTCAGGATGTCACAGCAAATAAAAAAGACACCAGCAATTTCTAGGATGTGCATGTGTACACTTCAGCATGGACAGATACACTTACGCTCAAGTGGGCATCTTGAGCAGCCTATAAACCCACACCACAACCCCCCTGGAAAGAAACCACAGCTGTAAGCTGTGCACTTGCACACATGGTTGTGGTGGATGGAGAGCACTTACGATGGAGTGGGACAGGGATCTGCTGGAGAGAGTCCAAGGCAGGGCTGCAAGGATGCTGCAGGGACTGGAGCACTGCTGAGAGCCCTGGGGCTGCTTAGGCTGCAGAGAAGAAGATTGAGGGGATCTGAGCAATGTCTGTCAATAGCTGAGGGCTGGGAAGCAGGAAGGCAGGGACAGGGACAGCCTCTGCTCACTTGTGCCCTGCCACAGGACAAGGGGCAAGGGATGGAAACTGCAGCACAGGAAGTTCCACCTCAACATGAGCAAGAACTTCTTGAGTGTAAGGGTCCCAGAGCCCTGGCACAGGCTGCCCAGAGAGGCTGTGGAGTCTCCTTCTCTGGAGCCTTTCCAGGCCTGCCTGGATGTGTTCCTGTGTGCCCTGAGCTAGATAGGATGGTCCTGCTCTGGCAGGGGGGCTGGACTGGATGGTGAAAAGCCTGGATGAGGCTCTTAGTGCCATGGTCTAGGTGACTGGATAGGGCTGGGCGCTAGGTTGGGCTGGATGATCTTGAAGGTCTCTTCCAACCTGCTTGATTCTATTCTATTCTATTCTATTCTATTCTATTCTATTCTATTCTATTCTATTCTATTCTATTCTATTCTATTTCTTTGGGTCCCTTCCAACCCCTGCCATCCTGTGAGCCTGTGATCCTGTGATCAGCCACTGGTGCAGGGGCAAGGCAGGGACCACAAACATAGTCCAGTGTTGCTGGGTGTTGAGGAAATGCTTTCTGTCGAGGCATGGTTTGTGTCAATCAAACACATAAAGCACTGTTAGCATTGCTGGCACTGCATAAGCCCATAAAGATGCACTCTTAAACCTTTAAAAGTAAGGCAGTGTAATTACATCTAATACAACTGCCCAGGTCCCAGGGGTGCCTTTCCTGCTTTTAAGATACCCAAGGTGGATGAGGTAAAGGAGGAAAAAAAACCCAAAACCCAAACCAACCCTTCCTTAAAGCTCTGAGGGTAGAAAAATGCAAAGGCTGTCCAATTCCCAGCACAAGATCTCTCAAGCCTTGATTTATTGGCTTTAATAACTGCAGGATCTCTCTCTCCGCCCTTTTAGGCTTGAGAAATTGAAGCCATGAGGTTGTGAGAACTTCTTTCTTCCAGAATAATCTGCTCCAGTGCCAGCCATGGGGGGGAAGCCAGCAGGCAAACTCCTTGTCCAGCTGCATCATGCTCTTTTAAACTTGCTTGGAATCTAACTTCCACCTAAAGCAGCTTCCTTTCACATGCACAAAAGCTTCCTCTGGCAAGCAAAAGGCTCAGCTTTGCCTTACAAAAACACTGTGAACGACTCTGAGGTGGTTGATACCACCTAAGGAGTCCATGACAGTCACACATCATTTGAGACAGAAAGAGGAATGGCCTCAGGCTGAGGCTGGGGAGGTTTTAGGCTGGACAGATTTTCATCTGCTGGGGTTTGCTTCCAACTGGACCTGCAAAATCCCACTCTGCGTTTTAGCACCAAGGGTAAAGGGACTTGAAGACAGCCTCAGAAGGGTGGGGAGGGTTAAACTGGCAGTGCAGCATGGTGTGGGCACTGCAGGAACTGGAGCTTCAGAGGGACTTGGATAGGCTCAGATCAGTGAGCCAACATTAATGGGATGAGCTTCAACAAGGCCAAGTGCCCGGTCCTGCACTTGGGGCACAACAACCCCAAGCAATTGCTACAAGCTTAGGGCAGTGTGGCTGGAGAGCTGCTGGCAGAAAGGGACCTGGGGGCTGTAGTGTACAAGCAGCTGAATAGCAGCCAGCAGAGTGCCCAGGTGGCCAAGAAGGCCAATGACATCCTGGCTGGGATCAGAAATGCTGTGGCCAGCAGCAGCAGGGAGGGGATTGTGCCCTTGGACTCTGCTCTGCTGAGGCCACACCTGGAGTGTTGTGTTCAGTTTTGGGCACCTCAATGCAAGAGAGATGTGGAGGTGCTGGAGGCAGTGCAGAGGAGGGCAAGGAAGCTGTGAAGGGCCTGGAGAGTAAATCTGCTGAGGAGAGAGTGAGGGAGCTGGGGCTGGGCAGTGTGGAACAGAGGAGGCTGAGGGCAGAGCTCATTGCTGGCTGCAGCTACCTGAAGGGACTCATCCTCCTGGCTTCCAGCAGGTCCCTGTCTCTCCTGAACTGGGGAGCCCAAAACTGGACACAGTATTGCAGCTGTGGTCTCCCTAGGACAGAACAGAGGTGGAGAAGAACCTCCCTGTGTCTGCTGGCCACACTTTTCCTGATGCCCCCCAGGCTGTCGCTGGCTGTCTAGCCAAGAAGGGCCCATTGCTGGCCCAGCATGTATGGATATCTGTTAATAAGGCAGAGAAGAGGAGGAAGGAACCCTGCTCTAACTACACATTGTTTTAGGAGCAGTGAACTGAATGAGAAGAAAAAGCCAGGAAATTCCAAGTTGAGGTTCCCAGTTGACAGTACATCTGTCACTTGCCTCTTGATGTGCTTTTTATTTCCCATGGCAGCAAGAATTTCCCTTTATGAGGGTTTGCTTTAACTTTGAATTTCCTGATTGCTGTCAGGACGTGGAACAGTTTGAATGCTGTCTGTGCCATGAGTGGTTTTAATCTCTCAGTTGGTTGTTAGAGACTAAGCCAACTTTGTTTCATCTGCTCCTACACCTTTCCAAGCCAGTCAGGTCAGGGTTCAAGGACTTTTCTGAGCCAGCATTAACACTTCTGATAGAAATTGGGGCATGCTGTGCATCACTTTTGCATTTGGAGGATAAATCTGCTGAGGAGAGAGTGAGGGAGCTGGGGCTGGGCAGTGTGGAACAGAGGAGGCTGAGGGCAGAGCTCATTGCTGGCTGCAGCTACCTGAAGGGACACTGTGCAGAGGCTGCTGCTGGGCTCTGCTCACAGGGAACTGGAGCCAGAACAAGGGGGAATGGCCTCAAGCTGAGCCTGGGGAGGGCTAGATTGGACATTAGGACAAATCCTAGAGTCATAGAATAAACCAGGTTGGAAGAGACCTCCAAGATCATCCAGTCCAAGGTCAGGCACTGGAATGCGCTGCCCAAGGAGGTGGTGGAGTCCCCAAGCCTGGATGTGCTTAAAGGTGCTTTGGATGCAGTGCCTGGGGCTATGGTTCAGGCTGAGCTTTGTAGAGCAGGGCTCTGGCTTGGGCTCAGTGCTCCTGAGGGGCTCCTCCAACCTGAAGGTTTGTGTGATCCTCCTCCCTGCGGGAGGGCTCCTCTCTGCCTGCCGTCTGGCTTGGCCGGCCTCTGGCTGCTCCAGCTCCTCAGGGTTTATTTGCAGTGTGTGGTGATCTAAATTCCTCACGAACACCTTCCATCACTCGCCTGCTGATCCGTGTCCTGTTCTTCTGGCTGAATTACACCTCCAGGTCCCTCCTGGCTCCCCTCTCCCGGCGCTGGGGCCGGCTGCTCTGCAGTGACCCCGATCCCCACCGGCCATCACTCATGCTCGCCCTTAACAAAGAACACAATGCACCTATATACTGGTAGAGCAAATAAGCCACATGTCAGATCAGCAGAGACGTGCAGTCACAGAGCAGTGGACCAGAGAGGACCCACCTCATCTTGTCCTATGGTTCATATTGAAAGGCTTCTCCCCCACCTCCGAGGTGGGGGCTCTGCCGGGCGCGGTCTGTGTGGCCCTTTCCCACCGGTCCTGAGTGACCAATAATTAATTTATGCTGAATGTAATTACTCCCTTGTTAACAGTAGTTTTTCTGCACTTTCTCTTGGCTGGCTCTGGAGACGTACATGTTGAGTGTGATGTATGACTCCTGGCACAGAATGAAACCCCAGCCCCGTGAAAGGACACAGATAAAGTGAGGCTGCTCCATTACTTGCTAATGAATTTATAGGCTCAGCGCCCTTATCTGAAGGGCAGCAGAGGAAAAATTCTTCCAGGCTATTAGTGCAGCCCTGAAATAAAGATACTGGAGGGGCTCGGGTTGAGCCATCTTTCTCCCTCCTGTCACTTCAGTGGGCACTTCAAAACAACAACAACAAGAACTGGTTTCAATCTAAAGGAAAGGGAGCGAGACAGGCAGCTGCTGTGGCCCCGGCTGCCTGCGAGCCGAGGAGAGGCAGGGCTGGGAAAGCAAGGGATAATGAAAAGGCTTTCCATGGGATGATTCATTAACGGCACACAGGCGTGTGCAAAGCAGCACAGTGCAGCAGGGGATGAATTACAGATACAGAGCTGCCACAGCTATTGTGTTTCAAAGCGGTAGCCATGCTAATGTGGTGCTGGCAGGCAGAGCCGAGCCCTCGCTGGAAGGCGCTGCAATAGCTTCCTAGGAATTAAAGGCAGAAGGGGTTAGCAGATCATACATCCTGTCCTGCTCAATACTCCTAGAACCATGGAATCAAGCAGGTTGGGAGAGACCTCCAAGCTCAGCCAGCCCAACCTAGTACCCAGCCCTAGCCAGTCAACTAGACCATGGCACTAACTGCCCCAGCCAGGCTTGGCTGCAACACTTCCAGGATGCAGGAGACTACCAGGAAAGGTGTTGCTCCCAGGATGCATGAGCTGCCCAGGGAGGTAGTTGTGTCACCCAGCCTGGATGTGTTTAAGGGTGGTTTGGATGTGGTATTTAGGGCTATGATTTAAGGTGAACCTTGTAGCATAAGATTCTGGGTTGGACTTGGTGATCCTGAGGGACTTTGCCAACCTGGATGTTTCTGTGAGTCTGTGATGTTTCCACATTCCTCTAGGAGATATTCTGAGCAAGGATGATCCCCTCTCAGCCTTCTCTGCTCCAGACTCAACAGCCCCAGGGCTCTCAGGCTCTCTGCACAGGGGAGATGCTCAAGTCCCCCACTCACCCTCCTGGCTCCCTGCTGGACTCTCTCCAGCAGGTCCCTATCTTGAACTGGGGAGCCCAAAATGTGGGGAATGAAGTTCAGAAGAGACGATGAAGGCATTGAACCCTCCTGCAGCTAGAAAGGCCACTCCAGACAGAACTGCCATGGAAGAGCCCTGCTGGCCCTTAGAGGGCCTGGCCACATGGCATTTCAGCCCTGCAAAGCTCATCCGCTGGGGCATGGGGGAGCCCAAAACTGTGCTTCGGATCTGCTTTCCCTCTCTTTCCCTCCTGGTTTGCCTGGAAGAAAAGAGGATTCGACTTACTGTATGGGCTGGAGAAGGGGCAGGCTTTTGCAGGAGGCCGGCGGGGATGGAGGAGGTGGGTGGTGGGAGGTCTGGTTGGGGGTGTCCCGGCAGGGCTGGGGGCTGCTGGGCTGGGGGCTGCTGGGCTGGGAGCTGCTGGGCTGGGAGCTGGCCCGGCAGGATGCGGCAGACTGCGTTTGCCTTCCTGACGGCCCAGCGCAGTGCGAGGGCTGCCGACCGCAGCCGCGGCTGTTTGCACGCAGAACAAAGACCTTCTTATTGCTTTTTGCTTTTCTTCTGCCCCCCACCCCTTTTTTTTTCTTCCTTTCCCCCTTGAATTTGAGTGCTGGAAAGGAGCCCGCTAGAAAATAGAGGCTGGAGAAGGACAGTGCTCAGCCTGAGTGCGTTTGGCTGCAGGAGGGAGGCAGCAGCGCTTTAGGAGGTCTGCTGATTGTCACTGAAGACCAGATGAATAGCTGTGGATTCACTGAGGGCTCCTGCCATTGTTTCTCTGGAAGAAAATGTCTTCACTGAATCACAGGGGCTGGAAAGGACCTCCGAAGATCATCCAGTCCAACCCCACCCCTGCCAGGGCAGCATCACCTAGAGCAGATCACACAGGAACACATCCAGGCAGCTCCAGAGAGGGAGACTCCACAACCCTCCCTGGGCAGCCTCTTCCAGTGCTCTGTCACCCTCACAGAGACAACATTTCCCCTCACGTTTCCATGGAAGGTGTTAGTGAACTTGTCCATGAGTGTAAGCCAATGGATGATGTTTTTAAAGAACATGTACCCTCTGGCACCTCACTTTGCAACTGCAGCCAGAGAAGTGAGAGAGACCTCAGTGCCTTACACTTATCACAGCCCATGCTGGCACAGCTTGCAGCTCTTTTTCACCTGCAGGTCAGCTGAGAGGAGGAAGGCTCATAACAAAGCTGTTTTAAGGTTATGCTTCCTCCTCATGTTTCCATGGAACTCCTTATGCCTCAACTCCCACCCAGTGCCCCTTAATCCTGGCACTGGGCATCACCTAGCAGATCCTGGCTCCAGCCTCCTGGCACTCATCTGCACATCTCTATAACAGTTCCTGAGGTCCCCCCTCAGGCTCCTCCTCTGCCAGCAGCACAGCCCCAGCTCCCTCAGGCTCTCCTCCTAAGGAAGAGCTTCCAGTGCCTTCAGCATCTTTGTGGCTCTGTGCTGGACTCTTTCAAGCAGTTCCCTGAGGTCCTTCTTGAAGTGAGGGTCTCAGAACTGGACACAATATTGCAGATGCAGCCTCAGCAGGGCAGAGTAGAGAGAGAAGAAAACCTTTCTTGACCTGCTACCCACACTCCTTAAGTAATACTGGTGGTGGAGGATACTGACTGACAGACACTGCAGTGTATCTGTCAGCTCTGGGTTTGCTGGCTGTGAAATAGATAATTGACTGAGCTGAGAGGTTTCTTTTTGTAAACCACTCCTCCTTATTCATCTCTTGGGCTGCATAATGAAGGTCACCTGCTTGAAGTAACAGCATGAGCCTACATCCATGCTCTTGGCACTCACCGTCACATCTTTATCACCATTCTCGAGGTCCCCCCTCAGTCTCCTCCTCTCCAAACTAAAGAGATCCAAGTTGTGCCTTGGATATTAGGAAAAAAGAGTCTTCACAGAAAGAGTCATCAGAAATTAGAATGGGCTGCCCAAGGAGGTGGCAGGGTCACCATCTCTGGAGGTGTTTAGAAGATGTGGTGCTGAGGGATGTGGTTTAGTGGTAGGATCTTAACAGAAGTGGGATTGTGAGCTCTAGGAGAGCAGTTGGACTTGATGATCCCTCCCCACCTCAACTGTTCTGTGAGTCTGTGGTTCTCAGTAGAGGCCAGGTGGGGTTGGTCTCTGCTGCCAGGCAACCAGGAACAGAACAAGGGAACACAGCCTCAAGCTGTGCCAGGGCAGGTCTAGGCTGGATGTTAGGAGGAAGTTGTTGGCAGAGAGAGTGATTGGCATTGGAATGGGCTGCCCAGGGAGGTGGTGGAGTTGCTGTCCCTGAAGGTGTTGAAGCCAAGCCTGGCTGAGGCACTTAGTGCCATGGTCTGGTTGGTTGGGCAGGGCTGGGTGTTAGGTTGGGCTGGATGAGCTTGGAGCTCTTTTCCAACCTGGGTGATTCTGTGATTCTATGAAGGAAAAGAAAGAAGAAAAGTTTCCCTTTTCACACCACACCAGGTCTAGTTGAGATTGGATCCACGGAGTAAACACCCAGAGTGAAATTCTATCTCCATTGAAGTTAATGGCCAACCCCCTGACTTGAGCTGGGCCAGGATTTCACCCTTTGAGTATTTCCAGCTCAACCAGAAGCAGGAAATGCTGGAAGGTTCTCCACAGAGCCCTGTTCTCATGATGTTTCCAGTCTAAATTTTCAGGCCCTGCTGCTCTGCCTTGTTTAGGTCAGGCAGTAAAGTGAGGAGGGTGCTGGCAATGTGCTGTGCTAGAAATGCTTCAGGAGGCAACAGCAGAAGTAGAGATGAGATTTAAATTAAAGGGGGAAAGAAAAAAACCAGGATGAATGAGGTGACCTCAGCGGGAGAGTGATGTAGTGAGCTTTGGGTTGACTTTATTAGCTCACTATTACATAACAGAATGGTTGTAGCATTCTGTGGAAATGATCTACAAGCTGGGGTGGGATGTTTGTATCATTTTCACTGAACATAACTCCTGCACGAGGTGGAAAATGAGCAGGCTGAAACCTTTACCCCGAGCCGCGCGGTCAGGCTCTAGCTGCTCACGGTGCCTTCCCAGAGCTCTGCAGTGCTGCTGCGGCTGCTGCTGCTGCAAGCTTACCCCAGCAAGGGCAAAAAGCTGCAGGCTTTCATACAGAGGGAATTAAAAGAGCCCAACCCCACCTGGCTACAGCCTCCCTGCAGGTAGAAAGCAGTGAGCTCTGCCCTGAGCCTCCTCTGCTGCAGGCTGCACCCCCCCAGCTCCCTCAGCCTCTCCTCACAGGGCTGTGCTCCAGGCCCCTCCCCAACCTTGCTGCCCTTCTCTCAACACCTTCCAGCACCTCAACATCTTTCTTAAACTGAGTGGCCCAGAACTGGGCACAGCACTCAAGGTGTGGCCTGAGCAGTGCTGAGCACAGGGGCAGAAGAACCTCCCTTGTCCTGCTGCCCACACTGCTCCTCAGCCAGCCCAGGATGCCATTGGCTCTGCTGCCCACCTGGGCACTGCTGCCTCCTCTGCAGCTCCTCTCTCCCAGCACCCCCAGCTCCCTCTCTGCCTGGCTGCTCTCAGACATTCTGTTCCCAGCCTGTAGTGCTGCTTGGGGTTGTTGTGGCCAAAGTGTAGAACCCTGCACTTGGCCTTGCTCAATCTCATCTCCTTGGCCTCTGCCCACCCATGCAGCCTGGCAAGGAATGGGCTGCCCAGGGAGGTGGTGGAGTTCCCATCCCTGGAGGTATTTAAAAGGAGGCTGCATGAGGCACTTAGTGCCATGAGTTAGCTAGTTAGAAGGATTAGGTTTAGTTGATTAGAAAGTGTCAGGTGATAGGCTGGACTCAATGATCCTGAAGGTCTTTTCCAGCCTGGTTAATTTTGTGATTCTGTTTGTCCTTCACCAGCCGCTGAGAGCAGCCACAGGGAACCTTAGTGGGTAAGCAGGGAGTAGTGGTGTGGAAGCACATCTTGTCCTTTATTCAGTTAACTCCCTCCTGAGCTCAGCAACTGGTAACAATTTCAGTCCTGACTTGAAGGCACTAAGAGCTGGGCTGTTCCTCACCTTACTCATTGAGTCATAGAAACATAGAATAGAATCAAGCAGGTTGGAAGAGAGCTCCAAGCTCATCCAGCCCAACCTAGCACCCAGCCCTGCCCAACCAACCAGACCATGGCACTAAGTGCCCCAGCCAGGCTTGGCTTCAACACCTCCAGGCACAGCCACTCCACCACCTCCCTGGACAGCCCATTCCAGTGCCAATCACTCTCTCTGACAACAACTTCCTAACAACATCCAGCCTATAAGTCCTTTCTGAAGAACAATGGGAGGAAAGCAATTCCTTTTCCCAGTTTGCATTTGCCTGCCTTTTAAGCTTCCAGCAATCTGCTCTGGCTGTGCCTTTCATGGTTAATTAGAAGGAGTTAGGTGAGAGGCTGGACTTCATGATCCTAGAGGGTCTTTCCCAAGTTGGTTAGTTCTGTGATTCTGTGCTCTGTTACACAGTGGAGCCTCAGAAACTGATTGCTCCTGGTGAAGGTATTACCTGCTGTAATCAAGTGGCTCCTCAGTCTTCTTGATAACTTAAACAGATCAAATTCTTTAAGTGTTTCAGTGTAAGGCCCTTTCTCCAGCCTCTGAATCATTTTTACTGCTCTCTTCTGCACCTCCTCCAGTTTTTCAATATCCTCTATTTTTTGGTTGTTTTTAACAACATGAACATCACAGAATCACAGCACCATGCAGGCTGGCACAGCCCCTCAGGAGCACCAAGTCCAACCCAGAACCCTACTCTACAAGGCTCACCCTAAACCACAGCCCCAGGCACCACATCCAAACGACTTTTAAACACCTCCAGGGCTGGTGACTCCACCACCTCCCTGGGCAGCTCATTCCAATACCTGACCACTCTTGCCATGGATATTTTTTCCCTTGTATCTAGCCTAAACCTACCCAGTGGCAGCTTGAGGCCATTCCCTCTCATTCTATCCCTAATTCACTGTGAGAAGAGCCCATGGCTGCCATGGAATGAGCTTTGGCACAGCAGCCAAGGTATAGCCACATCTGTAATGGCAGTGATTCCTCAGATGTGATCCCACCTACCTAGTGCTGGAGACCACAGGGTGGTGTTAGAGAGAAGATGTGAGAGGACATAAAAAAACAAAGTGAGACAGAAGGCATCACAGTGAAAGGAAATTCTTTACTATAAGGGTCCCAGAGCATTATCTGAGGGCTGGGGGGTCAGGAGGGGGGGACAGGCTCTGCTCACTGCTCCCTGGGATAGGACAAGCAGCAATGGATGGAAGCTGCAGCACAGCAGGTTCCAGCTCAACACCAGGGGGAACTTCTTTACTGGAAGGGTCCCAGAGCCCTGGCACAGGCTGCCCAGAGAGGCTGTGGAGCCTTTCCAGGCCTGTCTGGATGTGTTCCTGTGTGCCCTGAGCTAGATTGTGTGGTCCTGCTCTGGGAGTAGGGTTGGACTCGATGATCTGACATCCTGTGAGCCTGTGAGAAGGTATTTTGGTCACCCAGTGTGGGGTGAATAGTGGCTTTGAATGCGCTGATGAGGTGCAGGAGTCTGAGGAGAGCAAAGAGGTATCACTCCCCACCCCCAGCACTGCCTGAAGGGGAAAGGTAGATATAAGGGCAATGAGAGGCTTGCTGAAGGAGCATGCCTGGCCAGCTTTGCAGCCCAAAGTCTGCAGCTCCCAGGAGCAGAAAGCAACTTGCACTCACTCCATGACCAACGCAGGGGGTACCAGAGGGAAGCAGCTCCTTCGTTCTGCCTGAAAAATGCACCAGAGGCAACAATGTGGCTCAAAATGCAGCCACAGACTGTGCTAAAAGCAGCTCCAAGCCAAACCAAACCCTTTTGGATGTGGAGGCAGCAGTAACACAAGAGATGAAAACCAGAATCTCATCTGGCCAATCTATTCCCCATTAAAAGCCAGCTCCAGGAAACCCAAACACTCCCCCACGCTGGGAGGGCTGAAGCTCAGTGTGACTGAACTGGGAGCAGGCTATCAGCTCAGGAGATGAAGATTGATGTGCTTCTGCTCCTAGCTGCAGAGTTTAATATGAGGACATTTTCTGGGGCCACACCAGATGCTTGGTTGATAACAGGTGAGAAAGGAGCCCAGGAACACCTCTGCCCTCACTGTGTTTGTACACCTCAGGAGCGCTGCGGTTGGGGTTTCTCCTTCACAGCACTCCCAGCCAGTTTCCCAGCTTGATGCAGTCTTCTTGAGCTGAATTTCTTTCCCTCTCAGACATGTCCTTACACATGCTTGATTCATCAAAGTACATGCTTGGAGATGTGTGCTCTCATGGTCTGGAAAACTGATGTGCACTGAAGAACAGTAGGAGACTTCAATCAGTTTCCATGAGCTGCAATGAGTACAGGTAGAGAGATGTTGGGACGCTGATCTGAAAACCATGCCAGGGCTGAGAACTTCAGTCATGACAAATAGAAACACAAATACATCTGTAGGCAAGGTGTGGGTGTCAACAAGCAACCCCTCTCACTCTTCACCCAGGTGATCTCCCTTGACCATGTTCACCTCTGCTATGGCTGTTATCTATTCAGTGGGAGAGAAGATTTTGCCTAGCACTGGATCGTTGCTCACATTCAGTGGGCAAGCAGCTGAATAGCAGCCAGCAGTGTGGCCAAGAAAGCCAATGGCATCCTGGCTGGGATCAGAAATGCTGTGGCCAGCAGCAGGGAGGGGATTGTGCCCTTGGACTCGGTTCTGGTGAGGCCACACCTGGAGTGTTGTGTGCAGTTTTGGGCACCTCAATGCAAGAGAGCTGTGGAGGTGCTGGAGGCAGTGCAGAGGAGGGCAAGGAAGCTGTGAAGGGCCTGGAGAGTAAATCTGCTGAGGAGAGAGTGAGGGAGCTGGGGCTGGGCAGTGTGGAACAGAGGAGGCTGAGGGCAGAGCTCATGGCTCATGTCGCAGCGAAGGAAGGAAGGAAGGAAGGAAGGAAGGAAGGAAGGAAGGAAGGAAGGAAGGAAGGAAGGAAGGAAGGAAGGAAGGAAGGAAGGAAGGAAGGAAGGAAGGAAAGGAAGGAAAGGAAGGTAGAAAGGAAGAAAAGGAAGGGAAAAAGGGAGGGGAAAAGAGAGGGAAAGAGGGAAGGTGGCAGGAAGGAAGGAGAATGAAATAAGGAAAGGGAAGGAAAGAAGGAAGGAAAGGAAGGAAAGAAAGGGAGAAAAGGAGGGAGGAAGGAAGATTATTTTAATGCTTTCTATCAAACTCTGAAAATGTTCTTCAAGTCCAACAACTTCAACTTGAATCTGAAGGAATGTTTTTGCTCCTCTCTTAGCCTTTTCCTGACAGCTTCTGCAGTCTGAAGGAGAACCTAAACTCTTCTATTTTAGAGGGCAAGGATCCTGCCAAGCCTTCAATTTCCCTTTGTTTCAACAGGCTCAAGGTTTGCCTTGGAGAGCTCTTTTTTGTTCCTCCTCTGGAACAGGCCATATATACATATATATATATCTTTTCCCCCAAACACATGCATTGCTGCTAATAGTTTTGGCTTTGATGCAGCAGCATTTTTCAATAAAAGCATCTGAAGTATTCCAACACCTATTAAGAATATTTATTTGCTCCCAATCCTCCTTCATCTCTTGCACTAAAAGCTTTCCAATGTCCCTGAATGCGGAATGCATTCGCTTCTGGCCTCTCCTCCTGCTGTTTAGTTTTCAGCAGGGCTATTGTGATGCTTTGTTACTTGTAAGGTGATGATGCTCGAAACGTTGACAGCTACAGATTGGTGCCAGCACTGAAACTGGCAGCATCCTCTGCCTCAAGGTGAGCATCTCAGCCAGCCCTGTGGATGGGCACAGGAAGCGAGATGCAGCTCAGAGTTTTTTGATCTCTAATAAGTTTTATACTTAGTTTTGTACTTCACAGAATTAACCAGGCTGGGAAAGACTTTTGAGATCATTTAGTCCAACTTATCACCTAACACCTTCTAATTAACTAACCCATGGCACCAAGTGCCTCATCCAAACTCCTTTTCAACACCTCCAGGGATGGGGACTCCACCACCTCGCTGGGCAGCCCATTCCAATGTCAATCACTCTTGCTGGGGAGAACTTCTTCCTAACATCCAGCCTGAATCTGCCCTGGCACAGCTTGAGGCTGTGTCCTCTTGTTCTGCCCCTGGGTGCCTGGCAGACCAACCTGGTTACAACCTTTCAGGCAATTGTAGACAGTAATGAGCTCTGCCCTGAGCCTCCTCTGCTGCAGGCTGCACCCCCCCAGCTCCCTCAGCCTCTCCTCACAGGGCTGTGCTCCAGGCCCCTCCCCAGCCTTGCTGCCCTTCTCTGGGCACCTCCCTGCACCTCAACATCTTTTTTAAACCGAGGGCTCCAGAACACAGGACACAGCACTGAAAGTGTGGCCTGAGCAGTGCTGAGCACATGGGCAGAAGGACTGCCCTGATTCTGCTGGCTGCACTGCTCTTTAATTGCATTATAATTTGGGGAAAAGAAGTTTGGGTTGTCTTAGAGATAATCTGGTGATAGAACTGGAAGGCAGACATAGGCACTGAGAAGAGGATTCTGTGCACTTGGTTGGGTTTGGGTTGCTCTAAGCTTTTCTTGAAAAGGAAGACTTAAAGGTGACAGAACTGTCAGGGCTGGAAGGGACCTGAAGGATCATCCAGTTCCAACTCCCCTGCCATGGGCAGGAACACCTCACACTGCAGCAGTTTACTCACAGCCACCTCCAGCCTGGCCTTGGAAGCACCCAGAGATGAGGCTTCTACCACCTCCCTGGGCAACCTGTGCCAGGCTCTCACCACCCTCATGCTGAAGAACTTCTTCCTGATATCTAATCTCAATCTCCCCTCCTCTAGCTTGGATCTATTCCCCCCAGTCCCATCACTGCCTGACAGCCTAAAAACTCTCTCCCCAGCTTTCTTGTAGCCCACTTCAGATCCTGGAAGGCCATAAGAAGGTTTCCTAGGAGCCTTCTCTTCTCAGTCTGAACAACCCCATCTCTCTCACCCTGTCCTCACAGCGAGCAGCTCCAGCCCTCTGCTCATCCTCATGGCTCTTCTCTGGACACCTTCCAACACGTCCAGATCTTTCCTGTGATAGTGGCTCCAGAGCTCCAGGTGGGGTCTCATGAGTGCCATGTGGAGGGGCAGAATCACCTCTCACCTTGCTGGCCACACTTCTGATTTACAAGGCCGACAAGTCTCTGCCATTGCAGAAATTACAGCTGGGAAATGCAATTTGTCACTTGAGCTCCAGAAAAGCCTCATGTTCTAACCCTCTTGCTCTGCTTGTCACTTGGTTCCTCTGCTAAGCCTGAAGCCTTTGCAGGGCAGGTTAATTTTTGTCTGTTATTGTAAATATTCAGCATTGTTGATTGGGTTTGTTTTTTTCCCCTTCTTTTCAAGGACATTGTCTTACAACCTTGTGTCACCACCCTACTCCCCCTCCAAAAAAAACAAGCCTCTTGCTCCTGGGAGTGATTTCCCTGCCCTGCCACGCACGGAGGTGCCACAAAGCGGTGCTGACAACTCCGTCTCTCGCATTCCACAAATCTTATCAAGATACAATCGTCAGAAAACCGCAGGGGGCTCTGGCAAACCTGAAACACGGCCTGCCAGCCGCAGATAAGGCTTGAAATGTGGGTCAGAGAAGAGGTGATAACAGCAACAAGGATCGAACGCGTTGTACGGCTCCGCGTTCGGACAGCTGCGGCTGCAGGCTGAGCCGCGGCGCTGGAGCGGCGGCAGCGCTGCCTTGGCTGCGTGCGGCGGGGCGGGAGCAGAGTGCGGCTGCAGGGATGGCCGCAGGCAGATCATGCTTTGAGGGGAGCCTCATGTGAGTCTCCTGGGCCACTGGGAGTGCAGAAAAGAGAGGTTGCTGCTCTGCCTTCGCTGCTACCCCTGAGTGCAGCAGGGCAGACTGGAAGTGTGGCTGCAGGGACGGCCGCAGGTAGATCCTGCTTTGAGGGGAGCCTCATGTGAGTCTCCTGGGCCACTGGGAGTGCAGAAAAGCTCCAAGTGAAAGCCTGGTGCTTTGTTCAAGGGATCAAAAGGATTGTGGTGCTTTGTTGTTACAAAGGTGGAGAAAAGGCCACAAAATGCTGCAGCGTATAATAACAAAAGCACTCCCAACCCTTCCCCCTCAAAGCCTCCTAGGTCTTGCCACCTTTTTAATCCTCTGTGGCTGTTGGAGTTGGATTTCTAGCGTGGACATTAAAACAAGAATTAGAAACAGAGGAACTTGGATGTGGAAGAGTAGTGAGTGGAGAGGTGAACATTCCAGGGGCAGGCCATAAAATGGCAACAATGGACAAGTTAATAGAGTTTCATTGGGGCATCAAAAGCTTTGTGTCTGCAAGCACAGCTTGGATCTGCCCCTTTTCTGCTTCTGCTGTGCCTGATGCTGTCTTTCCTCTTGGCTGTTTTGGCTGCTCCTGGCTGCTCTGGGGACGCTTGTCCCCATCCTCATCCTCTCCAAGGCTACTCCATGCTGTAATAGTTTGTTCTGCCTACACTGTTATATTCAGTTCAAACTGTAAAAAAAATTACCCCAAATAATTTCACTTCCCTGACTTTCCAAATTTGGAGTTGCAGTGAATTTATTCTCCATCTGGGAAAAGTTGATAATGAGTAATAATGAGCATGAGGCAGCAGTGTGCCCAGGTGGGCAGCAGAGCCAATGGCATCCTGGGCTGGCTCAGGAGCAGTGTGGGCAGCAGGACAAGGGAGGTTCTTCTGCTCCTGTGCTCAGCACTGCTCAGGCCACACCTTGAGTGCTGTGTCCAGTTATGGGCTCCTCAGTTCAGGAGAGATGTTGAGGCGCTGGAAAGTGTCTAGAGCAGGGCAGCAAGGCTGGGGAGGGGCCTGGAGCACAGCCCTGTGAGGAGAGGCTGAGGGAGCTGGGGGTGTGCAGCATGCAGTAGAGGAGTCTCAGGGCAGACCTCATTACTGTCTACCTGCAGGGAGGCTGTAGCCAGGTGGGGTTGGTCTCTTCTGCCAGGCAAGCAGCGACAGAACCAAGGGGACACAGCCTCAAGCTGTGCCAGGGCAGGTTCAGGCTGGATGTTGTTAGGAAGTTGTTGTCAGAGAGAGTGATTGGCATTGGAATGGGCTGCCCAGGGAGGTGGTGGAGTGGCTGTGCCTGGAGATGTTGAAGCCAAGCCTGGCTGGGGCACTTAGTGCCATGGTCTGGCTGGTTGGGCAGGGCTGGGTGCTAGGTTGGGCTGGAGGAGCTTGGAGCTCTCTTCCAACCTGCTTGATTCTATGGTTCTGTGATTCTATGATTCTGAGGTTCTGTGGTTCTACAACTGATCCTTTGATTCTATGATTCTATGGTTCTGTGGTTCTGTGATTGATTCTATGATTCTGTGGTTCTGTGATTCTGTGATTGATTCTATGATTCTATGGTTCTGTGGTTCTGTGATTGATTCTATGATTCCGTGGTTCTGTGGTTCTGTGATTGATTCTATGATTCTATGGTTCTGTGGTTCTGTGATTGATTCTATGCTTCCATGGTTCTGTGATTCTCTGATTCCAAGTTATTGGGGGAGCCATCCACTCTAACCCACCACATCCAAATCCAAACCAAAACTAAAACTCCTGCAAGCCATTCCACCAGAGGAGAAAGGTGGCTCTGTAAGTGGTTTTGGCTAATCTGGGGATTTAAACATGTCACTGTTACAATAATGATAGTAAAAAGTAGTTCTTGCAAGAGCATTTATACTCATTTGCTTAATGGTGCTCTCCCCATGCCATCCGCTCGCAAGCAGAGCCGAGTTTATGGCAATCAGAAGAGATTACATTCCCTTACAGTTGTAGCATTTCTGCCCTAATGATTTATTTTAAAGGGCTTCACCATGATAGCTCTCCAACTTTGTTCCTTCCTGTATATCACTGTTCAGGGTCAAAAGCTGGAAAAAGGGCTGCTCCCAGAGGCCCAACATATTTCACCAGTGGAGACTCTGGCTTTTCACTTCTCCTTCTCTCCTCATCACTTTGTGCTTAAGGAAGAACAGATGTGGAAACAGTTGGAAAAAAGGACTAATTGAATTTCACATAACACAATTTAGCATTGTTTGAGGAAGTACCTAAATCAACAGCACATTTTCTGCAGGGCCCGGCGTTGCCTAATTAGAACACCAAACGTGTGACTAATTGGCCACACTTACACCAAAGGCTGGGTCGCAGAGCCACGGCTGCCTATTCATCTTCGCCGAGCTCGGGCCGGCGGTTTGGCTGCGAGGTGGCTGCGGCTGTTTGAGGCGAGCTGTGCCAAACGCAACGGCGAGAGCCGGCAGCGCCGGAGGACAAACCCCGCGGCGGAGCGCAGGAGCGATCGGGGCGCTTAGCTCCGGCAGCACCCGCAGGATTACCAGGAGATTAGCAGCACATAAATTATTGGCTTCTTGGTGCTCGGTAATTGGGACGCTTAATAGCCTGCTCTTTATCATGTCTGCTCCATTGTCTTTAAAAGCTCAGCATCTAATTAAAAAGTAAACTGATAGGATCAGGCGAGGCTCCGCTCTGCCCAGCGCTTGCCGCTGCTGGGTCTGGTTTTTGCATGCGACAGAATGCTCGCTGTGCTTTCCTCTCTTCCTTATGCTTTCCATGCCTGCCTGCCTCTTTTCTCTCTTTTCTCTCTTTTCTCTCTTTTCTCTCTTTTCTCTCTTTTTCCTTTTCTCTTTTTCTCTTCTCTCTTCACCCTCTTTTCCTCTCTCCTCTCTTCTCCTCTCTTCTCCTCTCTTCACCTCTCTTCTCTCTTCTCTCTTCTCTCTTTTTTCTCTCTTCTCTCTTTTCTTTTTTCTTTTCTCTTTTATCTTCTTTTCCTCTCTTTTCTATTTTTTCTCTCTCTTATTTTTTCTCTTTTCTCTTCTCTCTTCATTCTCTTTTCTATTTTTTTCTCTTCTTGGTCTCTTTTTTCTTCTCTTTTATCTTTTCTTCTTCTCTTTTCTCTCTTGTCTATCTTTTCTCTTGTCTATCTTTTCTCTTCTCTTCTCTTCTCTTCTCTTCTCTTCTCTTCTCTTCTCTTCTCTTCTCTTCTCTTCTCTTCTCTTCTCTTCTCTTCTCTTCTCTTCTCTTCTCTTCTCTTCTCTTCTCTTCTCTTCTCTTCTCTTCTCTCTTTTTTTTGTTTTTACCTTCCCTTCCCATTCTTTTAAAAAATAACCCCAAAACTCAACCCAACCAACCAACCAAAACCAGCCACAATACCCAACCAATCAATCAACCAACCAAAAATAACAATAAACCCCAACCCAAACAACCAAAAATAACTATAAACCCCAATGCAACCAACCAAAAATAACCACAAAATGCAACCCAACCAACCAGCCAAAAATAACCATAAACCCCAACCCTACCAACCAACCAAAAATAACCACAAAACCCAACCCAACCCAAAACAACCACAAAAACCAACCCAACCAAACAAACAAAAAAACCCCAACCCCCCAAAAAAAAACAACCAAAACAAAACAAAGAAAACCCCAAAGGTGAAAGAGAACAAATCCAAGAGTAAACAAAAATAACTCCCAAAACCAAACAAAAAAAAAGCAAGGAAACAAAACCCAACCCCAACCAACAAACAAACAAACAAACACAGGAACAAAAGTTTCCTAGGCCAGTGCATAAAGAAAGGAGCTTAAAAGATCACCTAAACAATTCTCCTACCCATATCTAAGTCACCACCACGTAAATAGTTGTTTCAAAGCTCCTCTAGCCCAGACTTCAGCTGCCCTTACAGGTAGCAAGTTTGTAACAAATATTCCACCTCACTTTTCCCTGCCAGTGCTTAATGCTTTTGTTTTATGTCCTATCCTGGCTGTGAAAATGAGAGCTCCTTCTCCCCTTGGCAACAGTGCTCTACATAGTTGAAAATCACCAGCCATGTCCTTCCTTCTCAAGGCTAAACAACTCCATCCATTCATCTTTCTTTCGGGGTCATGTTTTTTCTAGACCTCTGGTCACTACTTTTGCTTTCTTCCCAACTCCCATGCCAGGCAGCTCTGATCTTTCAGCCTGTCAGCAGTGTCAGAGACTGGAGATCCCAACCCTCTCAAAGGTGCTGGGGGTTTGAGCTCACAGATCACAGGAGCACAGGATGAGAGGGGTTGGAAGGGACCCAAAGAGATCATCAAATCCAACCCACCCTGCCAGAGCAGGACCACCCAATCTAGCTTAGGGCACACAGGAACACATCCAGACAGGGCTGGAAAGGCTCCACAGAAGGAGACTCCACAGCCTCTCTGGGCAGCCTGTGCCAGGGCTCTGGGACCCTTACACTCAAAACGTTCTTGCTGATGTTGAGCTGGAATCTCCTGTGCTGCAGCCATATATGCCCTTGGTTGGTTCTGACAATGAATCTTCTCCAACAAGCTTATGGCAGAGCTGTTTTGGTTGTTTGGTTGTTGTGGTGGTGGTGGCTTTTGGTTTTTTGGGGTGGGGGTGGTTGTTTTGGTTTTATGTTTCTATTAATCTATATTTATAGTCATACACATTTATATTAATGTATTAATATATTCATTTATATTCAGGTTTTGCTGCCCATACATTCATCTGAAAGGAAAAAAATTACCTCCAGAACTGGGTGTGCTCCTGGCCCAAACTGGAACAACCTAACAGAAGCATAGAGAAGTTTAGGTTGGAAGGGACCTCAAAGCTCATCCAGTTCCAACTCCCTGCCACAGACAGGGAGGGGTAACATGAATCACAGAATCACAGAATTAACCAATGCCAATCACTCTCTCTGCCAACAACTTCCTCCTAACATCCAGCCTAGATCTCCCCTGGCACAGCTTGAGACTGTGTCCCCTTGTTCTGTCCCTGGGAGCCTGGCAGCAGAGCCCAACCCCACCTGGCTACAGTCTCCCTGCAGGCAGCTGCAGGCAGCAATGAGCTCTGCCCTGAGCCTCCTCTGCTGCAGGCTGCACCCCCCCAGCTCCCTCAGCCTCTCCTCACAGGGCTGTGCTCCAGGCCCCTCCCCAGCCTTGCTGCCCTTCTCCAAACACCTTCCAGCACCTCAACATCTCTCTTGAATTGAGGAGCCCAGAACTGGACACAGCACTCAAGGGGTGGCCTGAGCTGTGCTGAGAGTAGAATAACAACATTGCCATATCCTGGGATGAGCAGGTCCATCCTCCTGGGATGAGCCTCTGTCCCTATGCTCTAAGCTCTCTATGTCCCTATGTTAAGGGAGACTTAGAGTCACAGAATCAAGCAGGTTGGAAAAGAGCTCTGAGCTCATTGAGCCCAATCTATCACCTAAGCCTTCTAATTAACTAAACCATGGCAATGAATGAGTGAAATCAGCCTTTAGTACAGTGTGTGAGATACTGAGAGGTGTGACATAGTAAAATGATAAGTTAGTCTTTAATCCAGTCTGTGAGACACTGAGAGGTGTGATGGAGTCCCTGAGGATGTGGACATACATACATGCTTTTGATATGCACACTACACCTCCAGTAAGCAAAACCAAACTCTGCTCTGCCTGTCACACAGACTACTTTCCCCCCAGCCACCCTTCTTTCTGTTAGTTCTGCTGTGGTAATTCACTTACCACAAATCCTGCTCAATTGGTGTGGGAGGAAAGTGATGAAACGTTCAAAGGGTGCAGAGCAGAAAGAATTGGTTGCATCAAACCTGCAGCTTCCTTCCACATAATCAGAGTAACCTAATACCTGCATACTGCAGGGAAACAAAACAGAGAAGCAGTTAAATTCAAGTACCTAAAGGGGTAGGTAATAAAACAGTGTTTAAAAGTGCATGAAAATGTAGCTTCTACTTTCTTACTAATTACTCACAGGTATTAACAATAGCCCTGACAGTGTTCCCTCCCTGGTCTCCACAGTGATGTATGCCTCAGAGGATGCCTCAAAGCTTGAGTTGTACATCAGTCCTGGGCTCTGTTTGCAAGGATCACAGATGTTAGGAGTTGGAAGGAACCTCTGGAGATCTTCCAGTCCAACCCCCCTGCCAGAGCAGGAGCAGAGAATCCAGCACAGGGCACACAGGAACACATCCAGACAGGGCTGGACAGGCTCCAGGGAAGGAGACTCCACAGCCTTTCTGGGCAGCCTGTGCCAGGGCTCTGGGACCCTTCCAGGCAAGAGGTTCTTGCTCATGTTGAGGTGGAACTTAATCACAGAATCAAGCAAGTTGGAAGAGACCTCCAAGCTCACCCAGCCCAACCTAGCACCCAGCCCTGGCCAATCAACCAGACCATGGCAATAAGTGCCCCAGCCAGGCTTGGCTGCAACACCTCCAGCCACGGTGACTCCACCACCTCCCTGGGCAGCCCATTCCAATGCCAATCACTCTCTCTGCCAACAACTTCCTCCTAACATCCAGCCTAGACCTGCCCTGGCACAACTTGAGGCTGTGTCCCCTCCTGAGCTGCCTGCTGGCTTAAGAGGCTTCAACACTTTCCCCCACCACCACCCTTAGAGGGATGTTAGACTAGAGCTGATTTATGGAGCCAACTCTGCCTTTTCCTTCTTCTCCCCCCCATTTTTCATAGGCATTGCTGCTCACACTTAACCTCTTGACTCTAATTCCTTAATGTGGACGATGCACACACAGGCTTTGTTCTCCCTGACAAGGCTTATCATTTTTTGGTTTTATCTGTGCCATCTATTTTTCCAGCCATTAGCTGGGCTCAGGCTCCCTCTGTATCTGCAATCTGTTTACATTCTTCTTTCTTATTTAGCATCAGTGTAATTCTTGCAGCAATTGGTGGTTTTTTTTTTCCTGGGTTGTTGTTGTGGGTTGGGTTTTTTTGTTCCCCTTTTCCCCCTTCTCTTCCTGCCTTTTGCTTTTCCTGAGCCAAATCTCTCCTCTGATGATTGCTCTTTAGAGAACAGCAAAAGTTTCAGCCATAAAAGCTGCTTTTAATAAATAAATAAAGGAAAATAACATTGGGGAAAAAAAACTTCAGGCTAAAAGGTTGCTCTCAAACGTTTGTGTGTGGAGTGTGGAGGCAAACTCTGGTCCAAACACCACTAAGGAAAGGGGGGGGGGGGAGAAAAAAACAAACCTCCAACAACTGTGTTCAGAACTTTTGCTGCAGTTATTAATTGCTCCAAAGGACTGCTGGCAGCTGAATGTGAGCTGATTTCATCCACAGGACCCCTCCAAAGCTTGTGCCACTGGCAAAAGTGCATCATTTAAGCTGCACGAAGCCTGCAAACAGAGCACGCTGTAACTCATCTCTCCTAGGGAACTAACCAGTGCCAGGGCTGCCTTGAGGCCAGCTGGCATCAGTTGCTGGTCTCCATGCTATTAACCTCTCAGCTTCAACACAGGGCAGCTGTTTTCATGCTGCTTCTTGGCAGTAATGGCTGCATCATGCCTATTCCTGAACAGCATCCAGGGAGTGAACCGATTCAGAGTGTCAGGGGCTGGAAGGGACATCCAGAACTCATCAGTCCAACCCCCCTGCCACAGCAGCATCACTTAGACCCAGAGTAGAGCATCCAGACTTCGTATTTCAGTTCTTTCTCTCTGCTTCCCTTTTCACAGTCCTGACACAGGTTAGGGGTCCTGCAAAAGCCAGCTGAATTCAGTGTGAATCACAGAGTGTCAGGGGCTGGAAGGGACCTCCAAAGCTCAGCCAGTCCAAACCCCTTGCCACAGCAGCAGCACCCAGAGCAGATCACACAGAACACATCCAGGCAGCTCTGGAATATCTCCTGAGAGGGAGACTCCACAACCTCCCTGGGCAGCCTCTGCCAGGTATCTATCACTCTCACAGGGAAAAAATCCTCTTTAAATGAAACTTCCTCTGCCTCAACTTCCACCCAGTGCCTCTTGTCCTGTCCTTGGATATCACCCAGCAGAGCCTGGCTCCAGCCTCCTGGCACTCACCTGCACATCTTTACAACCATTCATGAGGTCACCTCTCAGCTCCTCCTCTGCCAGCAGCACAGCCCCAGCTCCCTCAGGCTCTCCTCCTAGCAGAGCTGTTCCATTCCATTCAACATCTTTGTTCTGGACCAAATTTGTTTAGATTTTGTTTACTTGTAGAGCATCTCTTGGCATAAAGTGGATGCAGGAGCTTACCTCTGCATGGTGCATGTGCTGCTACTCACAGGCCAGCCTGGGATAAAGGTCACAGAATCATTAATGTTAGAGGTTGGAAGGGACCTGCAGAGAGCATCCAGTCCAAGCCCCTTGTCAAAGCAGCAGCATCCAGAGTAGCTCACACAGGAATGTAGCCAGGAGGGGTTGGAAAGTCTGCAGAGAAGGAGACTCCACAACCTCTCTGGGCAGCCTGCTCCAGGCCTCTGCCACCCTCACTCCAAACAAGTTTCTCCTCCTCCTGAGCTGAAACCTTCTCTGCTCCACTTTGCATCCATTGCTCCTTGGCTTGGCCCCCTCCCCTTGACCCCCACCCCTCAGCTGTTTGCACACATTGCTCAGATCCCCTCTCAGCCTTCTCTGCTCCAGACTCAACAGCCCCAGGGCTCTCAGGCTCTCTGCACAGGGGAGATGCTCAAGTGCCCCACTCATGCTCCTGGCTCTCTGCTGGACTCTCTGCATCAGGTCCCTGTCTCTCCTGAACTGGGGAGCCCAAAACTGGACACAGCATTGCAGCTGTGATCTCCCTAGGACAGAGCAGAGGTGGAGAAGAACCTCCCTGTGTCTGCTGGCCACACTTTTCCTGATGCCCCCCAGGCTTCCATTGGCTCTGTTGCCCACCAGGGCACATTGCTGGCCCATGCAGAACTTGCTGCCCACCAGCACTCCAAGACCTTTCTCCATAGGGCTGCTTTCCAGCAGGGCACCCTCTGACCTTTACTGCTGCCTGCTGTTATTCCTCCCCAGGTGCAGGACTGTACAGAACACCTCTTAGTAAAAGAGGCTGAGCAGAATATTAAATTTGCCTGTTAATTGTGGTTCTAGGGCAAGCAGAGCATCCTCTGCTGATGAGGAGCTTTGGGCTGGGAGCAAGAAGATTTGGATGTGTGGGAGCAATGAGGTCCACAGATGGATTGTTGCTGGGAGCAGTGGAGAAAAAAAATTAGCATCTGAAATTGCTTTGCCTGTTCTGCAACTGACTCCTTCTTGGCAGTGATGACAGTGAGGTGTTTGAGATAGCTACAGTAACAAGAGATCCCTGCTCTGGCTAGCACAACACTTCTGTTCTTGAATGAGGAGTGACTGCAAGCTTTCCCCTGTGAGTAGAAAGAAGTAAGATAGGAAGATAAAGCTGAGCACAGTGCAAAGCAAAACTTGCTCATTAGCAGTCTGCCAGGAGAGCAATGTGCTCCTAAACCTGCAGGGACAATGCAGTGAAACATCTGGAATGAGCTGCCCAGGGAGGTGGTGGAGTCACCCAGCCTGGATATGTTTAAATCTGGCTTGGATGTGGTGCTTGGGGCTATGGTTTAAGGTGAATCTTGGAGAGCAGGGTTCTGGGTTGGGCTTGGTGATCCTGAGGGGCTGTGCCAGCCTGCATGGTGCTGTGGTTCTGAGATGTTGCCATGTTCCCCTAGGAGATATTCTGAGGAAGGATAAGAAGGTAACAGGTTAAGCAGGGGTTGTGGGACTGGTCTGCTTGTCTGCAGCAGCCTTCTTTTGGTAATCCCAGAATCACAGAATGTTAGAGGTCCCCTGCAGGGATGGGGACTCCACCACCTCCCTGGGCAGCCCACTCCAATGCCAATCACTCTTGCTAGGAAGAACTTCCTCCTAACATCCAGCCTGAACCTGCCCTGGCACAGCTTGAGTCTGTGTCCTCTTGCTCTGTCCCTGGTTGCCTGGCAGCAGAGCCCAACCTCACCTGGCTACAGCCTCCCTGCAGGCAGCTGCAGGCAGCAATGAGCTCTGCCCTGAGCCTCCTCTGCTGCAGGCTGCACACCCCCAGCTCCCTCAGCCTCTCCTCACAGGGCTGTGCTCCAGGCCCCTCCCCAGCCTTGCTGCCCTTCTCCAAACACCTTCCAGCACCTCAACATCTCTCTGCAATGGAGGGGCCCAGAACTGGGCACAGCACTCAAGGTGTGGCTTGAGCAGGGGCAGCAGAACCTCCCTTGTCCTGCTGCCCACACTGCTCCTGAGCCAGCCCAGGATGCCATTGGCTCTGCTGCCCACCTGGGCACTGCTGCCTCCTCTTCAGCTCCTCTCTCCCAGCACCCCCAGCTCCCTCTCTGCCTGGCTGCTCTCAGCCACTCTGTCCCCAGCCTGTAGTGCTGCTTGGGGTTGCTGTGGCCAAAGTGTAGAACCCTGCACACTGCTGGCTCACGTTCAACCTACCACCTACCAGCACCCCAAGGACCCTTTCTCCTGTTGCTGATCCTTCCCCCAGCTAAGCAAAGCAAAGCAAAGCCGCGGCGCCACCGCGCAAGAGCCTGGGTTCTGCCTACCAGCAGCTGCCTCCAAAGCCCCAGCCCTCTGACAGATAAGAAATACTAGAGGAGCAATAATAATTAATGGCAGGAGGAGATGAAACTCGGAGTTGCTCAGACGGCTGTCTCCACATAATCTGTATTTTATACAACGGCAGAAAGAGCTCCGCGGAATTTCGGCTGTGACCGGATAAAAACTGCCAACAGAAAGTGATAAGGGAAGTCTAATGTGCATATTAATCATGTTTATAGCGCCTCATTTGCTGATATATTAGCCCCCACTCCCTTTCAAAAGGCATTTCTGATCGCTGGTACAATCATTGCATACAATCAGACTGAAGCAGGACCAATTAATGTTTTCCATCTTCTATTAATGAGAAGTAATTGGTCTTGGCAGCCTCTGCAACAAATCATGGAGCAAAGGGGTTTGGAAATGGGCTTGGAGCTGGATGATCTTTGAGGTCCCTTCCAACCTAGACCTTTTCATTGATTCTATGTCCTGCTGGTGAGTTCTGTTGATGATGATGATGGTTGTGGAAAGATTTCAGCCACAGGCTGGACCTTTAGGTTTTAGGGGTTGGAGTTGGATGATCTTTGAGGTCCCTTCCAACCTAAACATGTCTGTGATTCTGTGTCCTGCCACAGGTTGGACCTTTAGGTTTTAGGGGTTGGAATGGATGATCTTTGAGGTCCCTTCCAACCTAAACCTGTCTGTGATTCTATGTCCTGCTGGGTGAGTTGTGTTGCTGCTGATGCTTGTGGAGAGATTTTAGCCAGAGGCTGGATCTTTACTTTTTAGGGATTGGAGCTGGATGATCTTTGAGGTCCCTTCCAACCTAAACCTTTCAGTGATTCTGTGTCCTGCCACAGGATGGACCTTTAGGTTTTAGGAGTTGGAATGGATGATCTTTGAGGTCCTATCCAACCTAAACCTGTCTGTGATTGTGTCCTGCCACAGGCTCGATCTTTAGGTTTTAGGGGTTGGAGATGGATGATCTTTGAGGTCCCTTCCAACCTAGACACTTTCATTGATTCTATGTCCTGCTGGTGAGTTCTGTTGATGATGATGATGATGATTGTGGAAAGATTTCAGCCACAGGCTGGACCTTTAGGTTTTAGGGGTTGGAGTTGGATGATCTTTGAGGTCCCTTCCAACCTAAACCTGTCTGTGATTCTATGTCCTGCTGGGTGAGTTGTGTTGCTGCTGATGCTTGTGGAGAGATTTTAGCCAGAGGCTGGATCTTTAGGTTTTAGGGATTGGAGCTGGATGATCTTTGAGGTCCCTTCCAACCTAACCTTTTCACTGATTCTATGTCCTGCTGGTGAGCTGTGTTGCTGATGCTTGTGGAAAGACTTTAGCCACAGGCTGGATCTGTAGGTGTTTGTTGCCTGCATTTACATCCTGTGGTTTTACTATGGGCACAGCCTTTTGAGCTATGGTTTAGATCCAGCAATCTCATGGCTGCCCAAAGAATTCTGTACAGATCTTAGGTTGGCTCCTTCCTATTTCTTCAAGTGCATGGGAACAGATGGCCAAGTCCAGGCAAATATGGAGCAGTGGATATCTTTTGACCTCAATTTCTTTCATATATAATTCCATCATCACAGAATCACAGAATGTTAGAGGTTGGAAGGGACCCTCAGAGACCATCCAGTCCAACCTCCCTGCCAAAGCAGCATCACCCAGGGTAGTTCACACAGACCCTGGAATAGGTTGCTCAGGGAGGTGGTTGAGGCCTCATCCCTGGAAGTGTTTAAGGCCAGTCTGGCTGAGGCTGTGGGCAGCCTGCTCTAGGGTAGGGTGTCCCTGGCCATGGTAAGGGGGTTTGGAACTGGCTCATCCTTGTGGTCCCTTCCAACCCTGACTCATTCTATGATAATCCCACCTGTTGTGACTATTCAGGGAGTAATTACTATTGCTTAGCCAAGACTTTCTAAGAGAGCCTTAAATCTTGGGAAAAAAATACCTAGGAATATTAAAGTCCTGATAGGAACTCAGGTTTGGGTTCCCCAGTTTAAGAGGGGCAGGGATCTGCTGGAGAGGGTCCAATGGAAGGCTGTGAGGATGCTGAGGGGACTGGAGCAGTGCCTGGTGAGGAGAAACTGAGGGACCTGGGGCTGCTTAGTCTGGAGAAGAGAAGGCTGAGAGGGGATTGAATCAATGTCTGTAACTATCTGAGGGCTGGGGGTCGGGGGGGGTGGGGATGGGACAGGTTCTGCTCACTGCTCCCTGGGATAGGAGAAGGAGCAATGGATGGAAGCTGCAGCACAGGAGGTCCCTTTGGGTCTCTTCCAACCCCTGTCATGCTGTGAGCCTGTGGCTGAGGGGAGCCTTGGTTTGGGCTGCTCAGCCCTGTTTGAAGAATGCCTCTTTCTTCAGCAGCAGCAAGAGGATTGCTTGAGCTGTTCTTGTGCTTCCTGTGCGATTTGCAAATCTCTCCTGCGAGGCCACAGGACGAAACTTCCATCTCCTCCTTCACATTTCCCTCCCAACCATCATTAGCTTTCTGCAGCGGCACCGAGAGTGGCCCATTAGGGGCCGCATTCTTCGCTGCAAACGAGAGCCAAATTAGCCTCCTCTAAGTGCAGGCCAGAGAGCTGGGCCTTTAATAGTGCCTTCAGAAGTAAATGCTTCTTATCGTGCTAGATAAGACTCCAACCATTCATTTTCCCCTCGCCTGGAGCCGTTGTTCTGCACCTCCAGATGGTTGCTCTGCCCCTCTGAGCCGGCCTGGTTAGGTCAGCGAGCTGCAGCGATTATTCTATCATCGTCTTCATGTTCCCTCTGTGGACAGCTCAGGGTTATGTGATTTACTGGCTAATCTTCCAGTACGTGGAGCAGTTCAGTGTCTCTGCTCTCCCAGCCCTGCCGCGGTGCAGCTGCCTCCCACGCGCCATGGCTGCGCAGGAGCCTGCTGCCTTCTGCACAGGGCTCCTCCAGGCCTGCCAAGCATTGCCCATGCTGCAGAGTGGCACAGAATCACTGCATGTGAGGGCTGCAAGGGACCTCCAAGGCTCATCCAGTCCAACCCCTCTGTCACAGCAGCGTTGCCCAGGGCACAGGAACACATCCAGGCAGCTCATGAGTCTCTCCGGAGAGGGAGACTCCACAGCTCCCTTGGGCAGCCTCTTACACTCTCTTCTGTCCACTCAGCTCCACTGAGTATCTTGTGAGCTATCTTGAGGCCCAGGCAGGGATGGGGTAAGATGAGACCCAGCTTTGAGGGGGAAATTCTGTGTCAAACTGCAAATCCTTTTTATGCTGCCTTCAGAAGAAGTTCTAATTTCACTGAATTCACTTCATTGTAAGGGTTCAAATAACTGATGGGTAGATGATGTGCCAGTGTGGCCCCATGTTCCCAAGTCATAAGCTCACAGAATCACAGAACATGAGAAGTTGGATGGGACCTGCAGAGAGCATCCAGTCCAACCTCCCTGCCAAGAGCAGGATGCACAGGAATGCATTAAAGAGGGGTTGGAAAGTCTGCAGAGAAGGAGACTCCACAACCTCTCTGGGCAGCCTGCTCCAGGCCTCTGCCACCCTCACTCCAAACAAGTCTCTTCTCCCCTTGAGCTGAAACCTTCTCTGCTCCACTTTGCATCCATTGCTCCTTGGCTTCTTGCTGTGCAGCACCCAACAGAGCTTGGCCCCCTCCCCTTGACCCCCACCCCTCAGCTGCTTGCACACATTGCTCAGATCCCCTCTCAGCCTTCTCTGCTCCAGACTCAACAGCCCCAGGGCTCTCAGGCTCTCTTTGCAGAGGAGATGCTCAAGTGCCCCACTCATGCTCCTGGCTCTCTGCTGGACTCTCTGCATCAGGTCCCTGTCTCTCCTGAACTGGGGAGCCCAAAACTGGACACAGTATTGCAGCTGTGATCTCCCTAGGACAGAGCAGAGGTGGAAAAGAACCTCCCTGTGTCTGCTGGCCACACTTTTCCTGATGTCCCCCAGGCTTCCATTGGCTCTGTTGCCCACCAGGGCACATTGCTGGCCCATGCAGAACTTGCTGCCCACCAGCACTCCAAGGTCTTTCTCCACCAAACTGCTTTCCAGCAGGGCAGCCCCAAACCTGTTGCTGTTCCTCCCTGGTGCCTGTTTTTATTCCTCCCTGAGGATGCCCAACTCCTGGAAATTCATCTGGAGCTTTGTTTTCCCACTGCCAGCACAACAACAAGCCTGGGGCCAGCCAATATGGTCCTGTGTGCTTACAGATGCCCTGAATTCAGCAGCTCAACTGAACCCCTGCTTGTCCTGATTCCACTCCATGGCATTCCTGGGAATGTCCCCATGGCATGGTTCATGTACACTGCAATATAATTCAACAAGTGACAAGCCTTTTTTTTTCCCTAGGTGCCATGACTTCATTCCTCCACTTATGTTACTTTTCAAGTGATAACACTCTAATTAGCTGCTGAACTCTGGTATCCTTTGCATACCCTTCCCAGTCCAAACTTTCACTTATCTCTCCAAAAGTGCTACATGACATCCTTGTTGTTTCAGGAGAACACAGTTACCATTCACTGACTGCCCCCACGCTATCTAAGATAAGTGTTGTGTGACACAGCTTCCAACTCAGACAACAAAACTGTTTCCCCCACCCTCCTCCCAACAACCTTGGCAGAAGACTCAACCCCCCCATCTCATGCTGAGTATTGAGCTATTGTGCTACAACACTGCTGAATATTGACATCAGGCCTGGGCAAGGCAGGGATTCTCCTTTCCCTCACACACCTACTGTCTGTATGTGCTGCTGGTCCTCAGTGGCAGCAACCTTGCAGTCATAGTGCATTTTATGATAGAATTGACCCTTTGCAGCCCTGAGCCAAAATCCTCACTGAATTTGGACTGAGTCACAGCAGGAATTCACTCTTAGAATCATAGAATGGGTTAGGTTGGGAGGGACCACAAAGATCCATCTAGTTCCAAACCCCCCAGGTTAGACCCCAAAGCATCGAGGTCGTGTACGTGCTTTGGGTTGGGTATTAGCTGTATGTGCAAAATGACAACTTCTTCTCTGGTCAAAGAAAAGGTCTGGCTCTGTTTTGGCTGCTTTGGCCTGTGCCTTTCCCAGTGCTGAGGAGAATTGCAGGACTGAATCTGTGCTGCACAGAGTCACACAGGGCAGACAATCCCAGACCAGCGCCTCTCAGCCCCTTTCACGCTACTCTCCACATCCTGTTTGGCTACTCTTAATTAGTCCCCGAGCAGACAGCCTCAGACTTTCCACAGTGCCTGAAGATGCCTGAAGGAGCACTTCCAAAAACTGCTGCAAGAATCCTCTGCTCTCACCAGCTCAGCACAGGAGAATACTTTCAAGTGAGGAAGCAAAACACTGCGGTGGAGGAGCTGGCACAAGGAATGGGAAACCCTTTTGTGGTGCTCCCCTCAAAGACAACTGCTAGGGACCTCCTGCAGCATGCCAGCCACGGGCTGGGGAATGCTTGCCAGTGACATAGTCTGTAAGAATGACCTCTAAAGTAAGCTTCACAAAGCATGTGAGAGTAGGAAAACTGCTGAATGAATGCCAGTCCTGTTCTGGGCCCCCTCAGTTCAAGAAGGACCTCAGGGAACTGCTTGAGAGAGTCCAGCACAGAGCCAAAGATGCTGAAGGCAGTGGAAGATCTTCCTTAGGAGGAGAGCCTGAGGGAGCTGGGGCTGTGCTGCTGGCAGAGGAGCCTGAGGGGGGACCTCATGGGTGGTTATCAATATGTGCAGGTGAGTGGCAGGAGGCTGGAGCCAGGCTCTGCTGGGTGATGCCAGTGCCAGCACAAGGGGCACTGGGTGGGAGTTGAGGCAGAGGAAGTTCCATGGAAACATGAGGAGGATTTTTTTCCCTGTGAGGGTGACAGAAGCCTGGCAGAGATTGCCCAGGGAGGGTTGTGGAGTCTCCCTCTCTGGAGCTATTCCAGAGCTGCCTGGATGTGTTCCTGTGTGATCTGCTCTGGGTGCTGCTGCTGTGGCAGGGGGTTGGACTGGATGAGCTTTGGAGGTCCCTTCCATCCCCTGACATTGTCCTGTCATCAGGCATCATCCAGCAGAGCCTGGTTCCAGCCTCCTGGCACTCACCCTGCACACCTTTATAACCGCAGAACTTCCTCTGCCTCAGTTCCCACCCAGTGCCCCTTGTGCTGGCACTGACATCACCCAGCAGAGCCTGGCTCCAGCCTCCTGCTACTCACCTGCACATCTTTAGAACCATCCATGAGGTCCCCCCTCAGGCTCCTCCTCTGCCAGCAGCACAGCCCCAGCTCCCTCAGTCTCTCCTCATAAGAGAGATCTTTCACTCCCTTCATCATCTTTGTGGCTCTGTGCTGGCCTCTCTCAAGCCATCCCTGGAGGTGTTTAAGGCAAGCTTGGCTGTGGCCCTCAGTGCCATGATCCGGTGGCTGCGGTGGCGTTAGGTCATAGGCTGCGCTGGATGATCTCAGAGCTCTACTCCAGCCTCAATCATTCTGTGACTCTTTGAAAGCTCTTTGCTATCCCAACAGTCCTGTAGTGCTACTCAGTGTGATAAAGTATAACTTGGAGAAAGTCCTGAAACAATCAGAAACTGCAGTAATCCCCAGGCAGAGTTTTGCACAGCGCAAGAACAGGATGTGTGCTCTCGCCGGGTTTATTTGTGGGCTTCAGAATGCCATTAGGCAGTAGAAAGGGGAGGAGAGTGTTGCTTTGCCTCGGGTTGCTTTATTACCACATCCATTTTAATTAGCATTCCATAATATGCCCACATAAAGGTAAGCTGTCACAGTGAAGTTGGTATTTTTCTTGCTTTATTTATGACCACATAAAATATGGTTTCCTGAGCGTAATCTCCACAAGCTCAGGGATTTAAACTCCACCCAGGATATATATCTTGAACACCACAGGCAAAAAGAATTCTTCTGGCTTCTCTGCTCACCCTCCACACTTCCTTAAAATGGTGCTTCTATATTCCAGGTACAATTCAGACAGCATTAAGCACTTGATTCTGTATCTGTTATTAAGATAAAAGCTAAGTGTGGAGCGCACTGCAGGTCCCCAGAGCTCAAAAGCAGACCAAAATAGGTGTTTAAGAGTACTGATACAGCTGAGGATGAAAATATCTCTGCAGGAGATTGTGATGGCAAAGCCTCACAGAGGTAACAGCACAGCTTGATTTTCCAAGTCATGGGATTAAGACATAGAATCAGAGTCATAGAATTGTCAGGGCTGGAAGGGACCTCAAGCATCATCCAGTTCCAACCTCCCTGCCATGGGCAGGGACACCTCACACTAGAGCAGGTTGCTCAGAGCCACATCCAGCCTGGCTTTAAAAGCTTCCATGTTCATTAGAGGTCTACTTGACTAAACCTGACCAAGCAGCTGATTGAATGCACTGAGCACTCACACAACTGCACTCAATCAGGTGGAGGAGTTCTGTAAGGTTGAGGAACATTCCAGCCTCAGAGGCAGGAATCTGTGATTCCAGGAATACTGGGGAATGGGATTTCAGGTCACTCACAAGAAACTCTGAGTTAATGCCTATCACACCGAAAGCTTCTAATCTTTATTGCCTCTTAAAACACTCTTAACAGTGAGAGCTTGGATGTAGATTGGGTCGGGGATCCCAAGCAGAGCTGTGCTCTGCCCCTAAAGATCCCTCTGGATATCTGTGACTTTGCTCAAGCAAGGCTGAGCAGAAAGCACCTGGACCAAAAGGAACTTTAAGTCCAGCACACTGAAAGCTTCTAATCTTTATTACCTCCTAAGCACTCTTGACAGTGGGAGCAACATTCTGCTTGGATGTAGATTGGTCCAGAGATCCAAAGTAGAGCTGTGCTCTCCCTCTAAAGATCCTTCTGGGCATCTCTGACTTTGCTCAAGCAAGGCTGAGCAGAAAGCACCTGGACCAAAAGGAACTTTAAGCCTATCACACTGAAAGCTTCTAATCTTAATTACCTCCTAAAACTGTCTTAACAGTGAGAGCAACATTCTGCTCTCCCATGTGTTGGTCCGGGGTTCCAAAGCAGAGCTGTGCTCTCCCTTAAAGATCCCTTTGGATATCTGTGACTTTGCTGAGCAGAAAACACCTGGACCAAAAGGAACTCCCATTGAAGCACTTGTACCTGTCAGGCTATTTGAGAAACAGCTGGAGGGGCCTGTGCCAACTTCTCCTAAGTGCCAGAGACTCATTCCCCTCTGCTCTCATCACTGAGAGCTGGGAGCACAGTGCTGGCATACTGAGAGGACTGAGCAGCCCCACGCTGAGGCTGGGAGATCTCTGTGAGACTTCTGCAGGGAACCTGAGGGGGTTTCAGTTTTGGGCTCCCTGGTTTAAAAGGGACAGGGATCTACTGGGGAGGGTTCAAGGGAGGGCTACGAGGATGATGAAGGGGCTGGAGCACTGCCCGGTGAGGAGAGGCTGAGGGACCTGGGACTGCTTAGTCTGGAGGAGAGAAGACTAAGAGGGGATTTGTTCAATGTCTATAACTATCTGAGGGCTGGGGGTCAGGAGGGGGGGACAGACTCTGCTCACTGCTCCTGGGACAGGACAAGCAGCAATGGATGGAAGCTGCAGCACAGGAGGTTCCAGCTCAGCACAAGGGGGAACTTCTTGCCTGGAAGGGTCCCAGAGCCCTGGCACAGGCTGCCCAGAGAGGCTGTGGAGTCTCCTTCTCTGGAGCCTTTCCAGGCCTGTCTGGATGTGTTCCTGTGTGCCCTGAGCTAGATTGTGTAGTCCTGCTCTGGCAGGAGGGTTGGACTTAGTGATCTCTTTGGGTCCCTTCCAGCCCCTGACATCCTGTGATCCTGTGATCCCATTGGCCACAGCCATCCACCCAGCCTGGCCAATCTTGCCCACATCATGCCTGGGGTCCAGCACTGCCGTTATCAATCACTCCCTTAGCACCGAAGAAACACTAAAACTGCTCTCCTATTACTTTATCTTCATAACTGCCTCAGAGATGCTTGCAGGCATGCAAAACCTTGACAGAGAGGTTTGGACAACCCCCCCTCAGCCAGCCATTAGCTTTGATGCTAACAGCTTACACTTTGTGACTAATGGTTGGGTTGTGCTTGTCCTTTCCTCGCTGGGAGAAGGCAGCAGAGATGGGACTCTGAGTTTTTAAAGGGGCAGAAAGGCTGAGCTGAAGCACAGGCACTGCATTTATCAAGAGCATTTAAGTGCTGTGCAGTGGCTGATGAGTGTATTTTAGCAGATAGACTCTGAGGTTTGTTTCTTTTATGTTAGATGTCTTTAGAAAAAGAGCCATTATTTACCTCCTTCATATCTAATCAAGATAAACTCTCAGGCTCATAAATAAGGGCAGACTTTATTTGCTTTAGTGACTGATTCGAGTCTGGAAAGATTTGCTGAGCAGGGGCTGGGCTCAGTAATATTTCACCAAGCTGAAAATTCAGTCTTGATGCATTCTTGACACGAGACACATCATTTTTCACATAGAAGAGCAATTACCTCATGTTTGCACAGCATTTAAAGCATGGAAAGTGATTAGATTTTACCATTTCTGGCATGCCCAGGACCTACACATGGCTACTGGCTCTTGGCTCTTCAAATAAGGGAAAGGAGATTCGTTTTGATGCTCGCTTCACTTGGTGCCACTTATCTGTCTGTGGAAAGGTTCACTCCTGGTGCTAGTGATGGGTATGAAATACAGGCCTAGAAATAACTGCCAGAGAGGGAGGGAGGAGGCTGTAATGGGGAGATAAGTGTGGGGATGGATCAGTGGGATGAGCCCCATAGCCCCGGCAAGCCCTGCTGATAGCACCTCGGCGTGGTGGGAGAGGGCAGGCGGCTGCTGCAGGGAGCCTCTGCGTGCTGGCCAGGGGAGAGGGGTCAGGAGCAAGGAGGAGGAATGACAGGATGATGGATGGGAGCTCACCCAACCACAATTGCTAGGCAGGCAGAGGTGTGTGGGCAGGCACTCCCAGGAGGTAAGAGGCATCCTCTGGGCACAGCGTGGAGCTTTAGTGTGGGCAGGCTGCGAGAGCTCTTTGGAAATGGGCTAATAACAGCAGCGTGAGCTGCTCATGCCTGCATCTCTCAGCTCTTCTCCAGAGATGAGCTGCTTTACTGTAAAGGTCAGGAAGCACTGCCATAGGCTCCCCAGGAAGTGCTCCCCTCCTGTGCTGCAGCTTCCAATCATTGCTCCTTGTCCAGGCAGCAGTGAGCAGAGCCTGTGCCCCACTCCTGAACCCCAGCCCTTAGATAGTTATAGACATTGATTCAATCCTCTCTCAGTCTTCTCTTCTCCAGACTAAGCAGCCCCAGGTGCCTCAGCCTCTCCTCATCAGGCAGTGCCCTCCAGTCCCCTCAGCATCCTCCTAGCTGGACCCTCTCCAGCAGATCCCTGTACCTCTGCAACTGAGGAGCCCAGTAAGTAACTGAAAACAATACTCAAGATGAGGTCTCAGCAGGGCAGAGCAGAGGGGCAGGAGAACCTCCCTGGATCTGCTGGACACACTCTTCTTAATGCCCCTCAGGACCCCATTGGCCTCTTGGCCACAGGGCACATCGCTGTGCCATGGATGTTCTCCACCAGCACTCCCAGGTTCCCCTCCACAGGGCTGCTCTCCAGCAGATCACCTCCCAGCCTGGACTGCTGCAGTTTCCTGTCCCTCCCCAGGTGCAGGACTCTGCACCTGTCCTTGTTGCACCTCATTTGGTTCCTCTGTGCCCAGCTCTTGAGTCTGTCCGAGTTAAGCTCACAGCACATCTTCACTCACCCTGCCAGAGCTGGGCAGCTGTGCTGCCACATGTGCAGCACCAAGGAGTGTCTGTGATTCAGTAGCAGTGAGCACAGTGGCCTCACACTGCCTGGCACTGGCTTAGTCAAGAGCTTATGTGGCTACCCTCTCCAAAACACTCTGATGCTAAGCTGAATGTATGCAGGGACAGAGAGCCAAGTTCAGGGGCTGGGCTAATCAGTAACCTGGGCTGATCTCCTAACTCTCCTTTTCAAGAGCTCCCTTCTGAGTATCCCAGACTTAGAGACTTGTCACTTCTCTGGTGCTTGTGTGGGAAAGAAAAGCCCTATGGAGCAGTGTGGGCTGGGTGCTAGGTTGGGCTGGCTGAGCTTGGAGGTCTCTTCCAACCTGCCTGATCCTATGATTCTATGAAAATTCAGCCACAAGCAAGGTGAAGCTTTTGTGCTTTGGCTACCCTTCAAGATACACATCCCTGGATGAAAGTTTCAGATGCAAGAATTTTCAGATGCCCAGTTCTGCCTTGGGATGTTATTTGGAGCATCAGGGGATGCAGCAGGAAGGAAGGCCTGAGGTGTTTTGTGGTTTGTTTGAGGTTTTTTTTTCCCATTGAAAGCTGTGAAAAAGAACAGTTTTAGGAACTTTATTTTTCTTGTGAGGTATCTGTGGCTAATCAAGGGCCATCAGCACTCCCACCCCCTGTCCAAGCTTTAGAAATACAGCTTTAATGGAAACAAAGGCCAGTGTTTTTTAAGTGCAGGCAGGCTAGGGACTCTTAAGGTTTGCAAACAGAGTAAATCAGAGAGGGCAACCCCCTCATAATTTACCTGGAGTTTACAGAGCTTTCCAATGCACTAATTAAACCACTTGGGCTCAAACACCATTTATCCTTCTGTGAGCCAGAAATCAGACTCAGGCTGCAGACTTTGTGCCTCCTCCTCCTCCTCAGAGCAGCTCTATGCTCTGTGTTTTGAAACCAAAGCCACCTGGGGCACAATGCCCACACAGACCCTTGCCAGCCCCGTGGGAAAAGAGGGCACCGACGGCGAAACTCGGAGCGGTGGGAGCGACCTGAGCAGCAGTGCTGCTTAGCCTTCCTGAGGGGCACTGCTGCTTAGCTCTGGCCTGGAAGGGCAGGGGTCTGCAGCGTGGCATCCAGACTGCATCCAGGCTAAGTGGCTTGCAACACACCTCTGACTCCATGGAGATGCACATGAGCTGCTGGCACAGACCCCTCCAAACCCAAGTGTTACGGCAGATCAGCGAGAGCTCTGAGGTGAACCCCATGCTTGGAGCAAGCCTCCTGAAACCTTGCTCCTACTCAGACTGATTTCTCTTTTCACTATTTCCAGCATGGCCCCAGCTCCAAACCCAAATGATACAACAGCTCAATGATAGCTCTAAGGTGAGTCCCACGCTTGGAGAAAGCCTCTTGAAACTTGGTTCCTACTCAAGATATTTTCTGACCATTTCCAGCATGGTCTCAACTCCAAACCCAAGCATTACAACAGCTCAATGATAGCTCTAAAGTGAGTCCCATGCTTGGAGAAAGCCTCTTGAAACCTGGCTCTTACTCAAGACATTTTCTGACTATTTACAGCATGATCTCAGCTGCAAACCCAAGCATTACACCAGACCAGTGATAGCTCTAAGGTGAGTTCCATGCTTGGAGCAAAGCTCCTGAGACCTGTTTCCTACTCCAGACATTTTCCTCTTTGGCTGCTTACAGCATGGCCCCAGCCTTGTGGGGCTGCATCCCAGATACAATTAGCATCGCTCTGACCTGCTGAGCTCTGTATCAACAAACAGCACAACACTGGCAATGCTTCAGAGCCTGCCTGAACCTCTGCAGTGCCCATGAGTGCAAGCAATGGGAGCCTGCTGGCACAGGTTGTTAAGCAATGTGCAAACAGCAGTATAAACAACGGCAGGTCAGGGCAGAGGAGGAGGCTGGCGCTCGGTGAGGCCGCGGCTGGAGCTTGCCCAAGTGTGAAATTCCCAACTGGGAGGGAACATTTGGAAAAACAATGAGCTCGAGGTTTGTCAACACAAATCATCCCTTAAGTGGCACATTTTAGTCAGAGTATGTGTGGCCTGGGTCTAGAAGGAGGGGAGTTTTTATCAATCCAAGCTTTATCGCTTCCAGATCTCTCCCTGCTCGGCTCCTGGCGGCGCACACGATGCCCTCGGCCTCAGCAGCCTGGGTGATCCAGCAGACCCAGGGAGGTTCTGCTCCCCCTCTGCCCTGCCCTGCCCTGCCCTGCTGAGACCCCATCTTGAATATTGCCTTCAGTTTTGGGCTCCCCAGTTGAAGAGGGACAGGGATCTGCTGGAGAAGGTCCAGCAGAGGGCTGTGAGGATGATGAGGGGACTGGAGCAGTGCCTGGGGAGGAGAGGCTGAGGGCCCTGGGGCTGCTCAGTCTGGAGAAGAGAAGACTGAGAGGGGATTAAATCAATGTCTGTAACTATCTGAGGGCTGGGGGTCAGGAGGGGGGGACAGGCTCTGCTCACTGCTCCCTGGGATAGGACAAGCAGCAATGGATGGAAGCTGCAGCACAGGAGGTTCCAGCTCAGCACAAGGGGAACTTCTTGCCTGGAAGGGTCCCAGAGCCCTGGCACAGGCTGCCCAGAGAGGTTGTGGAGTCTCCTTCTGTGGAGCCTTTCCAGGCCTGTTTGGATGTGTTCCTGTGTGATCTGTGTCAGATAGGATTGTCCTGCTCTGGCAGGGGGTTGGACTTGGTGATCTCCTTGGGTCCCTTCCAACCCCTACTCTCCTGAGATGCTGTGAAACACAAATGGGGCTGGGATTTGTGTGTATGTGGGTGTGTGTGGGGACTGCAGTGAACTGCTTGTGCTCCCCTCTCAGAACTGTGCCCATAAATCTTCCCCTTCCAGCCCTGCCATGCCTCTTGGTGACTGTCACCCTTGAGAAACGCCACATCTTGGCCCTGGTTCATGAATCTGCTGCAGGCTTGTGCTGGAAGACCCTCCCTGCTCAGCAAAGCACTTAGAAGCCTGCCCAGCTTTGAGGAAGGAATTGAATTGCCTTTCTAAGGAGAAGAAGGAAGGATTTTCTGGCATGGATCAGGAAATCAGAGTCACAGAGCACCCTCGGTGTGGACAGCAGCATGTAAATAAACCCTGCAGAAACCTAAAATAAGCAGGGTAGGAATTGCCTCTTAAAACTGAGTCAGCAAAGCTTCCTGGGTGTTCTGCACTCCTAGGTGGTCACTGCACCTTGTCTACATCCCTGGGTGATGCTGCCTTGGCAGGGAGGTTGGACTGGATGAGCTCTGGAGGTCCCTTCCAATAAACTCTCCTTTGTAATAAAACCATAACCCTAAAGCACCACATCCAAACCACCTTCAACATGTCAAGGCTGCGTGATTCCACCACCTCCCTGGGCAGCTCATTCCAGGCCCTGACCACTCTCTCCAGGAAAAACTTCTTCCTAATGTCCAATCTAACCCTCCCCAGGCTCAGCTTGAGGCCATTCCCCCTTGTTCTGTCTCCAGTTCCCTGTGAGCAGAGCCCAGCAGCAGCCTCTGCACAGTGTCCCTTCAGGTAGCTGCAGCCAGCAATGAGCTCTGCCCTCAGCCTCCTCTGTTCCACACTGCCCAGCCCCAGCTCCCTCACTCTCTCCTCAGCAGATTCACTCTCCAGGCCCTTCACAGCTTCCTTGTCCTCCTCTGCACTGGCTCCAGCACCTCCACAGCTCTCTTGCATTGAGGTGCCCAAAACTGAACACAGCACTCCAGGTGTGACCTCAGCAGAGCAGAGTCCAAGGGCACAATCCCCTCCCTGCTGCTGCTGGCCACAGCATTTCTGATCCCAGCCAGGATGCCAGTGGCCTTCTTGGCCACCTGGGCACATTGCTGGCTGCTATCCTGCCTATTACAACCCCCAGACCCCTTACTGCCAGCAGCACCTGTGCTAGGTTCTCTGGTCCTGTTCTGGCAGGTGGGTTGGATTCAATGATCTCTTTGGGTCCCTTCCAACCCCTAAAATCCTGTGATCCTGTGATCTTCATGCTAGCATACCCTGGGTGATCCTGCTGATGGCAGGAGGGGTTGGACTCAATGATCTCTGGAGGTCCTTTCCAGCCCATAACATCCTGTGATCCTGTGGCCTCTTCTGAACCCATTCACACCAGGCAGCAGCACGCAGAGCTCAGTGCCCAGCTCCAGTTTATTCAAGGTCTGTTTAAAATAATAATAATAATAATGTGCTGAATTTTATTAAATCAACTTAATAGGAGCTGGGAAGTAAAACAAATAAATATGGGGCTGGCTCCTGCAGTTAGTGGGAATGGTTCTGTTTGTTTCCAGAGGCCATTAAAAGCTTGCTGGAGGTGTTCCTTTCAGCAAGGAGACCTCACTGATGGACCAGCAGAGCCTTGCCAAAACTGTAGCCAAAATTTCACAGCAGTGCTCTCATTAGGCTCAAACAGTTACAGGAAAACAAAACCAAAGAGAACTGTTAATGTTTCCTGGTGGCCTTCAACCTCCTCCACATTAATTTTACCCAAACCGCACCACATAAAAAACTCCTTAAGGGTTTTGTTGTTGTTGTTGTTGTTGTTTGTTTTTCTGGGGGGCTGATGGCTTGCAAAAAAAGGACAGAAAAAGGAAGAGCTCAGTGCTTTGTGTTCTTAAAGTGTGCCTTTGGCACCCTCTGCCACGGGCAGCTCCTGGCACAGCTGGCAGCTCCTGGCTCTGCTATGGGTCAAGAACTGGCTGCAGGGCTGGGCCCAGAGAGTGGTAGTGAATGGTGCCACATCCAGCTGGCAGGGCACTGGTGCTGTGCCCCAAGAATCAGTGCTGGGCTTGGTCCTGTTCAATGTCTTTACTGATGGTCTGGAGCAGGGGATTGAGTCTAGAATCAATGAGTTTGCAGATGGCACCAAGCTAGGAGCAGCTGGGGAGCAGAGCCCTGCAGAGGGACCTGGCCAGGCTGCATGGGTGGGCAGAGGCCAATGGCAGAAGATTGAACAAGGCCAAGGGCAGAGTTCTACACTTTGGCTACAACAACCCCAAGCAGCACTGCAGGCTGGGGCCAGAGTGGCTGAGAGCAGCCAGGCAGAGAGGGAGCTGGGGGTGCTGGGAGAGAGGAGCTGCAGAGGAGGCAGCAGTGCCCAGGTGGGCAGCAGAGCCAATGGCATCCTGGGCTGGCTCAGGAGCAGTGTGGGCAGCAGGACAAGGGAGGTTCTTCTGTCCCTGTGCTCAGGTGAGGGGCCTGGAGCACAGCCCTGTGAGGAGAGGCTGAGGGAGCTGGGGGTGTGCAGCCTGCAGCAGAGGAGGCTCAGGGCAGAGCTCATTGCTGCCTGCAGCTGCCTGCAGGGAGGCTGTAGCCAGCTGGGGTTGGGCTCTGCTGCCAGGCAGCCAGCAACAGAACAAGAGGACACAGCCTGAAGCTGTGCCAGGGCAGGTCTAGGCTGGATGTTGTTAGGAAGTTGTTGGCAGAGAGAGTGATTGGCACTGGAATGGGCTGCCCAGGGAGGTGGTGGAGTCTTTGTGGCTGGAGGTGTTGAAGCCAAGCCTGGCTGGGGCACTTAGTGCCATGGTCTGGTTGGTTGGGCAGGGCTGGGTGCCAGGTTGGGCTGGCTGAGCTTGGAGCTCTCTTCCAACCTGCTTGGTTCTGTGATAACTGCAGAGGTGCTTAAGCTGCTGCACAGTGCAATGCTCCTGCCAAAAGACTCAGCAGCAGAGAAAGAGCTATACAGGTGTGAAAAAACCACAGGAATGGTACCAGGGAGCATTAAAATGCCCATTTAAAAACGTGAAGTAAGCATTTCTGAGGTGGGAAAGTTCAAGGCCAGCCCTTAATTGGCAGAAAAAGATTATTTTGAGCTGAGTTCCACCAGCAGCAGCTGGAGCCACTGGATGCTTTCACCCACAGGGTTCCATAAGCAGCTCTACTTTTTCCACTTCTGTGGTTGCTTTTCCCCTCCAATCAAGCAGTCAGAAACACAGTGATTTATTGTCTTGAGGCAGTCTGTGTTTGCTTCTAATGCTTTCCAAAGCCAAGTGGTTGTCTCTACCATCTCCATCCTTAGCCAAAGTATCCCAAGAAGCGACCTGCTTTTTACAGAGGTCCACAGCCCCTCTGACCCACGGGTGTCAGGGAGGGAGTGCTTAAGCAAGCCCCTGCGGATGTAACACCTTTGCACTGGCTGCACACCTCCTGAGCAGCTGCTTCACGTTTGGAGCTTCGTCTGGAAACATTTCCCAGCACTGTAAGCAACTTCACTGAGCATCACCAAAGAGAACCTGTGCCGAGCGCTGCGGTGGCACAGCTGTCTCCTAGTAAGCAGCTGGCACAGGGAGCTTGAGAGTCTGCTGCTGCCTGGAGCAGTCTGACTCACCCTTGCTACTCTGCCACCTGTTTTGTGACAGAATCTGCCTTGGCTTTAGGCTTTTAAACCTTTGCACCATTACCATGCAGGATTACAGCAGTTAGGCACAACTTGATGGCTCTGCAGCTCTCCCTACTTTCTTACCTTCTTTTTGCTTTCCCTTGGTGGCAGTGACAGTTTCTTGCCATGAGGGGCAAGAGCAGCACTGCTCAGGCCACCCCTGGAGTGCTGTGTCCAGCTCTGGGCTCCTCCATTCAAGAGAGATGCTGAGGTGCTGGAAGGTGTCCAGAGCAGGGCAGCAAGGCTGGGGAGGGGCCTGGAGCACAGCCCTGTGAGGAGAGGCTGAGGAAGCTGGGGGTGTGCAGCCTGCAGCAGAGGAGGCTCAGGGCAGAGCTCATTGCTGTCTGCAGCTGCCTGCAGGGAGGCTGTAGCCAGGTGGGGTTGGGCTCTGCTGCCAGGCAGCCAGCAACAGAACAAGGGGACACAGCCTCAAGCTGTGCCAGGACAGGTTCAGGCTGGATGTTAGGAGGAAGTTCTTCAGAGCAAGAGTGATTGGCACTGGAATGTGCTGCCCAGCGAGGTGGTGGAGTCCCCAGCCCTGGAGGTGTTTAAAAGGATGTTGGATGAGGCACTTAGTGCCATGGGTTAGTTAATCAGAAGGTGTTCAGTGATAGGTTGGACTGGATGATCTCAGAGGTCATTTCCAGCCTGGTTAAGTCTGTGACTCTGTGATTCAGCTATCCACTGGAAGACAGGTTACAAGCCTCCAAGGACCAGGCCCTCAGAAGAACATCACATGCTCTGGGAAGCTGAGGGCCAGCTGGCTGCCCTCTGAAATCCTTCCCCTACATTCCATCCAACACCACTGCTGTGCTAGCCCAGCCCAGTCTGGATAGGTCTGAGGGTTCAGCAGTGTGGCCCTGAAAGAAGGAGTTGCAAGGAGGAGGTAGTCACAGAATCACAGAAGCATTCAGGTTGGAAAGACCTTCAGGGTCACCAAGTCCAACCCTGAACCCTACTCTGCAAGGCTCACCCTAAACCAAAGTCCCAAGCACCACATCCAAACTCCCTTTAGATACATCCAGGGTTGGTGACTCCACCACCTCCCTGGGTAGCTCGTTCCAATGCCAATCACTCTGCCAACAACTTCCTCCTAACATCCAGCCTGAACCTGCCCTGGCACAGCTTGGGGCTGTGTCCCCTTGCTCTGTTGCTGGCTGCCTGGTACATCATAGTGATATTTTTTCTTGTCATCTTCTAGTTTTGGAGTCCCATCATGAAACCAGGGGGCCCAGAAGAGCTCAAAATAGTGCCTAGCATGTACATGCCAAGCACCTAAGGAGGCTCTGCCTCAGGCTATGCCCCTCTGAAGGCAACACTCAGTGAGCAACAGAAAGGGACAAGGCAGACTGCAGTGGGAAGCCTTCAAGAAGGGAAGCCCTCAGTGTGCATCTCTGCTCGCAGGAGGTTTGTGTGATCAGCATCAAACAGCCACTGGATGAAATACAGAGACAAGCCTGGGGATGTGTGTAGGATCCAGGGCCCTGAGTAGGGATGAGATAAACTTGAGAAACTGGATCCAAGCAGCTCAGAGGGCATAGTAAATTCCTAGTGTGGGAGGAAGAGAAGCAGTATTTGTACAACTTTCAGCTGTGAGGACACTCAGACATTAAATATCTTCTGTCAAGTTTCTAGTTTCAATCAGTTGTGTTTTATCTTTGCTTTGATGGCCTTTTCCCCCCCTAAATCTAACCCACATAGGACTGAGCAGGGTGAAAGCTGCAGGCTGGGGGCTGATTTTCAGGCTGCAGGGAGGCTGTGAGGGGTGCTCTGACTGTCCCCTCACAGCAGCAGTGAGGGAGAGTCGCTGAGAGCTGTGGCCTTTGCAGACTAGAATAGAACAGAACAAAAAGGAATGGGATGGAACAGAACTAAATCACAGAATCAGAGAATTAACCAGGGTGGAAGAGACCTCCAAGATCATCCAGTCCAACCTATCCAACCAAGATCATCCAGTCCAGCCCTATGGAACAGAATAGAAGAGAGTTGAAGAGAAGAGAAGGGAAGGGAAGGGAAGGGAAGGGAAGGGAAGGGAAGGGAAGGGAAGGGAAGGGAAGGGAAGGGAAGGGAAGGGAAGGGAAGGGAAGGGAAGAGAAAAGAGAAGAGAAGAGAAGAGAAGAGAAGAGAAGAGAAGAGAAGAGAAGAGAAGAGAAGAGAAGAGAAGAGAAGAGAAGAGAAGAGAAGAGAAGAGAAGAGAAGAGAAGAGAAGAGAAGAGAAGAGAAGAGAAGAGAAGAGAAGAGAAGAGAAGAGAAGAGAAGAGAAGAGAAGCAGGATAGGGTAGAATAGAATAGAGTGGAATGGAATGGAACAGAATAGAATAGAATCAATCATGTTGGAAGACACCTCCAAGATCATCCAGTCCAACCTATCCAACCAAGACCATCCAGTCCAGCCCTATGAAGTAGAATAGAATGGAATGGAATGGAATAGAATAGAATTAAGCAGGTTAGAAGAAACCCCCAAGCTCAACCCAGCCCAACCTAGCACCCAGCCCTGACCAACCAACCAGACCATGGCACTAAGTGCCCCAGCCAGGCTTGGCTTCAACACCTCCAGGCACAGCAACTCCACCACCTCCCTGGGCAGCCCATTCCAATGCCAATCACTCTCTCTGACATCAACTTCCTCCTAACATCCAGCCTAGACCTGCCCTGGGAAGTGAGTTTGCCCACCTACCCTCAGTGTCATTTCAAGCATGCCAAGAGGCACAGGACCCATGGGGGCAGTGTGCTCAGGCCTTCTCTTCCACTGAGCCATCAGGCCTTGGAGCACAGCTTTGCCTCAGAGATGTTTTCTAACCTACATTTGGTTTTAATACAGCAAGGAGTCGATTGAGTAATCTTTACAAGCGATGAAGGTTTCCTGTAAATCAGGACCAGAAGATTACCTTATTCAGTTATCTCTGATGTGGTTGCCTAACAGTCCTCTCTACAGTGTGCTTCCCACAAATGTCCTGGAGTTCCCTGGGCTTCTGGACACACAATGATGATGTTGCAATCCTTTCAAAGGATGACTCTGGCATGTGCTCTGGAAATAACGTGACCATAAACATCACTGCCAGTGATTTCACCCTGGCTTACACCAGAGCCAGCAAATAACATACTTTAGACTTCCATCCCATTTTCCTCAGTAAGATTCACTTTAGGAGGACACTTCAGATAGCACTTCCTTGTGGGATTATTGCACACAGTCTGGGGGTGCTTTATCACAGGATTGTAGGCTCACAGGATGTCAGGGGTTGGAAGGGACCCAAATTAATCATCCAGTCCAACCACCCTGCCAGGGCAAGAGCATCCTAGCTCAGGTCACACAGGAGCACGTCCAGACAGGCCTTGAAAGGCTCCAGAGAAGGAGACTGCATAACCACTCTGGGCAGCCTGTGCCAGGGCTCTGGGACCCTTCCAGGCAAGAAGTTCCCCCTTGTGCTGAGCTGGAACCTCCTGTGCTGCAGCTTCCATCCATTGCTGCTTGTCCTATCCCAGGGAGCAGTGAGCAGAGCCTGTCATGATAGGTTGGACTCAAGGATCTTAGAGGTCTTTTCCAACCTGGTTAATTCTGTAAGGCCCCATTGCCTCACTCAGCCTCCTCTTAAACACCTTCACAGGGATGGCAACTCCACCACCTCCCTGGGCAGCCCATTCCAATGCCAATCACTCTCTCTGCCAACAACTTCCTCCTAACATCCATCCTGAACCTGCCCTGGCACAGCTTGAGGCTGTGTCCCCTTGTTCTGTCCCTGGCTGCCTGGCAGCAGAGCCCAACCCCACCTGGCTACAGCCTCCCTGCAGGCAGCTGCAGGCAGCAATGAGCTCTGCCCTGAGCCTCCTCTTCTGCAGGCTGCACACCCCCAGCTCCCTCAGCCTCTCCTCACAGGGCTGTGCTTCAGGCCCCTCCCCAGCCTTGCTGCCCTGCTCTGGACCCATGCTGCTGGGGTGGGGTGGGGGATGAAATCCAGTGCAGCTGCAGGGCTCCAGGCTGACACAACCACTGACAGGATTAGGACTTTAAGCAGGAAAAACATCTGTGGTTGGCAGGGCAGCTGGAGAGCTCCCAGCAGCTGCAATTAAGGATGCCTCTGCATTTCCACCCTAGGGCTCTGCCTGCAGTCCCTTAAACTCTCCAAAACTTTCACCTAGAAGGTTGAGCTTTTGCAGTCCTGGTTTTGGTTTGGTTTTTTTGGTTGTTGTTTGGTTTTTTTTCCCCAAATTGTGGTTTTCTTTTTCTTTGTTTTGTTTTGTTTTTCCCCCTTCAACCTGCTGAAAGCCTGAGGGAAAAAAAAGCAATGTGTCCATGTTTTCTTTTGATGGAGGTAAAACCCAAAGCAACAAACCCTCTACTAACAACATGTGGGCTGAAGCTGATTTGTGCTGGGTTTTCTATTCCATTTCATTCTCACATGGCCTTTTATCTTCCCTTTACATTCTGTTGCAGCAGCTGGCAAGTAGGTGGGGGGGGGACACTACTTTAATGAGAAATTTCACAGGACAGATTTAACAGCAATAGTGCAGAAGACTACACCTTGAGATGTTCATTGGGTCACAGAATCACAGAAACATTCAGGTCTGAAAAGCCCTTCAGGTCACCAAGTCCAACCAGGACCCTAAACCTTATCCCCAAGCACCACAGAATGCTGCAGTCAGTTCAATTAGCTGCTCAAAAATGATTTTAGAGCCCTGCTCTGAACCTGTAGCCATAATAAAGCTCCTCTTGAGTTTCCTGCTTGGAAAAGCCCTTCAGGATCACCAAATCCAAGTCTGGCAGCAGGGCCCAACCCCACCTGGCTACAGCCTCCCTTCAGGTAGTTATAGGCAGCAATGAGATCACCCCTGAGCCTCCTCTGCTCCAGGCTAGACAACCCCAGCTGCCTCTCCAAGCACCACAGAATGCTGCAGTCAGTTCAATTAGCTGCTTAAAAATGATTTTAGAGTCTTACTCTGAGTCTGTAGCCATAATAAAGCTTCTCTTGAGTTTCCTGCTTGGAAAAGCCCCTTGGGATTACAGAACCATAGAATGATTTAGGTTGGAAAGGATGTCAATGATCACCAAGTTCCAAACCCCTGCCATAGGCAGGGACACCTCCCCAGTACTCCACAATCTTCACCCTAAACCATATCCCCAGACACCACAGAATGTTGCAGTCAGTTCAATTAGCTGATTAAAAACTACTTTAGAGTCCTACTCTGAACCTGTAGCCATAATAAAGCTCCTCTTGAGTTTCCTGCTTGGAAAAGACCCTTGGGAGTGTAGAGTCATAGAGTGGTTTAGATTGGAAGGGACCTCAAGGATCACCTAGGTCCAACCCCCCACCATAGGCAGGGACACCTCCCCAGTACTCCACAGGCTTCACCCTAAGTCACATCCCCAGGCACCACAGAATGCTGCAGTCAGTTTCATTAGCTGCTTACAAATTATTTTAGAGCCCTACTCTGAAGCTGTAGCCATAACAAAGCTCCTCTTGAGTTCCTTGGTAGGGAAACCAGGAACAAACAGACCACAGTGACCCCAGAGGAGTGCCCTGACCTTAGCCTGTCCAGATAACACAGCATGGCACAGAAGTGCTCAGTGGAAATAGGGGAATATTCTTGGTACCTCAGGCTGCTGTGCACTTGAAGGACTGTTTCAAGCCTCTGCTAAGTCTGTACTTCATGTGCTCCTCTCTACCTGATGGAAGCTAATCAGCAATCAAAATACCTCTGAGGTCTTTTTACGAGAGAAAGAGCTTTTGCCTTCTCGCCTGGTTTGGCTCCTGCCTTTCCCCACTGTGCCTCCTGCACTGTGGTGCTGGCTGGGTGCTGGATGTTGACTCCTGTAACTCAGCAGCCTCACAGCTACTCACTCCAGGAGACATCCACACACTTGGGATGCTCAAAGGCAGAACTAACCAAGGAGTGCATCCCCTTGGGAGAAAGAGTATACCTTCTGTGTCAACAGTATTTAATTAAAGCAGAGGAATAAATCTCTTCTGCTTATTATTCTTGGGGAGGGGAAGTGAAGCTGGGGAACAGGTGGAGGTTAGTTAGGAGATTTTCATTTTTGCCTTGTTTTAGTCTGTGTGGATCACTTGCAGCTTTTCCCCCTGTGTTTCCTTCCTCACCAAGTTTGTTCCTCCACAGAAAGGGCACTCAGCTTTGCTAGCAAAGCATTTCAGTGCAAGCTTCTGCTTGGAGCTTTCCCTTTTCAAATCACAATTCTGGAGAGAAAGGCAAAGCTTTCTAACAGTCCTGTCTAGAAAAGGCTTCAGAGAGGATCTCCTGGGGTTGTTCTGCTCCAACAGGGGTGTGCAGCCTGCAGGAGAGGAGGCTCTGGGCACACCTAACAGCAGCCTGCCAGGACCTGAAGGGGCTGCAAGAAGGCTGCAGAGAGACTGTTTGCAAAGGCAATGGCTTCAAATTCGAGCAGACCAGATTGAGATTGGATGTTAGGAGCAGGTTCTGCACCTTGAGGCTGCTGGAACACTGCAGCAGGTTGCCCAGGGAGGTGGTTGTATCCCCATGTCTGAGATAGTGAAGGTGAGGCTGGAGAGGGCTGTGGGCAACCTGCTCTAGTTGAGGATGTCCCTGGTGAGCGCAGATGAGGTTGGACTGGATGAGCTTTGGAGGTCCCTTCAAGCCCAGCCCATTCTATGACTCTATGATTTTATGGTTCTATGATCCTCTGATTCTATGGTTCTGTAGTTCTATGATCCTATGGTTCTATGTTTCCATGGTTCTACAGCTCTATGATTCTATGATCCTAAGGTTCTGTGATTCCATAAAACTGAAGTGAATGATCTCAACAGCCTCATTGAGTTTGTTTGCTTGATTGATCCCATTCTGTGCTTCTGTGCTCCACAACCTCCCTGGGCAACCTGTGCCAGTGTCTCACCACCCTCACTGCAAACAACTTCTTCCTAACAGCCACTTTCAATCTCCCCTCTGCCACTTCAAACCCATTCCTCCTTGTCTTGCCATGACAAGACCTTGTCAATAGTCCCTCCCCAGCCCTCCCAATAGCCTCCTTCAGATGCTGGGAAGCCACTCCAAGCTCTCCTGGAAGCCTTCTCTTCTACAGGCTGCAGAGCCCCAACTCTCTCAGCCTGTGCTCAGAGCAGAGCTGCTGCAGCCCTCTCAGCATCTTGGTGGCCTCCTCTGGACTGGCTCCAGCAGTTCCATGTCCTGCTTGTGTTGTGTTATGCATCCATGCAGGATGTGAGTAAAGGATTGATGCATAGGAGGAAAAAAAAGTGTCATGATACTTGGAGCATATCCTATTAGTTTCATGATTTATGCTTTTAATATAGCCTCTGCTCTCACTCTTTCTACTACAGAGCCACAACTGTGGCTAAAAGAGAAAACAACAACCAAACCCCTCCCCACACAGACCTGTAGCTCAGCATATTGACATTCTATGATTCTATGCAGAAAGGAAATGAGGGACAACAGAAAATGTCTCTTCAGCTCCATTTCATCCTTGCCTAATCCCCACCAATGTGACCTCAGCCTGTTCAAATCATGGAATCACAGAATGGTTTAGGTTGGAAGGGAGCTCAAAGCTCAGCCACTTCCAACCCTCTGCCATAGGCAGGGACACCTCCCACTAGAACAGGTTGCTCAAGGCCTCATCCAACCTGGTCCTTAACATCTCCAGAGAGATTGTGGAGCACAGAAGCTCCACGATGGGAGCTCCACAAAGATCCCATTCTGTGCTTCTGTGCTCCACGACCTCCCTGGGGAAATAAATAAAACATGGATCTGAAAAATCCACGTATTTTCTAGATTCAAAAGCAAAAATAAGGAGAAGGGGAATGGGGAGGGCAGAAGAAAAGCCATCAAACAATGTCTGCCCAGGGAGGTGGTGGAGTTGCCCTCCCTGGAGGTGTTGAAGCCAAGGCTGGCTGGGGCACTTAGTGCCATGGTCTGGTTGGTTGGATAGGGCTCAGTGGATCCCCTGGAAGCTCTGAAGTGAAAGGCAGTGATTGCAACTCAAACACTGCCAGCTCCTGACCCTGGAAAAGGGAAAAGTCAGAGTTCTTTTGGAAATGACACACCGTGACCTGCAGTCTGCTGTAGCACATTAAGGCTGATAAATGATCAGAAATGATGACTTAAGCATCTAAGAGAGAGTATTTTTGCTTCATGTCCCCAGCAGTTAACCTTCTGTAGCCACACAGCAGAGTGAGCTCGTTTGGGAGCCGTGGAGTCTTGGCTGAGAATAAACAAAGCCCTGCCCTAGCCCTAAACGTTTTCTGCGTCTTCCTTCTGTGTTACTGTGGTTCAGTGCTTCTGTCACGAAAATGAGCTAAATGGACTTTCCCACACTCTCAGCCACAAAGAGTGCTCTATGCTGCCTTCCTGACAGGCATTCCCTGCTCGCCTGAGCACATGCCTGCAGCAGCAGCAAGCTTTGCTTCTCACCGCCCTGCCCGGGCTGCGCCGAGCAGCAAAGGAGCCAGGCTCCAGAAGTGGAAGTGGCCAGAATCAGAGAACCAACAAACACAGAAACACAGAGCCATGGAAACACAGAGCCACAGAAACACAGAGCCACAGAGCCACAGAAACACAGAGCCACAGGAACACAGAGCCATGGAAACGCAGAGCCACAGAAACACAGAGCCACAGAAACACAGAAACATAGAGCCACAGAAACACAGAGCCACAGAGCCATGGAAATACAGAGCCACAGGAACACAGAGCCATGGAAACACAGAGCCACGGAAACACAGAGCCACGGAAACACAGAGCCATGGAAACACAGAGCCACAGGAACACAGAGCCACAGAAACACAGAGCCACGGAAACACAGAGCCACAGGAACACAGAGCCATGGAAACACAGAGCCACAGGAACACAGAGCCACAGAAACACAGAGCCATGGAAACACAGAGCCACAGAGCCATGGAAACACAGAGCCACAGAAACACAGAGCCACAGAAACATAGAGCCATGGAAACACAGAGCCACAGAGCCACAGGATCACAGAAACACAGAGCCACAGAGCCATGGAAACACAGAGCCACAGAAACACAGAGCCACAGAAACACAGAGCCACAGAGCCATGGAAACACAGAGCCACAGGAACACAGAGCCACAGAAACACAGAGCCACAGAGCCATGGAAACACAGAGCCACAGGAACACAGAGCCACAGAAACACAGAGCCACAGAAACACAGAGCCACAGAAACACAGAGCCACAGAGCCATGGAAACACAGAGCCACAGGAACACAGAGCCACAGAAACACAGCGCCACAGAGCCATGGAAATACAGAGCCACAGGAACACAGAGCCATGGAAACACAGAGCCACGGAAACACAGAGCCATGGAAACACAGAGCCACAGGAACACAGAGCCACAGAAACACAGAGCCACAGGAACACAGAGCCATGGAAACACAGAGCCACAGGAACACAGAGCCACAGAAACACAGAGCCATGGAAACACAGAGCCACAGAGCCATGGAAACACAGAGCCACAGGAACACAGAGCCACAGAAACACAGAGCCACAGAGCCATGGAAATACAGAGCCACAGAGCCATAGAAACACAGAATCACAGAGCCACAGGATCACAGAGCCACAGAAACACAGAGCCATGGAAACACAGAAACACAGAATCACAGAATGTGAGGGGCTGGAAGGGAGCTCCAAAACTCATCCACTCCAACCCCCCTGCCACAGCAGCAGCACCCAGAGCAGATCTCACAGGAACACATCCAGGCAGCTCTGGAATAGCTCCAGAGAGGGAGACTCCTGAGGGGCTTTGCCAGCCTGGGTGTTGCTGTGTGATTCTGTGTGCTTGAGGCTATAGTTTAAGGTGAACCTTGTAGAGGAAGGTTCTAGGTTGGAGTTGGTGATGGTGAGGGGCTTTGCCAAGCTGCATGTTTGACTCTGTGGGTCTGTTGGGAAGATTCAGCATTTTGCAGCAAAGCATCTGGGCTCCTAACTCCTCATTTAAAGCCTGGATTCCAGCTGAAGCCTGTGGGGAGTTTAAACAGGAGTTGGGAGTTTCAGTCTGAGCAGTGGCCACCAAGATCAAGTCTGCTGCTCAACTCATAAACCATATTTACAATTGCTGCTCATATCCAGCCCCTGACACATTTCAGGTGCTTGGAGAGGATTCCAACAGCGTGCCATAAATCACTCTAAGGAGCTGGGGTAGGAGTTTTAGAGTTCAAATGGGAATACTGGCTGGAGGTGAGTGCTTGCAGGATCAGGACCTATTTACCAGAGCAGGTGCTTAAATGAAATGATGAAGTCATTATGGTTGAGCAGCTTAATGCAGAGAAATAGTTCACATTCACCCAGTACCTGTAGGGCCTAAATCAAAAATCTGAGGTCTTCTTAGGCAGAAGGATTAGTTTTGGTCCCTTCACTTGGAGAACATTTGGTCTATGTGGAAAAATAAACCAACTTCTCTCTTTTAATTACAGAAATCACAGACATGTCCAGGTTGGAGAAGCCTCTCAGCAGCACCAAGTCCAGCCCAGAACCCTGCTCTGCAAAGTTCACCCCAAACCACAGCCCCAAGCACCACATCCAAACCACCTTTAAACACAGCCAGGCTGGGTGACTCCACCACCTCCCTGGGCAGCTCATTCCACTCCCTCCCCACTCTCTCCATCAAAAACCTTTCCCTAATGTCCAATCTAACCCTCCCCAGGCTCAGCTTGAGGCCATTCCCCCTTGTTCTGTCTCCAGTTCCCTGTGAGCAGAGCCCAGCAGCAGCCTCTGCACAGTGTCCCTTCAGGTGGGACATGCCAGCAATGAGCTCTGCCCTCAGCCTCCTCTCCACAATGCCCCTCAAGTGGCTGTAGACAGCAATCAGGTCTCCCCTCAACCTCTCCTCCACACTGTCCCTTCAGACAGTAGTAGACAGCAGTGAGGTATCCTCTCAGTCTCCTCTCTTCTCTCCTCCCCACACAGTCCAGTTTCTCTCTGCTGTTCAGCCCTCGCTGCCCTCTGCAGAAGTCCAGACATAAAACTTGCAGGGCTGAGACTTCTGCTGCAAAGCCTCTTCTGATAACACCAGTGAGCTGCTCAGACCCAGACTGCCAGTCTGCTGAGAGTCTAACACTGAAAGTCTAACATAGAAATCAATGAGACCTCAGAGAGGATGTCTGATGACACAAAGCTGAGACTCTGCAGGGCTGTGCTGCCATTCAGCCAGGCTGGGACAGGCTGGGAGCTGGGCAGAGAGAAATGAAGTTCAAGAAGGGCAAGGGCAGAGTCTGGCACCTGGGAAAGACCAATGCCACGGAGCAGGAGAACAGTAGGAGAACCAACTGGAGAACAGTGAAGGGGGAAAGGACCTGGGGGTCCTGGTGAATGGGAGGTTGAGCATGAGCCAGCAGTGTGCTCTGCTGGCCAAGAATGGCATCCTGGGGTGGGTTAGAAGGGCTGTGGGTAGCAGGTCCGGAGAGGTTCTCCTGCCCCTCTGCTCTGCCCTGCTGAGGCTGCATCTGGAATCTTGTGTCCAGTTCTGGGCCACTCACTTCAAGAAGGACCTCAGGGAACTGCTTAAAAGAGCCCAGCACAGAGCCACAAAGATGCTGAAGGCAGTGGAAGCTCTTCCTTAGCAGGAGGGCCTGAGGGAGCTGGGGCTGTGCTGCTGGCAGAGGAGAGACCTCATGGGTGGTTATGAAGATGTGCAGGTGAGTGCCAAGGGGCTGCAGCCAGGCTCTGCTGGGTGATGCCAGTGCCAGGACAAAGGGCAGTGGGAGGGAGCTGAGGAAGTTCCATGGAAACATGAGGAGGAATTTTTTCCCTGTGAGGGTGACAGAAGCCTGGAAGAGGCTGCCCAGGGGGGCTGTGGAGTCTCCCTCTCTGGAGCTGTTCCAGAGCTGCCTGGATGTGTTCTGTGTGATCTGCTCTGGGTGCTGCTGCTCTGGCAGGGGGTTAGACTGGATGATCTCTGGAGGTCCCTTCCAGCCCCATCACATCCTGTGCTTCTGTGATCTCTCGACCAGATGAACCAATCTGTGCACACTAAGCCCCCAGCCCTGCCCTCAGGCACCGTGTCCCCAGGGAACACAAATGCCAGGCTGAGGGTCTGAGCTTTTGGCTACGATCCTGGAGTAACCTCAGTGCAAGTGACGGATTTCCACCCCCCTACCCCCACCCGGCCCGGATTTACTCCAGCATAATGAGCTAAGAATTTGGAACTCTGTGCCACATTGTCTGGATTTTGATTAATTTTAAATCAAGTTTCCACCTTCACCGACTTGCCAAGTGTTATCTTGTTTTTCTGCAGGACTCCCTGCTCTTTATTACTTACCAAAACGTCCAATTTGCTAGATGAAAACATAAATACTGCCTGCAGCTGTAGGATTTAATAAAGCCTCCACTTGCAGCTAGCAAGTGAAGGGGAGGTGGGGGGGGAAATAGGAGCATATTATTGGAAACTTGTGGTGGAGCTTGAACCTTGAAGGAAATATTTTAGCACGATCACAATATTAAATTGCAATCATGATTTAATTTATCTCCCCCGAAATGACTCGAGGGAAGGGCACCAAAAGCCTTCTTTTGCCTAAGGCAGGAAATAAGGCAGCGATCAGCTGGGGCTGGATGGAGTAATTGGAAGCTGAGGAGGGACACTATAATGCCACTATTGTGGCAGCGCTTAGAGCTAGCGCTGGGCTGCGACCTGCTCAGGGGGAAATGCTGCGCAGGCTCCACTGCAGGCAAAAGGGAAAGCCACCTTGGAAAGATACCCATCACTTCATTAGTAGCATTGCTATTAGTAGTAGCCATTTCCAGTAATAATAGTCACTCTGTAATTTATTTATTACATTTATAAACAAGATCCATCATAGAATAATATATGTGACCTATTAATATACTAATATATATTTATATATTAATATATTGATATAGGTTTATATATTAATATATTAATAATATGTATAGTGTTACTAATTCTATGATTATATTTAAAACAATATTAATATAGTAGCAATACATTAAGATATATAAGATAATATATTAGTATAATAAATAACATTTAAATAATAATAATCTTTATTTATTTATTAACATCTATATATTAAAATATAACTGCTATATAGTAAACATTTATAACTGTTTACTATATAGCAGTTATATTTTCATAATTATATGAATAATAGGAACATGAATATCATTAATAATAGTAATAACAATAGTAATAAAACCAATCTCCATTCCATATTATATATTGGGTTTATATATATTTTTAATATTATATATAGATTTATATTAAATTATTGGGGTTTTATATTATATATTGGTTTTATGTTATTCATATTATTTATTGTTTCTATATTATATATTGGTTTTCTTAATATTAATATTTTATAATTACATTTATGTTCAATATGATGTATTAGTATATTCGGTAATTCAACACTATTTTAATAAAAATATTAAGTATATATTTATTACAAGTTATAAATAGTGTTTACTTTATAATAATCTAATAGTAATACTACTACTACTAATATATTTAAATAATAGCATCCATTCAATAATTCATTTATTACAATTTATAAATAATATCAATAATATAAGCAGAATATTTTAATGATAATAATATCAATAATAAACATTATCATATTTACATTAACTATAATGTAGTATATTAGACAATGCAATAATATTTTAATAGTATTATTACAGAATTATTTATTGAATTTTATAAATAATGTTTCAATAATAATAGTAATAATAATGATAATAAAACGTTGTCATTATTATGTTATTATTTTATCATTACCTATATCATTATTTATTATTATTATTAGTTATTGAATGATAATAATAATCGTTGTTATTTAGTTATTGCTATCATTATATCTAATTATTAGTTATAGTTATATATACTATCTATAGAGTCATTATTGACTATAACTATGACTCTTAGTCATAGTCATTGTGACTAATAATGACATTAGTCCTAACTATGGCTATAACTATTAATTGTTGTTGTTGTTGTTATTATTTAATTATTGCTATTATTAGATAGAATTATTAGACATAGCTATATATACTATCTATATAGCTATTATTACTATTATTCTTTAATTATTACTATTATTGCTATTATTAGATGGAGTTATTGGACATAGTTATACTATCTATATAGCTATTATTATTACTATTATTCTTTAGTTATTACTATTATTGCTATTATTATATATAGATTTATTAGATAGAATTACTAGTCATAGTTATAGATACTATCTATATAGCTATTATTATTATTACTATTATTCTTTAGTTATTACTATTATTGCTATTATTATATATAGATTTATTAGAGAGAATTATTAGACATAGTTATAGATACTATCTATATAGCTATTATTATTATTACTATTATTCTTTAGTCATTACTATTATTGCTATTATTAGGTATAGATTTATTAGATATAGTTAATAGACGTAGCTATATATACTACCTAGATAGCTTTTATTATTATTACTATTAGTCTTTAGTTATTGCTATTATTAAATATAGTTATTAGACATTGCTATATATACTATCTATATAGCTATTATTATTACTATTAGTCTTTAGTTATTACTATTATGGCTACTATTAGATATAGTTATTAGATATGTTTATATAGACTATCTATAGAGCTATTATTATTACTATTAGTCTTTAGTTATTACTATTATGACTATTATTAGATATAGCTTTTATAGATATATACTATCTATAGAGCTATTATTATTACTATTATTCTTTAGTTATTGCTATTATTAGATATATATTTAATAGGTATAATTATATATACTATCTATAGAGCTATTATTATAATTATTACTATTATTCTTTAGTTATTACTATTACTGCTATTATTAGCTATATAATTATTAGATATAGTTATACTACCTATATAGCTATTATTATTATTCTTTAGTTATTGCTATTACTGCTATTATTAGATATAGTTCTATATACCATCTATGTAGCTATTATTCTTTAGTTGTTGCTATTACTGCTCTTAGTAGATATAGTTCTATATACCATCTATATAGCTATTATTATTATTTTATGTTATTGCTATTACTGCTAGTATTAGATATAGTTCTATATACCATCTATGTAGCTATTATTCTTTAGTTGTTGGTATTATTGCTTTTATTAGATATAGTTCTATATACCATCTATATAGCTATTATTATTATTCTTTAGTTATTGCTACTACTGCTAGTATTAGATATTGCTCTATATACCATCTATGTAGCTATTATTATTATTATTATTATTATTATTATTATTATTATTATTTAGTTATTGCTATTACTGCTAGTATTAAATATAGTTCTATATACCATCTATGTAGCTATTATTATTATTATTATTATTATTATTATTATTATTATTATTATTATTTAGTTATTGCTATTACTGCTCTTATTAGCTATAGGTCTATATACTATCTAGATAGCTATTACTATTATTATTTAAAGAGAGCTGTGTACAGCAATAAAGTTGCTGAATTCTTGCCTGCTTTCTTTGTTCCATTTCTTCAGCCTGAAAAATAAACCCCTCTCAGCTTTGGGCACAGCTGGAGGAGCAGAAGGCTGCCCACAATGAACCCAGAGCTGGGGGAGGGGGAAATAAAATAAGAGCTATATTAGAAATTAAAGGTATTCACCAGCAAGGAAAAAAAACCAAGCAAGCACCTCACAATAAATTGAGGCTGAAGGCCTGGGCAACCTGAGCATTCCAATTGTCACTTTGAACTCTGGAACAAAGGGGAGACTGTAAAAGCAGTTTATAAAAAGCCTTATGAGATACCACAAGTGGCATTTTTATGGCCTTATTAAACTGCATCCAAGTGTCATAAATTAAATGTAATGAAAGCCAATAGGAGCTCGGACTTGATTTTCATATTAGGAACATGCTTATTAGTTTAAGGGGTTGGGGTTTGGGGTGGGCTTTTACTTTTGCTGGGTTTTGGGTTGTTTGGGTTGGGTTTGGGGGGTTCCCCCCCCCCCCCCCCGAATTAAAAATAAGGCATTTTTGTTGTTTCCTTGCCTCAGCAGCTGATGCTCTGTGGAAGTCATAAATGCCAGAGGTTTGTTTGTGTACCAGTGCTGTTAGTAAATGACTTAGAGGTAATGAGCAGGGTTTGTACTGGGGTGGGTTGGGTTTTTTTGCCTCACTGAGTAAAGCTAAAGGTGTTAATTTAGCCTCAAAGTGTCTCACATTCTTCTGACAAACGCAAGCTGAGAGGTGAAAACCAAATTGCAGGGCAGGGGCGGGGGAAGAAAAAGTTCTCAGTCAAGAGTGACTGTTCAGAAAATGCTGCAGCTTTGTTCCCCTCCCCAGTACTCTGTCTCTGGAGTTACAGGTGGGGGTTCAAAGTTTACTTCGTCTTGGATCTGTTAGTGCTTTAGATGAAGAGCTCATGCCCAAACCCAGCACAAAAGAACCCACAGGCCGGCAGGGCAAGGGAGGGGATTCTGCCCCTTGGCTCTGCTCTCCTCACACCCCACCTGCAGTCCTGGGTGCAGGTCTGCAGCCCCCAGCACAAGCAGGACATGGAAGTGTTGGAGCCAGTGCAGAGGAGGCCACCAAGATGCTGAGAGGGCTGCAGCAGCTCTGCTCTGAGCACAGGCTGAGAGAGTTGGGGCTCTGCAGCCTGCAGAGGAGAAGGCTTCCAGGAGACCTTGCAGTGGCCTTGCAGGGTCTGAAGGGGGCTCCAGGAGGGCTGGGGAGGGACTATTGACAAGGTCTTGTCATGGCAGGACTAGGAGGAATGGGTTTGAAGTGGCAGAGGGGAGACTGAAAGTGCCTGTTAGGAAGAAGTTTGCAGTGAGGATGGTGAGACACTGACACAGGTTGAGGATGGTGAGACACTGGCACAGGTTGAGGATGGTGAGACACTGGCTCCTTGCTGCACCATTCAGTTTATGCTGCCTGAGCTGGGAGCACAGTCACTAATCACACCCCCGTTTAGTAATGAAAGCCTCTGTTTGTGTTTGTCTGAAGCTAAATGCATCTGTGCTCAGTTTGTGTTTGTCTGAAGCTAAATGCATCTGTGCTCAGCCACCCAATTATCCTCAGACAGCAAAGATTTCAGCCGAGAATTTGCACCCAGGGCCAGGACTAGCAGGCAAACATCAGTGTCTGCAGTGCAGTTTATCACCTCCTTCCTTTTGTAAAGCACAAGGCATGGCCTTTGCTGTCAAGGGAACCCTTGATGTTGAAAGGGGATGCAAAGCCTGCATGTGGATCTTTGGTAAACTCAAATCATCTGTCCTATTTTCTTTTTCCACAGCCCCCCCCAAAAAAAAAATGGGCCATTAAAACTGAGTTATTATTCCTCTTTTGAAATCTCTGTGAGGCTCTCCACCTTCCTTCAGCAATGTGCAGCCATGCCCAAGGGGCAGGGGGGTAGAGTGCAGCCATCTGTAGCTCCAGGTGTCCGGAGCTGCTCCCCGGGCACTGACAACACAAGGTGTGGTCTGCTGGGGAGGGGGTTTATTAGTTACATCTTTAGCTACTCGAGGAAGGGGAAGCACATCGTGGAAGGTGCTTTGATGCTTCAAAAAACATGTGAGCTATGTTGGAGGCATCAAAGAGGCTGAAATAGAGGGAAACAGCATGGAACTTGGGGGTTGGAATAAAGCAGGGCTTCGAAGTGAGTCTAGAAGAGAACAATCTTGGGAGAGGAAGGGGAGGGGAAAGGGGAAAAGGGAAGGGAAGGGAAGGGAAGGGAAGGGAAGGGAAGGGAAGGGAAGGGAAGGGAAGGGAAGGGAAGGGAAGGGAAGGGAAGGGAAGGGAAGGGAAGGGAAGGGAAGGGAAGGGAAGGGAAGGGAAGGGAAGGGAAGGGAAGGGAAGGGAAGGGAAGGGAAGGGAAGGGAAGGGAAGGGAAGGGAAGGGAAGGGAAGGGAAGGGAAGGGAAGGGAAGGGAAGGGAAGGGAAGGGAAGGGAAGGGAAGGGAAGGGAAGGGAAGGGAAGGGAAGGGAAGGGAAGGGAAGGGAAGGGAAGGGAAGGGAAAGGAAGGGAAAGGAAGGGAAAGGAAGGGAAAGGAAGGGAAAGGAAGGGAAAGGAAGAAACAACAAGGTCTGATGTAAGAACTGCAGTGCTCTATCACAAGAACTGCACTGCTCTGTTGTAAGCCAACCTGGACGTTTCTGCATGAGTCTATGTGGATGTGGTGCTTGGGGCTATGGTTTAAGGTGAATGTTGTAGGGTAGGGTTCTAGGTTGGACTTGGTGCTCCTGAGGGGCTTTGCCAGCCTGGATGGTTCTGTGATTCTGTGGATGCTCCTTTCAAAACACAAACAAGTGCAAGAGGGGGAAAGCTCCCACGACTCTTCAGGCTGGGGATGGTCCTGCAAAACACCAACCAGAGAATCACAGAATTTCTCAGATTGGCAAAGCCCTTCGAGCTCCTCGAGTCTAATTAGTTTCATACTGCCAAGTCTTTGACTAAACCAAATCCCTCAGCACAACATCTCATCACTATGAATCACTATGGTTGAAAAGGACCACCAGCATCAGCCAGTCCAACCTTCACCCCAGCATCCTTCATCACTCGATCACAGCGTCAAGCTCCACAGCCACTCTCCTTTTAAACACCTCCAGGGATGGTGACTCCACCACCTCCCTGGGCAGCCTGTGCCAGTGCCTGACCACCTGCTCAGGAAGGAACTTCCTCCCAACAGCCAACCTAAACCTCCCCTGATGCAACTTGAGGCCATTTCCTCTTGTCCTATCATTAGCAATTCAGGAGAAGACCCCAGCTCCAGCCTCACTACAACCTCCTTTTAGGCAGTTGTAGAGGGCAATAAGGTCCCCTCTCAGCCTCCTCTTCTCCAGACTGAACACCCCCAGCTCCCTCAGCCGCTGCTCATAGGTGATGTTTGCAGACCTCTCCCCAGCCTTGTCACCCTTCTCTGCACTGCTCCAGCATCTCAGTGTCCCTCCTGCACTGTGGTGGCCCAGTATAGGTCAGCTATGGTTCCAGGATGGAATTAATGTCAACCATCAGCTAAACTCTGTCTGTGTGAAGAGTGAGACAAAGGACATCGACTTTACATAGAGTCATAGAATCAGTCAGGGTTGGAAGCGAGCACAAGGAGCAGCCAGTTCCAACCCCCTGCCATGCCCAGGGACAACCTACCCCAGAGCAGGCTGCACACAGCCTCAGCCAGCCTGGCCTCAAACACCTCCAGCCATGGGGCCTCAACCACCTCCCTGGGCAACCCATTCCAGCCTCTCACCACTCTCCTGCTCAACAACTTCCTCCTCACCTCCAGCCTCACTCTCCCCAACTCCACCTTTGCTCCATTCCCTCCAGTCCTGTCACTACCTGATATCCTAAAAAGTCCCTCCCAGCTTTTTTGTAGCCCCCTTCAGATCCTGGCAGGCCACAAGAAGGTCACCTGGGAGCCTCCTCTGCTCCAGCCTGCACAGCCCCAACTCTTTCAATCTGTGCTCATAGGAGAAGGGAAAGGAAGAAGGGAGTCTGCTCATAGCAGCATCTCACTCCACCCTGCACAAGAGGAACAAGCCAGGCCTGCTTCCTTCTTCGATCAGAGACAACTTATCAGATGTTTGTGCTTTGTCTTTGCTGACAGCTTTAAGAAGCAGTTGTCCTATGGACTTAAACAGAAAACAACCTCTAAGGTTCCCAACTCTTTCAGCCTGTCCTCAAGAGAAATCAACATCAAATCAGTATCAAATTGATATGGAGCATCATCTAAACTCTGTCTCCATGTAAAGAGTGGGAGGCAGGACATGGGCTTCTGACTCCACCTGCGTGGAAAGGGCTCCCGGAGTGGCCGCGGCACACTCCCAACATCTGCTCCTTCCATCGCGCGGAGCTGCCAGTTGGAATTCCAGGGCAGTGTTTTTGAGAGGCGGTTGGAGCAAGGAGACTGTCAGAAATCCTCTTTAAACTCAGCCTTATCCAAACAGGAAGCTGCCCTCTAACCCCCGGACGTAACAGTACACCAGTGGAAATTTCATTATCCCCCTTCTCCAGCTGGCCTAAGTGAAAATTAATTGTGTCATTATCTGGATGAGCGCATGTGTAAAATTTTACAACGTGCCACTCAGATTAAGGAACGTGTTAGTGGCATGGGTTAGTGCAGAGGCAAGGCTGGCTTAGGCGGGAGGCACACAGGCTCTCAGGGAGAGGAACATGTGTCTGAGCGAACCTGGACATGGGAAAGTCATGCACTGCTTAATGCCGCAACCCGAGCGAGGGATCAACTTCCTCTGCTGGAGCTTGGTGGAATCGACTGGGTTGGAAGGGACCTGCAAGCTCATCCAGGCCAACCTAGCACCCAGCCCTGGCCAATCCATCAGACCATGGCACTAAGTGCTCCTTCCAGGCTTTCTCTTGAATCATAGAATGGTTTAGGTTGGAAGGGACCTCTAGGATCATCCAGTTCCAACACCTCCCACTAGAACAGGTCACTCAAGGCTTCATCCAACCTGGTCCTGAACATCTCCAGGGAGGTTGTGGAGCAGAAAATAGGATCTTTGATCCCATTCTGTGCTTCTGTGCTCCACAACCTCCCTGGGCAACCTGTGCCAGTGTCTCACCATCCTCAACCTGTGCCAGTGTCTCACCACCCTCACTGCAAACAACTTCTTCCTAACAACCGCTTTCAGTCTCCCCTCTGCCACTTCAAACCCATTCCTCCTTGTCTTGCCATGACAAGACCTTGTCAATAGTCCCTCCCCAGCCCTCCTGTAGAGCCCCTTCAGATCCTGCAAGGCCACTCCAAGCTCTCCTGGAAGCCTTCTCCTCTCCAGGCTGCAGAGCCCCAATTCTCTCAGCCTGTGCTCAGAGCAGAGCTGCTGCAGCCCTCTCAGCATCTTGGTGGCCTCCTCTGCACTGGCTCCAACACTTCCATGTCCTGCTTGTGCTGGGAGCTGCAGACCTGCCCCCAGGACTGCAGGTGGGGTCTGAGAAGAGCAGAGTAAAAGGGGAGAATCACCTCCCTTGCCCTGCTGGCCACAACCTGCCTGGAGGTATTCAAGGCCTGTGGCAGGGAGTTGGAATTGGCTGAGCTTTGAGGTCTCTTCCGACCCAAACCACTCTATGATTCTATAAGCCAGCACACAAGTACATAATCCAGCATCACAGAACACAGCCTGTTGGAAGAGACCTCAAACATCATCCAGTACAACCTTCAACCCAGCACTGCAGGCTCAACACCAAACCATGTCCCTAAGCAGCAGCTCCACAGGCTACTTGAACACCTCCAGGTGACTCCAACTCTGCCCTGGGCAGACCATTCCAGTGGCTGAGCACACTCTCTGGGAAGAAATATTTCTTAGCATCCAGCCTGAACCTCCCCTGGGGCAGCTTGGAACCATTTCCTCTGCTCCTGTCCCTTGCCACCAGTGAGCAGAGGCTCCTTGTGTACACAAGCATCACACAAGATGCTGAATTCACCTCCCTCATAAGGAAGTCAGGAACCGGTGGGGCCCATGGAAGCCCTGGCAGAGTTATGCAGAAGGAACCATTTACCATTTCAAAGCCATAGGCTTGTTTAGATAACGAGATGGCTGGGCAAAAGATGCTGCCTGGAAGAAGCCCCTTGAGGAGTAACATTATCTTTAAACAGTTTGGGAAGTAATATATTAGCTCCTATCAGTCCTGCTGCCAAATGTGTTTGAATGGAGCCCTTTTACTAACAGCAACTAAATACACTGGTAGCATTGCCTTAAAGAATACAGTGACAGAGGAGTGGAAATAACTTCTAATGGTGAAATCAACAGGAGAGAGTCCCTTTACTGATAGAAAATCAGTACACTGGTAGCATTTCCTTAAAGAAAGCAATGATAGAGGAATGGAAATAACTTCTGATGGTGAAATCAACAGGAGAGAGTCCTTTTACTGATAGAAAATCAGTACACTGGTAGCATTTCCTTAAAGAAAGCAATGATAGAGGAATGGAAATAACTTCTGATGGTGAAATCAACAGGAGAGAGTCCCTTTACTGATAGAAAATCAATACACTGCTAACCTTTACTGGAAAAACACCAAAATATGGAGGAATGAAAAGAACTTCTAATGGGATTGGAGTGAAATCAAGAGGAGAGAGTCCCTTTACTACTCAGGAGGAGAGAGTCCCTTTGCTAATAGCAAATCAATACACTGGTCGCATTCCCTTAAATAAAAAAAAACCAAATATGGAGGAATGAAAATAACTTCTAATGGGATTTGAGTGAAATCAAGAGGGGAGAGTCCCTTTACTAGTAACAAATAAATACACTGATAACACTTCCTTAAATAAAACCCCAAAATATGGAGGAATGAAAATGACTTCTAATGGGATTTGAGTGAAATCAAGAGGAGAGAGTCCCTCTACAAATCAAGAGAGAGTCCCTTTACCAACAGCAAATCAATACACTGGCAGCACTTCCTTAAATAAAACCCCAAAATACAGAGGAATGAAAATAACTTCTAATGGGATTTGAGTGAAATCAAGAGGAGAGAGTCCCTTTACAAATCAAGAGGAGAGAGTCCTTTTACTAGAGCAAATAAATACACTGGTAATATTACCTTAAGGAAAAAAAAAACAAAGTATGGAGGAATGAAAATAATTTCTAGTGGGATTTGAGTGAAATCAACAAGAGAGAGTCCCTTTAACAATAGCAAATGAATAGACTGGTAACATTGCCTTAAAAACACCAAAATATGGGGGAATGAAAATTACTTCTAATAGGATTGGAGTGAAATCAAGAGGAGAGAGTCCCTTTACTACTCAGGAGGAGAGAGTGCCTTTGCTAACCAAGAGGAGGAGAGAGTCTCTTTGCAAATCAAAAGGAGAGAGTCCCTTTACTACTCAGGAGGAGAGAGTCCCTTTGCTAACCAAGAGGAGAGAGTCCCTTTGCTAGCCAAGAGGAGAGAGTCCCTTTACTACTCAGGAGGAGAGAGTCCCTTTGCTAATCAAGAGGAGAGAGTCCCTTTACTACTCAGGAGGAGAGAGTCCCTTTGCTAACCAAGAGGAGAGAGTCCCTTTGCTACTCAGGAGGAGAGAGTCCCTTTGCTAGCCAAGAGGAGAGAGTCCCTTTACTACTCAGGAGGAGAGAGTCCCTTTGCTAACAGCAAATCAATACACTGGTAGCATTCCCTTAAGAAAAAAAACCAAAGTATGGAGGAATGAAAATGACTTCCCATGGGATTTGAGTGGAATCAAGAGGAGAGGGTCCCTTTCCCAGTAGCAAAGCAATACACTGGTAGCATTTCCCCCGAAAGAAAACCATGGAGGGATGCAAATAACTTCTACTGGGATTTGAGTGAAAGCAGGAGCAGGGAAGGGGTGCAGGCAGCGCTGGGCTCTTCCATCCGGATGGAGGCAGGAGACGAGCCAGAGGCTTCGGCAGGCAGATGAGGGCTGTGTGAGGAGCCGAAGCCGGAAGGCTCCGTGCCTGAGCTGCATCTGAGCCGCGCTGGGACCGGTGCTGCTGCAAAGGGCACAGGTTGGGGTTTGGACTCCTAGCGCGGCTCAGCGAAAACACAGGCAGGGCTTTTGGGGTCAGAACGCGGGGTGGGGGCTGGCTCTGATGAACCTGCCAGACAATTTAAGGCAGAGATGATACAAAAGGTGTAAAAAAAACGAAAAGCAGAGGAGAGAACTCCAAGTGAAATAAAGCCTGAGCAAGCAGGAAAGAATGTGCACGCCTCAGGCATGCCTGCCCGCTCCTTCCCACTGCCCTGCGGGCTCGGTCCCGCACGGCTTTGCACCAGCCCAGGCGGTAACTCGGCGCACTTGCTGTATCAACAGAGTTGTTTGGAAGGGGAGGAAACATAATGATGTAGAACCAGCGCTGGGCGACACAGCTCTGTGTCCCGGAGACCTCAGCCGCCTCGCCGTGCTCGTCTGCAGAGAGGGCTCTGGCACGTAGCAGGGAACAGAGAGTTTCTCTTCTGCGCTGGCTATCCATCACTGCCTCTGCTCCGGGCTGTCACACAGGGTAGGTGACCACACAGCAGCACGGGGGAGCTGCAGGAGGATGTTTAAGTCAACACCGAAAATGTGGGTTTCCAAAAGAAACTGACCTGCAAGCTGCTTTTTGGGGGTTGGGGTTTTTGTCTTTTTGGTGGGGTTTGTTTGGGGTTTTTCTGGCTGTGTGAAGTTGAGAGCCTTCATCTGCAGCCTGTGAGCAGGGCTGTTAGGCTCCTGAGAGCCAGCTCCAGGCTTGGTGGGGCTGGTGGCAAATTGATTTAACTTGAAAGAGTATTGAAGTGAGCCACAGCTGCTCCTGCTGAACTCATCCCGAGTGCTTCTGTGCACTTCTCTATCGATGGGAACAGACACGGAGCAGGCTCCTGCTCCTCAGCACTCAAGCACAACTGAGCTCTCATCACAAGATGTCCAGGGCTGGGTTGACACCAAGGATGGGAGAAAAGGGCAAGGCTGAGGCAAACAGTCTGGAGCTCCTGAAGCTCTTATTCAAAAGAAAAACCCAACCCAAGCACCATAACACATCACTACCTCTAACTGGCTGGATGCTAGCAAGAAGTTCTTCACAGAGAGAGTGATTGGCATTGGAATGGGCTGCCCAGGGAGGTGGTGGAGTCACCATCCCTGGAGGTGTTGAAGCCAAGCCTGGCTGGGGCACTTAGTGCCATGGTCTGGTTGATTGGCCAGGGCTGGGTGCTAGGTTGGGCTGGCTGAGCTTGGAGCTCTCTTCCAGCCTGCTTGATTCCATTATTCCATGACTCTAAGGTGTGTGAGGATCAGAGATGCTTTGTGCTCCCTCCTACTCGTATTGTCACATCACAACCTGCCACTCACCAGCTTTTGTTTCAAGTGGCAGGGCAGCTGTTTAGTGGATGTGGGGGTTTATAGGCTTCGGGAGCAAAGCATCCCTTGCTTTTAACCCTTGGATTCCAGGAGTTTGTGTATCCAGGTGTGCAGTATTCCCTCCCCAGTCCCATTGTGCTCCTGTTACCCAGGAGACAGATCTCAAATCCTTGTGGTGGGTTCCATGGGATTTGCTTTAAATGCTAGACCTGCCCTGGCACAGCTTGAGACTCTGTCCCCTTGTTCTGTTGCTGGCTGCCTGGCAGCAGAGCCCAACCCCACCTGGCTACAGCCTCCCTGCAGGCAGCTGCAGGCAGCAATGATGAAGTCTGTGCCATCCTTGCTTGGCTGCAAGTGTGGTCTCACCAGGGCAGAGGAGAACCTTCCACTTGCAACCTCCCAACATTTGCAGCACTTCCAAGCTGAGTGAGACCCTGTGGCTGTGTCCCACAGAAGCCTCTCCTTCCAGATCAGTTCTCTGCCACCAGGCAGCTCTCTTTGTGGGTTGTTATTTTTGATCCCAAAGAGCTGTGGTTCCTTCTCAAGAGCTCATTCTATCACCTCTTGTTAGGCAACAGCTTGCCATGGCATCACAGTCTCACCAGCGCCAAACCTTTCCCGTGCCACTGGCCAAGGAGTGGCCTCATATAGATGGTTCTGCAGTTTATTAATCACAGCTACACCTTCTGCACTCCACGGGCTGTTGGCTCCTTTGTTTTGCACAAAGGCAGGAAACGTGTGCTGAATGAAACCAATGGAGTGTGAAATGCATTATCTACACTCCACACACCAAAAAAGCCTGGAAAAAAAACAACCCAAACCCCACAAGGAGCAGGAAGCAGCAGAGGGCAAAATATTCCTCTGTGGGGGGAAAAACAAAACAAAAAAAAAGAAAAAGTAAAATAATACTGTCAGAAAGTTAAAAATAAACTACAGAGTATCAGGCCTTAGGAAACATAACAGCTTCTCCCCAAAGAACAGAAACCTTAGACAGCAAAGGGAATTCTTTTCTTTACTGTCCCCACTTTTATCCTGCAGATCTGAGGAAGTCCAAATGAAAATTTCCTGGCATCCTGGGGCAATAAAATAATCTCAGCCTCCTCGTGAAACCACATTGGTGTGGTGATGGAACAGAAGTCCCTTCAGAGCTCTAAGTGCTGTGTAAGCAGCGTTTTTCCCAGGAAACGAGGGCTTTGTTTATTGACACTGAGCTGTGCCACTAATGTAAGAAGAAATAAACTGCTGGGAGGGGCAGGGAGCTGGACACCTATCACACAGGAGCACAGGTCTCTGATGGAGCCAGCTGGCCCTGCCCAAAACATCAGGGCTGCTGAGGGCAGGGACTGCAGCCCTTCTGGAGTCCTCTCTGCTTCTTTTTTTCTCTTCTTCTTCTTCTTCTTTTTTTGTTACAGAAATCACAGACATGTCCAGGCTGGCACAGCCCCTCAGGAGCACCAAGTCCAGCCCAGAACCCTGCTCTGCAAAGTTCACCCCAAACCATAGCCCAAAGCACCACATCCAAACCACCTTTAAACACATTCAGGTTGGTGACTCCACCACCTCCCTGGGCAGCCCATTCCAGTGCCAACCACTCTCTCTGGCAAGAACTTCTTGAGCTCCAGCTGATATCTCTTAACACTCACTTGTGGCAAGAGCACTTCAAACATCCTCCTGTCTGTCAGAAGTGACACAGCTATTCCTGACTCCTCACACAGCACTCCAGAGCTGCCAGCACAGCTTGAGCCTGCAGCTTCAATGGATGTCAGCGGCCAAAGCAGCTGAGGTATCCTCTGCTCCTCTGTGCCTTTTAAATACTTTACAATTAATAACTCTAAATTTTCACATGGGAAAATAAAGCCACCAAAAGGGCCTTGTAATCAATACTTGATGCTACTGAAACAGGAAGAAATGTGTGTAAATACATCTTAAAGGATGCCCTGGTTTTGCATCACCCAAGCATGTTCTAATTTGTCATGGAAAATTATATCCAGGGACTTATAAACTAAGACTGAGTAAACACTGTGTAACGACCCTCATCCATCTCAGCCATAGATGGAACATTAATATCTTGCAATGCTCAATGAAGGCACTGCAGAAAGGAGTCCTGAATGTAAAACCACCCTCCCAGCCTCACCCACTTTGTGCCTTGCAATTGGCTTAGCCCTCACAGCTCCCAATACTGTTTTGGTTTTCTGATCTGTTTCATTTGTCTTATGTCTTATGCATCCAGTTCTGGAGCCTCTATGACAAGAGGGATGTGGAGATGCTGGAGAGTGTCCAGAGCAGGGCCAGGAGGATGCTGAGAGGCTGCAGCAGCTCTGCTGTGAGCACAGACTGAAAGAGTTGGGGCTGTGCAGGCTGGAGCAGAGGGACCCTTCTTGTGGCCTGCCAGGATCTGAAGGGGGCTACAAAAAACCTGGGGAGGGACTTTTTATGCTCTCAGAGAGTGATAGGAGTGGGGGGAATGGAGCAAAGGTGGAGGTGGGGAGAGTGAGGCTGGAGGTGAGGAGGAAGTTGTTGAGCAGGAGAGTGGTGAGAGCCTGGCAGGGGTTGCCCAGGGAGGTGGTTGAGGCCCCATGGCTGGAGGTGTTTGAGGCCAGGCTGGCTGAGGCTGTGTGCAGCCTGCTCTGGGGTAGGGTGTCCCTAGGCATGGCAGGGGGTTGGAACTGGCTGCTCCTTGTGCTCCCTTCCAACCCTGACTGATTCTGTGTGGATTCTCCCACAGTAATAACGACTGAGGATGCTGACCAGTTTGGAAGGCAGCAGGTGGTATATGAGAAGACTTGAAAAGGAATCTGCCTGCATTTCTAGGACCCTAAGACAAAACAGTGTCAACAGGGAAACCTTTAGAGACTCTCTGCTTGCAGGAAAGCAGGATTTAATAATGCAGAGAGAAGCCAGGCTCCTCTCTCCCGGGCAACAGCATGCTCCCAGGGAGCTTACCCTGCTCTTTTAACATCTTCAACATTCATTCCCACTGGTGGATGGCACAAAATCCCTCTGCAGTTTGGCTGCAGATCAAAGGCTGCACAGCTGTAATATTCAGATGTGTTTCATGAAGGAGCACTGCCCCTGCTGCCACCTTCCCTTCTTAGCTGTTCCTTCATGCAGCTGAAGGATGTAAGTCAGAGAATCACAGAACCAAGCAGGCTGGAAGAGAGCTCCAAGCTCAGCCAGTTCAACCTAGCACCCAGCCCTGGCCAAGCAACCAGACCATGGCACTAAGTGCCCCAGCCAGGCTTGGCTTCAACACCTCCAGCCACAGCCACTCCACCACCTCCCTGGGCAGCCCATTCCAATGCCAGTCACTCTCTCTGACAACAACTTCCTAACAACATCCAGCCTGAACCTGCCCTGGCACAGCTTGAGGCTGTGTCCCCTTCTTCTGTTGCTGGCTGCCTGGCAGCAGAGCCCAACCCCACCTGGCTACAGCCTCCCTGCAGGCAGCTGCAGGCAGCAATGAGCTCTGCCCTGAGCCTCCTCTGCTGCAGGCTGCACACCCCCAGCTCCCTCAGCCTCTCCTCACAGGGCTGTGCTCCAGGCCCCTCCCCAGCCTTGCTGCCCTTCTCTGGAGTACCTCAACATCTCTCTAGAATTGAGGAGCCCCGAACTGGACACAGCACTCAAGGTGGAAGGTGGCAGAACCATTACATCTGAGGTGCTGTGGCTGTGTGACTGCAGAGCCAAAGCACATTTCTACAGCGAGAAGGAGGCAGAGCCTAAGCCATTAGGTAAGATAATATCCCAATAATATTTGGATAAGTTCAGCCTAAAAACACTGCCCTGACCTTATGGCAGGCTGGTTGGAGCCTGCAATTCCAGCCATGAAAAGAGGACCCATTTCAGCCAGCACTTGGCCAAAGTCAGAAACCTCCCTGAGAACAAGGGTGCAGGCCAAGAGCCAGGAGGAAGCTGCTAAAGCCCTATCACACTAATAAGGCAGAGCATGTTTGCTTTAGTCTCAGTTTAACTTCCCAGCTGCAGCAGTTTGCTGTGCTGTGCTGCAATCCTTTCTGCCCCTTAGTCTCACAGTCAGATTAACTCCTGAGCTGCAGTGCAACCAAACTCTTGATTTAAGAGATTTGCTGAGGAAATCTAGATTGAAACCTCCAGGTTTAGCCAGCACATAAATCAAAGGTGGGATCACTTCAAAGATTTCTTCATCTACTTGGCACAGGCTTGGCTCTTTTTCAACCTCCTTTCTCATAATTGTGCCCTTATTAAGATGTGAAGGTTTGTGAAATGAGGAATGAGGTCTTGCAGAGTTTGCTGTAATCACTTCCCCTGGAAATAAAAGGCTCACAGAGAACCAGCAGAGGTGGGAGAGGACAGGTCACCTCCCGGCCACGGATGGCTACTGCTTTTATGGGCTTCTGGCTTAGAAGCGAGGCTCTGCAGTAAACTTGCTTCCTGGCTCTGCCCTGGATTTCCTGTGTGGGACCAACTCAGTTAATCTCCCAGGGCAAAAGTCATCGCATCCCACTTGGGGAAGTTGGCTGCAGTGCTGGGATCAGGATCCCATTTGCCCTGTGCTGTCGTCTTCCCTGAAGCAGTTGCAGCAAACCCTATCTGCTCTCCTTGTCTGCAGAGCAGTCTCTTACCTGGCCAGCTCTAAAGAAGTGGCCTTGACTGCTAGGATCTGTAAGTGTGAGGTCCCAGTGTGTACAGAATCACAGAACCAGAGAGACATTCAGGTGGGAAAATCCCCTCAGGAGCACCAAGTCCAGCCCAGAGCCTTGATTTACAAGGCCCACCCTAAACCATTGGAATGGGCTGCCCAGGGAGGTGGTGGAGCCACCACCCCTGGAGGTGTTCAAGCAAAGCCTGGCTGCGGCAATTAGTGCCATGGTCTGGTGGACTGGCTAGGGCTGGGTGCTAGGTTGGACTGGATGAGCCTGGAGGTCTCTTCCAACCTGTTTAATTCTATGATTCTATGATTCATAGTCCCAAGCACCACATCCAAATGACTTTTTAACACTCCCAGGGTTGGTGACTCCACCACCTCCCTGGGCAGCTCATTCCAGTCCCTGACCCCTCTTGCCATCAATATTTTTTTCCTCATGTCCAGTCTAAACCCACCCGGTCACAGCTTGGGGCCATTCCCCCTTGTTCTATCCCTAATTCCCTGTGAGCAGAGCCCAGCAGCAGCCTCTCCACAAGGTCATTCCACACAGCTGCAGACAGCCATGAGCTCTGCCCTCAGCCTGCTCTGTTTCACACTAACCATCCCTACCTCCTTCAGTTGCTCCTCATCAGATTTACTCTCCAGGCCCTTCCCCAGCTTTGTGGCCCTCCTCTGCACTCTCTCCAGCACCTCTGCATTCCTCTTGCATTCAGGTGCCCAAAACTGACCACAAAACTGGCAAAAATGGGAATGTTCCACTTTCTTTCTTCCCACCCTCCCCCTTTCTTTCCAGTTTAGGCTTCAATCCCTCAAAGAAGCCTGCCAGTGCTGAGTTTTAGGAATGATCAGGATCCTCTTCGTGTGATGTTCTCCATACCTATGCACACCAAATTGTTAGGTTTCTTGGAGTAAGGCTTCCAATTGCTGTGGGAAGGGAAGGGAAGGGAAGGGAAGGGAAGGGAAGGGAAGGGAAGGGAAGGGAAGGGAAGGGAAGGGAAGGGAAGGGAAGGGAAGGGAAGGGAAGGGAAGGGAAGGGAAGGGAAGGGAAGGGAAGGGAAGGGAAGGGAGAAGGGAAGGGAGAAGAGAAGAGAAGAGAAGAGAAGAGAAGAGAAGAGAAGAGAAGAGAAGAGAAGAGAAGAGAAGAGAAGAGAAGAGAAGAGAAGAGAAGAGAAGAGAGAGAAGAGAGAAGAGAGAAGAGAGAAGAGAGAAGAGAGAAGAGAGAAGAGAGAAGAGAGAAGAGAGAAGAGAGAAGAGAGAAGAGAGAAGAGAGAAGAGAGAAGAGAGAAGAGAGAAGAGAGAAGAGAGAAGAGAGAAGAGAGAAGAGAGAAGAGAGAAGAGAGAAGAGAGAAGAGAGAAGAGAGAAGAGAGAAGAGAGAAGAGAAGAGAAGAGAAGAGAAGAGAAGAGAAGAGAAGAGAAGAGAAGAGAAGAGAAGAGAAGAGAAGAGGAGAGGGGAGAGGAGGGGAGAAGAGAAGGAGAAAGAGAAAGAGAAGATGAAAAAAAGGAAAGGAAAGGAAAGGAAAGGAAAGGAAAGGAAAGGAAAGGAAAGGAAAGGAAAGGAAAGGAAAGGAAAGGAAAGGAAAGGAAAGGAAAGGAAAGGAAAGGAAAGGAAAGGAAAGGAAAGGAAAGGAAAGGAAAGGAAAGGAAAGGAAAGGAAAGGAAAGGAAAGGAAAGGAAAGGAAAGGAAAGGAAAGGAAAGGAAAGGAAAGGAAAGGAAAGGAAAGGAAAGGAAAGGAAAGGAAAGGAAAGGAAAGGAAAGGAAAGGAAAGGAAAGGAAAGGAAAGGAAAGGAAAGGAAAGGAAAGGAAAGGAAAGGAAAGGAAAGGAAAGGAAAGGAAAGGAAAGGAAAGGAAAGGAAAGGAAAGGAAAGGAAAGGAAAGGAAAGGAAAGGAAAGGAGGAGAGGAGATAAAAGAGAGGGGGGAAAGGGAAGAATAAAAGAAGCAAAAGCCACATACAAAGATGACTTTCCATATGTAAACAACACATGCAGAAAAGGGCCTTTAAACAAATGGGCTCTGATAAGCATTTGACCAAATGAAGTGCTATGCACTGCATGAGAGTTGTATAAATAAGTGGAGATGAAAGTCTCCTGAAATGCCATGAATCACTCTGGGGAAGGCTGTGCTGCACAGAAGCACTGCATGCTCACATCATTCATTTTCTCCTACCTACTGTATTAGCAAATACACTGCAGACACAATGAGATCTCCACCAGGGCTCGGACACACCAATGTTCTGACATATTCCTCCTAGCCATTCCAGCTTGAGGTTGGCATTGCAGGTTTATAGCTGTTTGCTGTGGTGCTGTTTCTTGCTAAGTCATGGTTTGGGTGATTGCTGTGCTTTGCTGTCTGCTAAAGATTTCCTCATCATCATCCTCAGCCTGGAGGGGAGCCTCAGCCTGGAGAGGAGAAGGGGTTGGTCTCTTCTGCCAGGCAACCAGCAACAGAACAAGGGGACACGGTCTCAAGCTGTGCCAGGGCAGGTCTAGGCTGGATGTTAGGAGGAAGTTGTTGGCAGAGAGAGTGATTGGCATTGGAATGGGCTGCCCAGGGAGGTGGTGGAGTCCCCATCCCTGAAGGTGTCTAAGAGGAGGCTGCATGAGGCACTGGTGCCATGGGTTAGTTAATGAGAAGGGTTAGGTGATAGGTAGGACTGGATGATCTTAGAGGTCTTTTCCAGCCTGGTTAATTCTGTGATCCTGTGACTGGCTGATGAGACATCACTCACCCAGCTGCAAGTGACCTTCTCACCACAGGGCTGTAGCTAAACCCTGTGGACCCTGTTACAGACTTGCTGCAGCCGATTGCTATAAACTGGAAGATGAGAACAGCCTCAGCCCCTGCGCAGATGACGGATGCAGATTAGCAGATCTAAACAATTAGTTAGGGTGAGAGAATGAGCCCTTAGACAATTAGAGCAGTTAAGCATCCTGCTGACAGCTGTGGTGACAGCAGACAGTAAAACCACACTTGATGAAATGAGCAAACTCTCTGCCTTCTTTTTCCTGATTTACAGGCCACTTTACTGCCAGGCTTCAAGGTGTTTAACTGCAGTGGTCACCAACCAGGCACTGATAGCCTTCTGCTTCCAACCAGCAAGGGGGGACTGGAGGCTGCAGGCTGGCAGCTCTGTTCTGGCAGTGTTTGAAAGAAGGAGGCAAACCTGCCAGGCAAAAGGGGGCAAACTGAATGCTTGAGCTGTTACCTGTGCTAGGAAAAGAGAGCTTTAGTGCTGGAAGGTTAATGGAGAGGTTTAATGCTGGAAGCAATAGCACAAGGGGACACAGTCTCAAGCTGTGCCAGGGCAGGTCTAGGCTGAATGTTAGGAGGAAGTTCTTCACAGAGAGAGTGATTGGCATTGGAATGGGCTGCCCAGGGAGGTGGTGGAGTCACCATCCCTGGAGGTGTTGAAGCCAAGCCTGGCTGGGGCACTTAGTGCCATGGTCTGGTTGCTTGGCCAGGGCTGGGTGCTAGGTTGGACTGGCTGAGCTTGGAGCTCTCTTCCAGCCTGCTTGATTCCATTATTCCATGACTCTAAGGTGTGTGAGGATCACCAGCTTTCGTTTCAAGTGGCAGGGCAGCTGTTTAGTGGATGTGGGGGTTTATAGGCTTCGGGAGCAAAGCATCCCTTGCTTTTAACCCTTGGATTCCAGGAGTTTGTGTATCCAGGTGTGCAGTATTCCCTCCCCAGTCCCATTGTGCTCCTGTTACCCAGGAGACAGATCTCAAATCCTTGTGGTGGGTTCCATGGGATTTGCTTTAAATGCTAAGCAAAATTAATGTGTACAGATCTTGTTGGGTTTGGTGTATGGGTTTGGTCTTGGAGCTGTTTTCTGGAGCTGAGGGAGGAGATGTTTTAAATGACCATGCCAAGCTGAGAGGCAGATGTGAGTTTTCTTTGGTCCGGGAGAAGATGCATTGAGGAACGCTTCAGAGCCTTCAGACAACACTCAAACGTGAGCTCAAGGAGAAAAATGTATGCTGCTCCACACTTCTTCTCACTTAGATGTTAAAACTCCCAGACTAAATTCACCAGACCAAATTACCTTACATTTGAAGGCTCTGCACTGCCTCACAGTGCCTCTGGGAAAGCAGCTAGGGAGCAGGTAGCAAATCGCTACCCATCGGCACGGTGTGAGAGCAGCACATGGAGTAAGATTGAGTCCAGCAGCAGTGAGTTTGCAGATGACACCAAGCTAGGAGCAGTGTGGAGCTATTGGAGGGTAGCAGAGCCCTGCAGAGGGACCTGGCCAGGCTGCATGGGTGGGCAGAGGCCAAGGGGATGAGACTGAACAAGGCCAAGTGCAGGGTTCTACACTTTGGCCACAACAACCCCAAGCAGCACTACAGGCTGGGGCCAGAGTGGCTGAGAGCAGCCAGGCAGAGAGGGAGCTGGGGGTGCTGGGAGAGAGGAGCTGCAGAGGAGGCAGCAGTGTGCCCAGGTGGGCAGCAGAGCCAGTGGCATCCTGAGCTGGCTCAGGAGCAGTGTGGGCAGCAGGACAAGGGAGGTTCTTCTGCCCCTGTGCTCAGCACTGCTCAGGCCACCCCTTGGGTGCTGTGTCCAGTTCTGGGCTCCTCAATTCAAGAGAGATGTTGCAGTACTGGAAGGTGTCCACAGGAGGGCGCCAAAGCTGGGGAGGGGCCTGGAGCAGAGCCCTGTGAGGAGAGGCTGAGGGAGCTGGGAGTGTGCAGCCTGCAGCAGAGGAGGCTCTGGGCAGAGCTAACAGCAGCCTGCCAGTGCCTGAAGGGGCTGCAAGAAGGCTGCAGAGAGACTGCAAAGGGCTGCAGGGACAGGACGAGGGCAATGGCTTCACACTCGAGCAGAGCAGATTGAGATTGGATGTTAGGAACAGGTTCTGCAGCAGGAGGCTGCTGGAACACTGCAAGAGGTTGCCCAGGTTGAGACAAATAACCTCTTTTGCCCAGCTGCCTAACAATCAGAGAGGGAAATAACTCTTCTCCTTTTCATCTCTAAAGTGAGGACTCATTGAAGATTTGGATTTCAGTTGAGGACTTTCACTTACTTCAGGAAGCAAAGGAGAAAGCAGCTGTTTCCACATGAAATCAGCATTATTATAGTCTAGAGGGTAGGTGTGTGTACCCCATGACTACCTGGGGGCATCACAACAATAATCACCCACTAATGCTTCTCATCTGTAAAAGTTCACAACACTTCACTAACATGACTTTACTGAGGGCTTTAAGGGGTCAGAACTGTGGGGCTTTGCCTTCCTCAGCATTAAAGAAACTCAGGGGTAAAACACAGGTTTCCCCTGTCCTCTACTACATATGAAAGTTCTGACAGCTTCCAGAGGTGAACAACTGTCCCAGACATTCTGTCTTGGAGAGCAGAGGGCCATATACATGGCACAGAGGGATCTTAAACCAGGCAAGGCTTTGCATTCCAAATATGAACTCTTGCTGTCAGTAAGGAGTGTCACATGCAGAGCAAACTGCTAACATCATCCAATCTGCTTTGTGGGTCGAGTTTGGGGGGGCTTGGCTTTGGTGACAAGAAGATAGGAGCCAGAGCAAAATGCTAACATCATCCAATCTGCTTTATGGGTCAGGTTTTGGGGGCTTGGCTTTGGTGAAGAGAAGACAGGAGCCAAAACAGAGTAGGTTTAGCAGTGCCTGCAGCCACATGTGCCCAGGCAGGACAGATTAAGGAGGCACTGATGAGGGACTGGCACAGCTGCCGCAGGGGAACTGTGATCAGGCAGCAATGTGGAGAGTGAGGCAGACAGCAGAGCTTTACTCCAGCCCTGCTCCTGTGTTTTCTGGGGGTGCTGCTCAGCCTGCTGGGGAAGTCCTTCAGTTCAGTGCCTCCAAGCTGGCTGGCACAAAGGCTTGTGGAGAGTGCAGTTGCAGAAGCAAAGCAAGAAGCTGGACAGGATCTGAAGTGCAACTCTTCCATGGGGAGCTGTGGGTCCCAGCACTGGGGCCAGCAGATTTGATGGTTCATCACACCCACTGCTAGAATTGCTTCTCCTTGTGCCTCCTCACAGATGTGAGTTCTCCTATGCATCTCCTCTCTGAATCCCTCAGCTGATACCAAGCCCTGGGCCCTGCTTTCCATCTGACAGCTCCAGCACGCTGTCTGTCCCTCTCTAACCCCCAAAGGCAGAGAGGACATCTTTCCACCTTCCCTTTCTCACTTCTTTCCTTGTCATCCTTTTGTTCAGACCCTTTGCAGGTAGCTGGGGAGAGAACAGGACCAGGCTGTCTTCTGGAAAGGTCCTGCCCGGCCTTAAACTAAGCCCAAATGTAATTGTTTTCTTGTTTCTCCTATGTCATCATTGCCATTCTGGACTCCAGTGCTGTGGAAAGCTCTTTGCTTTATTGTCCTTTTTAATTATGAACTCCTTTCCTCAGTAATTCACTGTGACTCTCTAAGTGGCTCCACATGGCCACGACGTGACTGTCCTGATTGAATCTGCTGGCAGCACGGAGCCGCCTGAGCCGCACGCATGCAGGGCACGGCGCAGCGCGGCACAGAGCGCCCTTTGGCCACTGCCCCGGCCCCCTGAGCCAGAGACCAGGGCTCCTTCCCCTCGTTGGTCCCACTGCCAGCAGGCAAGGCTGGTCCTCCTGCTTTGACAACTCCTTCTTGCGGCCCTGTACCTCTCTCAGGCTTACGACCCTACGGTGACGGCAACTGCCAGCAGGTCCAGCGCGCCAAAGCGCCAGCGTGGACCCACCCTGAGCCAAAGGCAACGTTAATGCTACGCAGACACCACACCCAACACCCTGGTGGCACCAGCCACGCACACGTTCGTCACTGGCTTGCGTTAGCTGCCAGCAAATGAAGGTGCAGGGCAAGGCACGCAGCGCCCACCCTGTGCCCAGTGGCGAGCGGAGGGTCATGATGTTTCCACCACGGATCCACGTCCGGCTCCTCGGCTTCAAAGGAGGCAGGGGGTGCTGTGCCTAGCGGGGGGCTCCCGAGCTGTGGGTGGTTGTCTTTCCTTTGGGAAAGCATCTGATAGAGCGTGTCACGGAACGCCATGCTCACTGACTCCCTTCCCTCCTGCCTTTGGATGTGATTACTGTCACGTGGAGGAGTGCAAACCCAGGGATGCGCCACCAGCAGCACGAGGGGAAAAGCATGACTGGAAGATGGTTTGAATCAGCTCACCCTGAAGTCAGGCACGGAGGAGAGATCATCAGGGCAGGGCTGAGTTAGGATCACTGGAGCTTTTTGTTAAGGGGCATGAAGCAGGAGGTGAATTGATAGAATCAGCTAAGGCCAGCACTGTGCCTGCCAAGACCTATGAGAAACCACAGGCACCATAGGTACCATGGATTCATGGGTTGGAAGGGACCCTCAAAGCTCATCTTAGAATCATAGAATCAAGCAGGTTGGAAGAGAGCTCCAAGCTCATCCAGCCCAGCCTATCACCCAGCTGTATCCAATCAACCAGACCATGGCACTAATTCCATGATTTTGGGGTGGCTGTGCCTGTCACTCCTTCAGTATCTTTCCCTTGCAACATTCACTTCACACTTTTCCCTCTCTCAGCTTTCATCAGGCAAGCTCAGAGCCCCTCTGTCTGCAGCTGCCTGCAGGGAGGCTGTAGCCAGGTGGGGTTGGGCTCTGCTGCCAGGCAAGCAGCAACAGAACAAGGGGACACAGCCTCAAGCTGTGCCAGGGAGGGTCTATGCTGGATGTTAGGAGGAAGTTGTTGGCAGAGTGATTGGCATGGGAATGGGCTGCCCAGGGAGGTGGTGGAGTGGCCGTGCCTGGAGGTGTTGAAGCCAAGCCTGGCTGGGGCACTTAGTGCCATGGTCTGGTTGCTTGGGCAGGGCTGGGTGCTAGGCTGGGCTGGCTGAGCTTGGAGCTCTCTTCCAGCCTGCTTGATTCTGTGATTCTGTGATTCCTTGCTTTTTGTCTCACCTCTCTGTCAGAGGCTCGCCAGGGTGTGCAGCGCTGGGGAATGTGGCTCAGCGTTTTGCCAAGCCCGCCAGGGGGAAAGGCGGCAGCAGCAGAGCGGCTTTGGGAAGAGCAGGATCGCTACTTCTGGCTGCCAAAGCCTGCCCAAGACATGCCTTAGGCTGCCACCGCATGGCGAGAGCAGGGGATGAGGCAGAGCGGCTGCTGCAGCGATGCTCCCGGAGCTTCCACCGAGAAACTTCTTTTCGGATCTAAATTGAGGGGGAAAAAACTAAAACAAGAAACCGAAACACATGAGAGATTACATTTGCCTTACCGTCTACCAGTGCATAGAATCAGAGAACCAAGCAGGTTGGAAGAGAGCTCCAAGCTCACTCAACCCAACCTAGCACCCAGCCCTGGCCAATTAACCAGACCATGGCACTGAGTGCCCCAGCCAGGTTTGGCTTCAACACCTCCAGGCACAGCCACTCCACCACCTCCCTGGGCAGCCCATTCCAATGCCAATCACTCTCTCTGACAACAACTTCCTCCTCACATCCAGCCGGAAACTGCCCTGGCACAGCTTGAGGCTGTGTCCCCTTGTTCTGTTGCTGCTTGCCTGGCAGCAGAGCCCAACTCCACCTGGCTACAGCCTCCCTTCAGGGAGCTGCAGACAGCAATGAGGACACCTCCACCTTCTCTGGACACCTTCCAGCACCTCAACATCTCTCTTTAATTCAGGAGCCCAGAACTGGACACAGCACTCAAGGGGTGGCCTGAGCAGTGCTGAGCACAGGGGCAGAAGAACCTCCCTTGTCCTGCTGCCCACACTGCTCCTGAGCCAGCCCAGGATGCCTCTGGCCTTTTGTGCCACCTGGGCACACTGCTGCCTCCTCATGCTCAGTTGCCAACTAGTCCTCCCAGCTCCCTCTCTGCCTGGCTGCTCTCAGCCACTCTGTCCCCAGCCTGCAGCGCCGCTTGGGGTTGTTGTGGCCAAAGTGCAGACCTTAGCTCTCCAAGAACAAAATCAAGGCAATTTCCAGCCTCTGGCAGTAAATGTGAAGTCTTGGTTATGTCACTGGATGAATTTCAGTCCTGATGAGGAAGCCTACCTGCTGCAGTTTGCCTTCTGTCTGGGACACATCATCTCTGCACAGAGGAGCAGCCCAAGACTTAAGCACTTCTTAAAACTTCCAGAATCAGTGATTAAGAGGGAGCTAAGCAGTTTATAGCTCTTGTGGGGGCTTTGCCACACATGGCTGAATTTGAAGCTCACAGTGGCCTCAAGACAAAAGTTCAGCTGCATTTTAGATCTCCGTTCACTCATTTTTCTCTCTGCTCCTTCTCCAGCAAGCCTTGGAATGATGAGATGAAAAAGGCTTATCCTGCACTCCTCCTGGCACAGGGGAGAGCACTCCTGCATCACAGCATTGTTCTGCTCTTTCCTTCCAAGGCCTATGTGGGTTTTAATTGTTTGTCTCACTAGAAAAGAAAGAGAGAGAGAGAAAGAGAGAGAGGGAGAGAGAGATAAAGAAGCCAAAAATGAAGGTTTAACTAAACAGAACTCTCCTGTACCAAAAGAATTCTGAACTCAGCTTAAGGCTTATTGTTGCCAACTTCCTGCCCAGGGATTTACACAACCAGCTCTGGTTGTTTGTATGGTCAACAGCTTTGGAGAGAAGAAAGGGGGACGCATTGGTCAGTCTCTCCCTTCCCTTCCCTTCCCTTCCCTTCCCTTCCCTTCCCTTCCCTTCCCTTCCCTTCCCTTCCCTTCCCTTCCCTTCCCTTCCCTTCCCTTCCCTTCCCTTCCCTTCCCTTCCCTTCCCTTCCCTTCCCTTCCCTTCCCTTCCCTTCCCTTCCCTTCCCTTCCCTTCCCTTCCCTTCCCTTCCCTTCCCTTCCCTTCCCTTCCCTTTCCCTCTTTTCTTTTCCTTTCTTTCCCTCTTTCTTCCTCTTTCTTTCTTCCTTCCTCTCTTCCTCATTTCTTTCTTCCTTTCTTTCCTTTTCTCTTTCTCCTTTTCTTTCTCTTCCTTTCTTTCTTTCTCTTCCTTTTGCTTTCTTTTTTCTCTTCCATTCTCTTCCATTGTCTCCTTCTCTGTCTGTCTTTATTTCTTTTTTCATTCCCTTTCTTTCTTTCTTTCTTTCTTTCTTTCTTTCTTTCTTTCTTTCTTTCTTTCTTTCTTTCTTTCTCTTCCTTTCTCTTTCTTTTTTAATTCTTTCCTTTTTTCTCTTCCATTCTCTTCCTTTCTCTTTCTCTCTTTGTCTCTCTTCCTTTCTCTTTCTTTTTTTATTCCATTTTTTTATCTTTCTTTCCTTTCTTTCCTTTCTTTCTCTCTTCCTTTCTTCCTCCCTTTCTTTCTTCCTCTCTTTCTCTCTTCCTTTTTCTCTTTCTTCTTCTTCCTGATTCTCTTTCCCTCTTTCCCCTTTTCCCTTAGCCGTTGCCTAACTTACACTTGCAGTGTCGAGTCTGATGCAGTGTAAGCTACGAATTGCTCTGTGCTCCAATTTGGTGCTCGTCTCTTGGACTCCTTCACGTCCTGCCAGCGTTCCTTTAGGAAGCCACACACCTCTCACACGATGGCAAGCAAACGTGTGTGTGTGTGTGTGTGTGTGTGTGTTTTGGTCTGCTCCAAGGACAGTTTGTGCCCCACGATCTCTGCATGGAATCTGAGCCCAGCTCTGTGTGTTTGTAAGCAGTTTAACATTTCAAAGGTCCGGGCACTGTCTGTGAGGCACTCTGGCTTTGCTGGGCTGGAGCCCCCCCACGTACTAGCAGCACTGTGGCTCCTCTTGAAGACTTGTGCAGATGCCTTGAGGCATCTTTCAGCAGCAGTATCAGATTTGCTTATAGTGTTGAAGCAAATGTTTTCATGGTCTGTCACCTTGATTTTATTAAAGGTGTTGGGCTAGGCTATTATCCAGGGGCTGGAAAAGTCCCCTAGAGAGGCTTTATATTAGGCTGGGAATTTGGAATGGCAAATAATTTTCAGCCCATAATAAAGCCTTCTGTGCGTGGTGCAGGGCAGAACATTTTCACAGCCCACCTACAGCAGAAAGATGTTCTGAAGGCACTTCAGGCTCTGTGTTTTTATCACTGTGTGCCTCTGTGCCTTAGAAAATGCTTCCCTGTGAGGCTGACAGAAGCCTGGAAGAGGCTGCCCAGGGGGATTGTGGAGTCTCCCTCTCTGGAGATATCCCAAACCCACCTGGATGTGCTCCTGTGTGATCTGCTCTAGGTGATGCTGCTCTGGCAGGGCAGTTGGATTGGTCCCTTCCAGCCCCTGACCATCTGTGATTCTGTGCTTTTGCCCTGGTCTTGACTTTGCTTTCCCAGGATTTTTAGCCCTCCTGCTGAAGAAAGCAATCCACGATGGGAAACTCTCCCTCCCAATCGCTGTGTGCCTGGCTCAAACGCCTGGCACCATCAAAGCACTCTTTCCATAAACAGAGTGATTAAGCACTGCTCTAAAGAGAACGATTTGGGCTTATTCTATAGCTTCAACAAACAGCTGTTGGTTTGTTTTCACTTTGTTTTAGCCGCAGCAATACAAACAAGAATAAGAGGAGATCAAAGATCTCCTAAGAGCTGCAGGAAATGCAGTGTGTGTGCAGGTGCCTTGCTCTGGTCTAGAACTGGGGGACTGTTGAAAAGAGGCAGGGCTGATGTTTCACAGCATCACAGAGTGTCAGGGGCTGGAGGGGTCCTCCAAAGCTCATCCAGGCCAACCCTCCTCCCACAGCAGCAGCAGCCAGAGCAGATCACACAGGAACACACCCAGGCAGCTCTTGAGTATCTCCAGGGAGGGAGACTCCACAACCCACCCTGGGCAGCCTCTTCCAGGCTCCTATCACCCTCACAGGCAAGAAATTCCTCCTCCTCGTGTTTACATGCAATTTCCTCTGCCTCAGCTTGCACCCAGTGCCCCTTGTGCTGGCACTGGCATCACCCAGCAGAGCCTGGCTCCAGCCTCCTGCCACTCACCTGCACATCTTTAGAACCACCAGGTCACCTCTCAGCCTCCTCTTCTCCAAGCTAAACAGCCCCAAAGCGCACCTGAAATGTTTACCAAGGGGCACCCAAACGTTTACCAAAGGGCACCCAAATGTTACCAGAGGGCACCCAAATGTTTACCAGAGGGCACCCAAATGTTTACTGAAGGGCACCCAAATGGTTACCGGAGGGCACCCCCAGGGGTTTACCAGAGGGCACAGAACCTCTTCAGGAGAAGGAGGGAGCTGTTTTTCACTGGCTCAGACCCGGAGGTGCTGAGCTAAAGGCAGCACTTCCCCGAGCCAGAGCTGTCCCTGCGTGCCGAGGGAAGGAGCTGGGCTGCCTGCTGGCTGCGCAGCGGAGGCGCAGGGAGCGTGTGTGCAGCAGGACCCACATGCGAAGCAGAGGGATTGTGTGTGTGGTCCGAGTGGACTTTTTTTTGTCATCCTGTTTGGGAACCAGTTCAGGATCTATTTCTGTTGGCAGTTTCCTGCTGTTGTGAATATATTAGTGCCTTTCTCAAGGCCTCCGCGCAGCTGAAAGGGTAGGAACTTAAGCCGGCAGTATGACAGACGATCGTCTTCTATCAGACATGGGTGATGGGATGAAAAAGGAGAGATTACATCTCTGCAAACAAAGGCACCGATGCAGGCCCAGGCCAGCCAGTAGGCTGTGATCTCTGCTTTACCATAAATGTACAAAAGTGCCTTATCTCCAGGGCTGCAAAGCCGGGCGCAAGCGGCTGCGTCGCTTGGGCTCACCAGGCAGCCCTAAGTGGTGGCTCTGAAAAGAGGCAGGGCCAAAAGCAGCAGTTTGGGGAAGGCAAAAAACCCCCAACAACATAAAGAAAAGCATCTGATAAAATGCCTGCTAGAAAACAAAAAGCTTTGACCATTGCTGCTTAACATTCAAAAGGTTTCATTTGGCTTGGCAGGAAGGTTGGGACTGGATGATCCTTGAGGTCTTGTCCAGCCCTGATAATTCTATGGCTCTGTGCAAAAGAGATTGATGCAGGATGTGAGGCTTCAAAACACTCAGCCAGTGGAAGCAGAGCACTGCATTCAAACAGCCTCTCTGCTGCCCGTTACAAGGTTGAAGGTCTACATTAGTTCTTCAAGGAGCAAAAGGGATCTGAGCAATGCCTATCAATAGTTGGGGGGAGGTGTCCAGTTCTGCATGGGGCAGTGTGGCTGGAGAGCTGCCTGGCAGAAAGAGAGCTGGGAGGTGTAATGGACAAGCAGCTGAATAGCAGCCAGCAGTGTGCCCAGGTGGCCAAGAAAGCCAATGGCATCCTGGCTAGGGTTAGAAATGCTGTGGCCAGCAGCAGCAGGGAGGGGATTGCCCCCTTGACTCAGCTCTGCTGAGGCCACACTGTTTCATACCAGTAAGGGCATGCTGGAAAGCAGCTCCAGGGAGAAAGACCTTGGAGTCCTACTGGACAGCAAGTTCTGCATGGGCCAGCAAGGTGCCCTTGTGGCCCAGAGGGACAATGGCATTCTGGGGGGCATCAAGAAAAATGTGACCAGCAGGGCTAGGGAGGTTCTTCTCCACCTCTACTCTCCCTTGCTGAGACCACACCTGCAATACTGTGTCCAGGTTTGGGCTCCCCAGCTCAGGAGAGACAGGGACCTGCTGGAGAGAGTCCAGCAGAGAGCCAGGGGCAGGACTGGGGCACTTGAGCATCTGCCCTGTGCAGAGAGCCTGAGAGCCCTGGGGCTGTTGAGTCTGGAGCAGAGAAGGCTGAGAGGGGATCTGAGCAATGTATGCAAACAGCTGAGGGGTGGGGGTCAAGGGGAGGGGGCCAAGCTCTGTTGGGTGCTGCACAGCAAGAAGCCAAGGAGCAATGGATGCAAAGTGGAGCAGAGAAGGTTTCAGCTCAGGAGGAGGAGAAACTTGTTTGGAGTGAGGGTGGCAGAGCCCTGGAGCAGGCTGCCCAGAGAGGTTGTGGAGTCTCCTTCTCTGCAGACTTTCCAACCCTCCTGGCTGCATTCCTGTGTGAGCTACCCTGGGTGATGCTGCCTTGGCAGGGGCTTGGACTGGATGCTCTCTGGAGGTGCCTTCCAAGCTCCGCGGTGCTGTGGCTCTGTGAGCAGTCCAACGCCAGCTCCTTAACGCAGACCTCCTCGCAATGTAAATGTGCCACAAGCCTCTCCCTCACTCCACCTCTGCAAATATTATTTCATCCTGAGGAGGGGGGAAAGAAAGCAACTCCCACTGACTCCCCTGAAGGAAGAGTGTGCTCTGTGTATCTCTTCTGTTAACAGTTTGCTCAGCACCCCTGGGCTTGGGGAAATCATTTCCTGGCCAACGCGGAGCCAGTGTCACGCAGGTGCACGGCCAAAGCTGCCCCAAGCAGCACCTCCCTTGTCTCTTGGTAGATGTCATCCCTCTGCCTCTCCTCCTCCCTATTCTATTTTGGTGGGGTTTTTGCCTTCTCTTTCCAGATTTCCAGAGTCAGGACTGAAAATGAAGCGTAAATCTTACTGCCTAATAACCACGGCAGTTACTTCAATAAAACCTTACTTAAAAGTCAATGGGCTGCACATGTTAAAGACATTAGGGCTGTTAACAGACCATTGTAAAGTAAGCAGAATCTTTAATAACCTGCCCATAATGCATACCCTCATGATTCCCCTGCACAGGGCAAGCTGCAAGCTTGGGGGCTCTGCCCCAGCACTCCCAGCAGAAACCGGTTCTGAGTTCTTCACTTCAATGGCAAACCAGGACTAGATACAGAGATGAAGACAAAGGCAGCTGGGCTGGCTTAGGGAGCAGCTGAAACTCTGATTTTCCTGACCTGCAGTGGAGGTTTGGATGTGAGGAGGAAGTTCTTCATACGAGAGTGATTGGCATTGGAATGGGCTGCCCAGGGAGGTGGTGGAGTGGCTGTGTCACTTAGAATCACAGAATTAGTCAGGGTTGGAAGGGAGCACAAGGAGCAGCCAGTTCCAAGCCCCTGCTATGCCCAGGGACACCCTACCCTAGAGCAGGCTGCCCACAGCCTCAGCCAGCCTGGCCTCAAACACCTCCAGCCATGGGGCCTCAACCACCTTCTCTGCTCCAGACTCAACAGCCCCAGGGCTCTCAGGCTCTCTGCACAGGGGAGATGCTCAAGTGCCCCACTCATGCTCCTGGCTCTCTGCTGGACTCTCTCCAGCAGGAACTGTTGGAGCCAGTCCAGAGGAGGCCACCAAGATTCTCAGAGGGCTGCAGCAGCTCTGCTCTGAGGACAAGCTAAGAGAGTTGGGGCTCTGTAGCCTGGAGAAGAGAAGGCTTCCAGGACATCTTGCAGTGGCCTTCCAGGATCTGAAGGAGGCTACAGGAGGGCTGGGGAGGGACTATTGACAAGGTCTTGTCATGACAGGAACAGGAGGAATGGGTTTGAAGTGGCAGAGGGGAGATTGAAAGTGGCTGTTAGGAAGAAGTTGTTTGCAGTGAGGGTGGTGAGACACTGGCACAGGTTGCCCAGGGAAGTTGTGGAGCACAGAAGCACAGAATGGGATCAAGGAGCCCATTCTGTGTTTCTGTGCTCCACAACCTCCCTGGAGGTGTTCATCACCAGGTTGAATGAGGCTTTGAGCAACCTGTTCTAGTGGGAGGTGTCCCTGCCCATGGCACAGTAGGGTTGGAACTGGCTGAGCTTCGAGCTCCCTTCCAACCTAAACCATTCTACGGCTCTATGATTCTCCTTTAGTGTAGTGCTTGTGCCAGAGCTCTTGGGACCAGTCGCTCTCCTTAGCCAACACCACAGCTGCCCCCAGGCCCTGTGCAGTGCTAACCCTTTCCAAGCCTCTCCCTTTCCAGCTGAGGCTGTTTAAAACCAAAGCACAGCAGCACAGCAAAGATGTTTGAATTCTTTCATACATATTTTGCAAGCTCGCTCTCTCTCTGTCTCTCTCTCTCTCTGTCTCTCTCTCTCTCTCCTATCCCAGGCAATTCCAAACTCATTTTGAGGCAAGGATTTATAAAAGTCTACATCAAATGCTGGGGCATTTATTATTTGTTATTTATTTTGCCAAATGTCTCCCATGCATCCATAGGCGACAGGCCAGAGCTCTGATCTGGAAGCCAAGCACCATAAAGCTGTCTCCATGCCATTTAGGGAACCCTTTGATTAGGCAGGCTTTGCCTGTAGGGTTTTTTTCTTCACTAAGTAATGATCTGGGTAGTTAAATTGCTCTAAAAGGTTCACTATTTGTTGGCTTTAAGTACCTCAAGGGTCAATCCAGTCATACTTCAGGCTTAGTTCTCCAGGGTTCTGAGATCTGGAAGTGATGGTTAAGGATTGCAGCACAGAGGCATGAGGATGAGTGGGGACTAGGGGGAATGGAGCAAAGCTGGAGGTGGGGAGAGTGAGGCTGGAGGTGAGGAGGAAGTTGTTGAGCAGGAGAGTGGTGAGAGGCTGGAATGGGTTGCCCAGGGAGGTGGTTGAGGCCCCATGGCTGGAGGTGTTTGAGGCCAGGCTGGCTGAGGCTGTGTGCAGCCTGCTCTAGGGTAGGGTGTCCCTGGGCATAGCAGGGGGTTGGAACTGGCTGCTCCTTGTGCTCCCTTCCAGCCCTCACTGATTCTATGACTGGGGCACTTGAGCATCTCCCCTGTGCAGAGAGCCTGAGAACCCTGGGGCTGTTGAGTCTGGAGAAGAGGAGGCTGAGAGGGGATCTGAGCAATGTGTGCAAACAGCTGAGGGGATGGATGGGTGGGCAGAGGCCAATGGCAGAAGATTGAACAAGGCCAAGGGCAGGGTTCTATACTTTGGCCACAACAACCTCAAGCAGCACTACAGGCTGGGGACAGAGTGGCTGAGAGCAGCCAGGCAGAGAGGGAGCTGGGGGTGCTGGGAGAGAGGAGCTGAAGAGGAGGCAGCAGTGCCCAGGTGGGCAGCAGAGCCAATGGCATCCTGGGCTGGCTCAGGAGCAGTGTGGGCAGCAGGACAAGGGAGGTTCTCAGCACTGCTCAGGCCACACCTTGAGTGCTGTGTCCAGTTCTGGGCTCTTCAATTCAAGAGAGATGTTGAGGTGCTGGAAGGTTTCCAGAGAAGGTGGAGGTGTCCTCATTGCTGTCTGCAATTACCTGCAGGGAGGCTGTAGCCAGGTGGGGTTGGGCTCTGCTGCCAGGCAGCCAGCAACAGAACAAGGGGACACAGCCTCAAGCTGTGCCAGGGCAGGTTCAGGCTGGATGTGAGGAGGAAGTTGTTGTCAGAGAGAGTGATTGGCATTGGAATGGGCTGCCCAGGGAGGTGGTGGAGTGGCTGTGGCTGGAGGTGTTGAAGCCAAGCCTGGCTGGGGCACTTAGTGCCATGGTCTGGTTGGTTGGGCAGGGCTGGGTGCTAGGTTGGGCTGGCTGAGCTTGGAGCTCTCTTCCAACTTGGTCCTTTCTCTGATTCTCTGCTTCTCTGTCAAGGCCCAGGCTTTCTCCAAGGCAGTCATTCTTGGTGCCACTTGGAGCAGCCCCAGCTGGCTGCCTGAGCCCTGCCTGCCCAGCAGCAGGCAGCTGCTGCCTCTCTTTGCCTCTCCCCAGTTGCCTCCGATTGGGTCTATGGTTTTTAAATGTCTCCGTTGCACGCAGTAAAGTTAAAAGACTTAATAAATCCTCTGACAGCTCCTAAACACCAACCTGGGCTCTGAACATTGAGGCATTTCATTTACTCCTGAGCTCTCTGGCTCCTTTTCCATGCTTTCTTCTACACCCTTGTTAAACTAAGCCCTTTTAAAACGCCTCGGCGAGAGAAATCCTCCCCTCTGCAGGCTCATGCACAGCTTCACATTGCTGGGGATAATTGGCAAGAGTTTTAACACATTCCTTATTTACAACTGCTAACAGTTTGTTAGGACAAATACCTAAAGCCTTCTCTTTTTTCCCAATCATTGATCTTTTAAATGTGGTTTGGGGTTTGGTTTTCTTTTGTGTAGCACTGAATAAGATCCTGCGAACAGGAGAGCAGATTTCAGGCTGATGAAATCCTGCCCCCCACCCCCCACCCCCACCCCAGTGTCTTCTCTTCTTTTGCCATTCTGGGGGGGGGGGGTGGAGAGAAACAGCTGCCATAAGGAGTGCAGGGCTGCAGATACTTCTGCCAGTGGCTCTTGCACACATGGGCAAGTGGGTAAAAGAAAAGGCACAACTGCTTGGCTCCTCTCAGAGCTCCAGGCAAGGCAGGACCTTGTCTCATACTCTAGAGGCAAGGAGAGCACAGAAGTGTCAGGGCTGGAAGGGACTTCAAGGATCATTCCATTGCCCCCTGCCATGCCCAGGGACACCTCACACTATAGCAGGCTGCCCACAGCCACATCCAGCCTGGCCTTAAACACCTCCAGGGATCAGGCTTCCACCACCTCCCTGGGCAACCCCTGCCAGGCTCTCACCACCCTCATGCTGAACAACTTCTTCCTAACATCCAGTCTGAATCTACCCACTTCTAGTTTTGCTCCATTCCCCTCAGTCCTATCACTACTGACAGCCTTAAAAAAGTCCCTCCCCAGCTTTCTTCTAGCCCCCTTCAGATCCTGGAACACCACAAGAAGGTCTCCTGGGAGCCTTCTCTTCTCCAGACTGAACAATCTCAACTCTCTCAGCCTCTCCTCATAGCAGAGCAGCTCCAGCCCTCTGAGCATGCCTGTGGCCCTTCTCTGGGCACCTTCCAGTACCTCCAGGCCTTTCCTGTAATAGAGGCTCCAGAACTGGACAGAGTGCTCCAGGTGAGGTCTCACCAGAGTGGAGCAGAGGGGCAGAATCCCCTCCCTCCCCCTGCTGCCCACACTGCTCTTGCTGCAGCCCAGCCTCTGGTTGCTCTCTGGGCTGCCAGAGCACACTGACAGCTCAGACTGAGCTTCTCATTCACCAGCACCCCCAAGTCCCTCTCTCCAGGACTTCTCTCAAGCCAGTCCCTGCCCAGCCAATATCAGTGTATGGGATTGCCCTGTGGATGCTGAAGACTCAGGGAGGAGCTGTGGTTGGGCACAGGGGGAAGAACTGGAAGCAATGCCAAGGGCAAGGATGTGGGCACACGGAGAGGATTTGTCTGAATCACAGTAGGACACCTCTGGGTTGTAGGGGACTGCTGGAAGAGGTGGGCAAGGACGTGGGCACATGGGGAGGATTTAAGTGAATCACAGGACACCTCTGGGTTGTAGTAGGACACCTCTGGGTTGTAGGGGACTGCTGGAAGAGGTGGGCAAGGACGTGGGCACATGGGGAGGATTTAAGTGAACCACAGTTCCGGGTGGTAGGGGACTGCTGGAAAAAGCAGATCCCAGCAAGAGGAAGAGGAGGGTCGCTGCTCATGCTGCAGACACAGTGTCTGCATGGGATACAACATGCAGCAGAGCAGGATTTGTCATTCCTGCTCTTGCAGAACAACTTCTTAATCCAAACCAGAGAGGAACACAATAATGGGGTTAGCAAAAGCAACATCAATAAAAACATGGGTGACTACAGCCCTGGAATCAGCAGCTACAGCAGTGGCCTGACTCTCTGCAGAGTTTCTGCCTTTATGTCTTCTAAAGGCTTCTAAAGCAGCCATGTGTCTTTCTGAGAGCCTTAATCAGTTCAGTCTTGGAGCTGCCTGAGGGGGCAAAGCTCACAGCTGAATACAAGGCTCATACTTTTCTCAAATTAGTGAGTCTTTGCATTCAGGCAAGGCTGAGACTGAGCTCATCTCCAGAAAATACATCAAAGAGCCTGTGGAAAGCGCAGCTCACACACCTCATATGGCTTCAGATGCTCTACCACCTCAGCCTGTTAGTCTCACAGCACAGCAGTGGATGTTGGTCTCTTCTCCCAAGTCAAAAGCAATAGGACAAGAGGAAATGGCCTCAAGCTGTGCCAGGGGAGGCTTAGACTGGGTATTAGGGAAAATATCATCACTGGGAGTGCTGCCAAGCACTGGTGCAGGCTTCCGAGGGAAATGGTAGAGCCATTAAGCCTGGAGGGATGTGAAAGAGGTGTAGATGTGGTGCCTGGGGACGCGGCTGAGCCCTGCACTTGCCAGGGCTGGGCTAACAGTTGGACTTGATGACCTTAAAGGTCTTTTTCAGTCTCAGTGATGCCTCTATTCTGTGACAGAAACCACCTAATCAGAGACTCACAGAATCAAGCAGGCTGGGAGAGAGCTCCAAGCTCAGCCAGTCCAACCTAGCACCCAGCCCTGGCCAATCAACCAGACCATGGCACTAAGTGCCCCAGCCAGGCTTGGCTTCAACACCTCCAGGCACAGCCACTCCACCACCTCCCTGGGCAGCCCATTCCAATGCCAATCACTGTCTCTATGAAGAACTTCCCCCTAACATCCAGACCTCCACTTTAGCATTTCTGTTGTATTTTCCAGACCTACTAGTTCAGAGAACATTACTCATTACATCAAAGCAGGAAGCCTCAGGGCTCCATAGGTGAGATCTAGCCCATCAAATATCAAAGATGAACATCTAAGTCTAAAGTTACCTCTGTAGTGGGTAAATGCAAGAAATAGATTCATAGAATTGTCAGGATTGGAAGGGACTTCAAGGATCATCTACTTCCAACCCCCTTGAAATGGGCAGGGACATCTCACACTAGAGTCACATCCAGCCTGGCCTTAAACACCTCCAGGGATGAGGCTTCCACCACCTCCCTGGGCAACCCCTGCCAGGCTCTCACCACCCTCATGCTGAACAACTTCTTCCTAACATCCAGGCTGAATCTACCCACTTCTACTTTTGCTCCATTCCCCCAGGCCTATCACTACCTGACACCCTCAAAAGTCCCTCCCCAGCTTTCCTGCAGCCCCCTGCAGATGCTGGAAGGAAATAGGTTTAGGGATGAACAAAGCTTAGACTCTTCAGCTTAAACCCTCCTTGGAGCTTTCACTTCTCTTTGCAGCTAACAAAGGGAGCCTAAATGAAAGCACCCAACTGAAGCACCAGAGCTTTCTAGGACTGGAGCTTGGAGGGAGAAAACCCTTTTGTTTTAATGGCATTTAGGAGCTGGTAGGTGACAGTGACAGTCTGGGTGAGGGCAGCAGCTGAGGAGAGTCGATGCATATTGTAGACTACAGACTCCTGGGTCTGGAAGCACATAAACCTCTGGCTCCTACTGCAGCCACTTCAGCATCTCTCTGGATGAAAACAGCAACCCTGGGCTGAAGGGCAGTAGCAGGAAAGGTGCAGCAACTTTCCCTTTTGCCTTCCCTTTTTCTCTCTTTCTTTGTGCTTTTCTACTTCTTTATTATTTTTCTCCTCTATTATTTTTTCTCTCTTTTTTGTTCTTTATTACTTTTTCCTTTCCTCTTTCCTTTTCCTTATTACTTTCTCTTTCCTCTTTTATCTTCTTTAGTATTTTTCTTTCCTCTTTTCCTTTTCTTCTTTATTGTTTTTTCTTTCCTTTCCTTTTTCTTATTATTCTTTCCTTCCTTGTTAATTTTTCTTCTTTCTTACTTTTTCTTTCCTTTTTTCTTTATTGTTTTTTCTTTCTTTATCTTCTTTAATATTTTTTCTTTCCTCTCTATCTTCTTCAATATTTTTCTCTCCTGTTTTCCTTATCCCCTTTAGTATTTTTTCTTCTCTTTTCCTTTTCTTCTTTAGTGTTTTTCTTTACTCTTTTCCTTTTCTTCTTTATTTTTTCTTTCCATTCCTTTTTCTTCATTATTCTTTCTTTCCTTGTTCATTTTTCTTCCTTCTTACTTTTTCTTTCCTCTTTTTTTTCTTCTTTAGTTTTTTTTACCTCTTTTCTTTATCTTCTTTAGGTCTTTTTCTCTCCTCTTTTCGTTATCTTCTTTAGTGTTTTTTCTCCCTTTTCTTTTTCCTCTTTAGTTCTTTTTTCTTTGCTTTTTTCCTTTTCTTTATTTTTGTTCTTTCCTTTCTTTTTTCTTATTATTCTTTCTTTCCTCATTGATTTTTCTTCTTCCTTTTTTCTTTCCTCTTGTCTTTTTTTTCTTTATCATGTTTCTATACTCTCTTCTTTTTCTTCATTGTTTTCTCTTTCCTCTTTTTCCTTTGTTGTTTTGTCTTTCCTCTTTCCTTTTTCTTATTTTTTCCTTTTCTTTTTCTTCTTTATTATTTTTCCTTCCTTTTCTTTTTCTTATTGCTATTTCTTTTTTCCCTTTCTTTATTACTTTTTTCTTTCCTCTTTTATTCTTCTTATTTTCTTTATTAGTTTTTTCTTTCCTCTTTATTAGTATTTTTTCTTTCCTTTTTCCTCTTTCTTTTTTCTTTCCTTTTTTTCTTTATTATTATTTTTCTTTTTTTCTTTTTATTCTTTATTACTTTTTTCTTTCCATTTTTTTCACTTTTCTTTTTCCTCTTTATTACTTTTTGTCTTTTTTTTTCTTCTTTATTTTTTTCTTTTCTTTTTCCTCTTTATTACTTTTTTCTTTCCTTTTCTCTTCTTTATTTTTTCTCTTCTGTTTTTCTTCTTTATTTTTTTCTTTCCTTTTTTCTTTATTACTATTTTTTCTCTTTTCTTTTTCTTCTTTGTTACTTTTTTCTTTAAATTTTTCTTCTTCATTTTTTCTCTTTCCTTTTCATTCTTTATCACTTTTTCCTCTCTTCTTTTTCTCCTTTTCCTTTTTTTTTTCCTTATAATTTTTTTTTCTTTCTCCTTTTCCTCCTTTTCCCTTCCCCCCTTTCCCTCCCCCTTTCAGCAGAGCTGAAGGGAGCAGCAAATGCACATTCCTCTTAGCATTTCAGTGAATTCAGTGGGGGATGAATAGCAAGCTTGTACATAACCACACACATATGTATGTATAAATTTACAAGCTACAATATCCAGACATCGCTGAGGCTCTGCTAATAATTTTCTCAACCTTGCCCAGACTGTAGCTACATTTATGATCTGGAGATTTATTGATTTTAGTTATTTTATCCCTCCCATAATAGGAAACTACCCTCTGGACCATTGACCTATTCTTGTTATAAATATCCTTGAGCTTGCTCTCATCATAACACTATCCCAGGCATCTAAGGTGTTGCTATGAGGTGGTGCTGCTATAGGGAAGGGTAACCATAACAGAGTTCTAAAGGAAACCATTTCACTCTGCCAAATGAGTTTTCTAACTGCACCCATTAGCTATTGGGGAAGGTTTTGCCCAGTGCAGCAGGAGCCTGATCCATCAGGAGAGCTTCTCCACCTTTCAGTAGCACAAACCATGCGTGACAACAAAGGCTGCAACTTAGAGCAGGAGCACAAATGGTACCAAGCCTGAGCTCTGTGCAAATGGCTGGTGCCAAAGAGCAGGCTGTGTCTGAGAGGCTTTGCTGAGGTTCTTCTCCTCTGAGGCCCACCAATGGCTTCCATAAGCAAGGGAATGACCCCTGGGGAAGAACAATCCCATGCATCAGGATGGTTTAGGTTGGAAGGGACCTCAAAGCCCAGCCAGTTCCAACCCTCTGCAGTAGGCAGGGACACCTCCCACTAGAACAGGTTACTAAAGGTCTCATCCAACCTGGTGCTGAACACCTCCAGGGAGGTTGTGGAGCAGAGAAGCACAGAATGGGATCTGTTCAGCTCCTGTTCAGCTCCTCTCTCCCAGCACCCCCAGCTCCCTCTCTGTCTGGCTGCTCTCAGCCACTCTGGCCCCAGTCTGCAGTGCTGCTTGGGGTTGTTGTGGCCAAAGTGCAGAGCCCTGCACTTGGCCTTGTTCAATCTCATCCCCTTGGCCTCTGCCCACCCATCCAGCCTGGCCAGGTCCCTCTGCAGGGCTCTGCTACCCTCCAACAGCTCCCCAGCTGCTCCTAGCTTGGTGCCATCTGCAAACTCACTGCTGCTGGACTCAATCCCCTGGTCCAGACCATCAGTAAAGATATTGAATAGGCTTGGGCCCAGCACTGATCCCTGGGCACAGCACCAGTGCCAGCTGCCAGCTGGATGTGGCACCATTCACCACCACTCTCTGGGCCCAGCCCTCCAGCCAGTTCTTGGCCCATACCAGAGTGAAGGAGCTGCCAGCTGTGCCAGGAGCTGCATGTGACAGAGGGTGTCAAAGGCTTTGCTGAAGTCCAGGCAGACTCCATCCACAGCCTGCCCCATATTCACCAGGCAGGAACCTGATCATCCAAGGAGATCAGATTGGTCAGGCAGATATCATCTGTGAGGTCCATTCCAACCCAAACCATTCAAGGATTCTGAGTCCAAGGTTCAATATAATAATAGAATTCTGGAATGATTCCAGCTTGAAAACTTGAAGATGTATCTCAAAGTGGAAGCTAAGGGCACAGGTGCCTTGGCTAGCTCCTGCCTTTAAGCATGTGCCCACACTTGGTGGCATTATTGTTACTTCCAAACTGAGCCCTTTGGAAACAGCATCCCTCTGGCTAACCTGATGCAGTGTGGTCTGTGTGATCAGGGAGTGAGGTGGATTGGGAACTGATTGAAGGGAAGGAGCCAGAGAGCTGTGGTCAATGGGATGGAGTCCAGTTGGAGGTCTGTGACTAGTGGGGTCCCACAGGGGTCAGTGCTGGGACTCCACTAGTTCAATATATTCATCAATGACCTGGCTGAGGGCATGAGGCACTGGCAGCAAGTGTGCTGATGGCACAAGGCTGGGTGCAGTGGCTGAGACACCAGGAGGCTGTGCTGCCATTCAGAGACAATGGGACAGGCTGCAGGGGTGGGCAGGGAGGAACTGAATGGCATTCAACAAGGGCAAGCACAGAGTCTGGCACCTGGGAAAGAACAGCCCCAGGGAGCAGGATAGGCTGGAGACTGAGCTGTTGGAAGGCAGTGAAAGGGAAAAGGACCTGGGGGTCCTGGTGGGTGGGAGGATGAGCATGAGCCAGCAGTGTGCTCTGGGGGCCAGGAGGGCAATGCCATTCTGGGGTGGGTTAGAAGGGCTGTGGGGAGTAGGTCGAGAGAGGTTCTCCTGCCCCTCTACTCTGCCCTGCTGAGGCCACATCTGGACTCCTATGTCCAGTTCTGGGCCTTCCAGTCCAAGAGGGACACAGAACTGCTGGAGAGAGTCCAGCACAGAGCCACAGAGATGCTGAAGGGAATGGAACAGCTCTGCTAGGAGGAGAGCCTGAGGGAGCTGAGGCTGTGCTGCTGGCAGAGGAGGAGGAGCCAGGCTCTGCTGGGTGATGCCCAATGCCAGCACAAGGGGCACTGGGTGGGAGTTGAGGCTGAGGAAGTTTCATTGAAACATGAAGAAGATTTTTTTTCCCTGTGAGGGTGACAGAAGCCTGGAAGAGGCTGCCCAGGGGGCTGTGGAGTCTCCCTCTCTGGATGTGCTCTGTGTGATCTGCTCTGGGTGCTGCTGCTGTGGACTGGCTGAGCTTTGGAGGTGCCTGCCAGCCCCCGAGGTTCTGTGATGCTGTGCAAGCTGTGTTAGAGCACACATCCATGCCCATCTGTTTCTGTTTTGCCAGCCCACTCCATTGGCCATCAGAAGCATTCCCATGTGTGCTGAAGCATTGTTGAGGAGAACATCTGGCACCAAGCAATGCTGCTGTTAGAAAAACAAACCAACACGATAACAACAGAGGCATTAAAGTAAATATGTGTACAGGAATCTTGTTGTGGAAACCTCTACCAAGGCAGGCCCAGGGTGCAACATCAACACTGCGAGTGCTGCTTTCTGCATTTCTGCTGTGCTGGGCACGCCAGCAACTCACTGGCAAGGCTTGGTCCTGGCTTTCCACATGGCTCAGGGGGCAACAGAAAGCAAGAGAGGGAGAGAGAAAGAGATGGAGAAAGAGAGAAAGAAAGAGAAAGAGAGAAAGAGAGGAAGAGAGGAAGAGAAAGGGAAAGGGAAAGGGAAAGGGAAAGGGAAAGGGAAAGGGAGAAAGGGAGAGAAAGAGAAAGAGAAAGAGAAAGAGAAAGAGAAAGAGAAAGAGAAAGAGAAAGAGAAAGAGAAAGAGAAAGAGAAAGGGAAAAAGAAAAGAGAAAAAGAGAAAAAGGGAGGGAGGGAGGGAGGGAGGGAGGGAGGGAAGGAAGGAAGGAAGGAAGGAAGGAAGGAAGGAAGGAAGGAAGGAAGGAAGGAAGGAAGGAAGGAAGGAAGGAAGGAAGGAAGGAAGGAAGGAAGGAAGGAAGGAAGGAAGGAAGGAAGGAAGGAAGGAAGGAAGGAAGGAAGGAAGGAAGGAAGGGAGGAAGGGAGGGAGGAAGGGAAAGGAAAGGAAAGGAAAGGAAAGGAAAGGAAAGGAAAGGAAAGGAAAGGAAAGGAAAGGAAAGGAAAGGAAAGGAAAGGAAAGGAAAGGAAAGGAAAGGAAAGGAAAGGAAAGGAAAGGAAAGGAAAGGAAAGGAAAGGAAAGGAAAGGAAAGGAAAGGAAAGGAAAGGAAAGGAAGGAAAGAAAGGAAAGAAAGGAAAGGAAGAGAGTAAGTGAGGGAATGTGGACAGGAGGGAGGAAGGAAAGGGAAGGGAATGAGGGAAAGAAAAGCATTAAAGGAAGACAACTGTTGACTGCTTTTCCTGCCTTAACTAGAAGGAAGACCCCGAGCCCACCCTCATGCCATGTGTTGTCAGAACAGAGGACAGCTGCACTCTAGCACCAGAGCTGACCAAGCCACCTGAGTCTGGCTCTTGGCAGAGCAGAGTAGGTGTCGAAGGCACCTAATGACCGCCAGGGAGCGAGGAAAACTGCTCCCACTGAAGAGGGGTGGAGGCCTCCAGACTGGCACTCAGCTAACTCCAAGCAGGATTTGACCACAGTTTAGTCAGCAAGGACATAAATGAGCCCATTCCCAGCTGCTTTTCACCATAAAGTTAAACTTGGTGTAGCAGCCACTGGTTCTCCCATGGCCATTTCTGAAGACCTCATGGATGGTTCTGAAGATGTGCAGGTGAGTGCCAGGGGCTGCAGCCAGGCTCTGCTGGGTGATGCCAGTGCCAGCACAAGGGGCACTGGGTGCAAGCTGAGGCAGAGGAAGTTCCATGGAAACATGATGAGGAATTTTTTTCCCTGTGAGGGTGACAGAGCACTGGAAGAGGCTGCCCAGGGGGGGCTGTGGAGTCTCCCTCTCTGGAGGTGTTCCAGAGCTGCCTGGATGTGTTCTGTGTGCTCTGCTCTGGGTGCTGCTGCTCTGGCAGGGGAAGCTGGCCTGGATGAGCTTTGGAAGTCCCTTCCAGCCCCTGATATTCTGTGGCTCTGTGATAGCTTTGAAGGCATCCTGAGGCACCTCATGCTGAGAAAAAAACAGCTCAGCATCATCCAGTCCAACCTAGCACATTCTGTGCTTCTGTGCTCCACAACCTATGGAGGGGAAATTGAAACTAGATGTTAGGAAGAAGCTGTTTGCAGAGAGTTGTTTGCATCCACTCTGTCACTCTTGGGAGACAAGGTCTTGGGAGACAAGGTCTTGGGAGAAGCCATCCTGTGTTCTGTTGTGGTGCTTAGGGCTATGGTTTCAGGTGACCCTTGTAGAGTAGGGTTATAGCTTGGACTTGGATATCCCGAGGAGCTTTGCCAGCCTGCATGTTTCTGTATCCTGTGTTTTGGTTACAGCTTGGAGGAGGTGGTTTGGTTTGGTCCACAACCAAGACTCAGAGCAAGCTACCGGTTACGCAGAGGCCCTGTAGTTAAAACAGGGTAGAACTAAAACTGAAGGAGCTATCACAGCAGACTACCCCAGCTGCATGGACCTGGCCCCTTTCAGTGCTTTCCAAGCCCTGGCTGAAGGATTAGGCAGTTGTTTTTACTGGCAAGGTTGAGCTCTGGTTGTAAGGGACCATTAGTGATGAATGAGGAAGAATGAAGACGGATGAGATGCACTGCCAATACAGTGCTCATAACAGAGCTGTTAATAACCTTGCTGAATGGGATCACATTTCCCCTGCAGCCACCTCTGCTGCCTCAGCATCCCAATCACTTCACAGAATCACGGAATGGTTTTGGTTGGAAGGGAGCTCAAAGCTCAGCCAGTTCCAACCCCACGGTGCCATAGGCAGGGACACCTCCCACTAGAACAGGTTGCTCAAGGCCTCATTCAGCCTGGTCCTGAACATCTCCCTGGGAAACCTGTGCCAGTGCCTCACCATCCTCAACCTGTGCCAGTGTCTCACCACCCTCACTGCAACCAACTTCTGCCTATGATCCACTTTCAATCTCCTCTCTGCCACTTCAAACCCACTCCTCCTCCTGTCACAACAAGACCTTGTCAATAGTCCCTCCCCAGCCCTCCTCTAGCCCTCTTCAGATACTGGAAGGCTACTCCAAGCTCTCCTGGAAGCCTTCCCTTCTGCAGGCTGCACTGCACAGCCCCAACTCTCTCAGCCTGTGCTCAGAGCAGAGCTGCTGCAGCCCTCTCAGCATCTTTGTTGGCCCACTTGTCCCTTTCCCTTGTGCTGGAGGCACAAGTAGCTGAGATCAGTGCCCTCACTTTGCTGAAGGCTGCAGTGCTTCTGCCTGCCCTGCTAATTACAGGTTGGGTCCATCCCTTGAGCATCCAGGAACTGGCAGAGGAGTGATTGAAACTGGACGTTAGGAAGAAGTTGTTTGCAGGGAGGGTGGTGAGACACTGGCACAGGTTGAGGATGATGAGACATTGGTACAGGTTGAGGGTGGTGAGACACTGGCACAGGTTGAGGATGATGAGACATTGGTACAGGTTGAGGGTGGTGAGACACTGGCACAGGTTGAGGATGATGAGACATTGGTACAGGTTGAGGGTGGTGAGACACTGGCACAGGTTGAGGATGATGAGACATTGGTACAGGTTGAGGATGATGAGACATTGGTACAGGTTGAGGGTGGTGAGACACTGCCACAGGTTGCCCAGGGAGGTTGTGGAGCACAGAAGCACAGAATGGGATCAAAGATCAAAAATCCCATTCTGTGCTTCTGTGCTCCACAACCTCCCTGGAGGTGTTTAGGACCAGGCTGGATGAGGTCTTGAGCAACTTCTTCTAGGAGGAGGTGTCCCTGCCCATGGCACAGGGAGGGTGGAACTGGCTGAGCTTTGAGCTCCCTTCCAACCTAAACCACTGCATGATTCCATGAACACCTGCTTCAGAATCAGTCACTTGCTGCTGCAGTAAGCAGCTTGCCAAGGCATTTATTCCCACATCAAACTCACTCCACTTCCAAGAGCTGGGTTCTTTGATCTGTCGCTCCGACTGCAGCGTCCCTCCAGCTCTCTAGGAAAGGCACAAACACAGGTAAAGTGATGCCCTGCTCCTTCTCTGCCCACTTTGGCTCCTCTGCTTGACTGAGCTTCCCACACCATTCCTAGGATTGAGTTCCCACAAGCTTTTTTTAGTGCTGAGTTTTGGATGAAGGCCTCTGCTCTGCCTGCAGCTGTAACAACAGCAGCAATTTAGTGGTAACTTCTGTCAGGAGGATTATGAAAGCCACTGACAAATGTGGGCCTGTGTAGTGTGTCAGATCTGAGGCATAACTGAAAGGGCAAAAAACTCTCAGTCCAGAAGGGTTTTTTTGGTTGAAATGGGCTGTATGAGGCACAGCTCCTTGGTCTTTGTTGGTGTTGTCCCAGCAGCCAGTCCTGGTTATCACAGGCTCACAGGATGGCAGGGTTTGGAAGGGACCCCAAGAGATCATCCAGTCCAAGCCTCCTGCCAGAGCAGGACCACACAATCCAGCTCAGGGCACACAGGAGCACATCCAGACAGGGCTGGAAAGGCTCCAGAGGAGGAGACTCCACAGCCTCTCTGGGCAGCCTGTGCCAGGGCTCTGGGACCCTTCCAGGCAAGAAGTTGCCCCTGGTGCTGAGCTGGAACCTGCTGTGCTGCAGCTTCCATCCACTGCTGCTTGTCCTATCCCAGGGAGCAGTGAGCAGAGCCTGTCCCCCCCTCCTGACCCCCAGCCCTCAGATAGTTACAGACATTGATTCAATCCCCTCTCAGTCTTCTCCTCTCCAGACTAAGCAGCCCCAGGGCCCTCAGCCTCTCCTCACCAGGCAGTACTCCAGTCCCCTCAGCATAGAATCACAGAACCACAGAATCAGTCAGGGTTGGAAGGGAGCACAAGGAGCAGCCAGTGCCAACCCCCCTGCCATGCCCAGGGACACCCTACCCTAGAGCAGGCTGCCCACAGCCTCAGCCAGCCTGGCCCAGGGAGGTTGTGCAGCACAGAATCACAGAGGAACCTACTGCAGTGCTTGGAAGAAGCTGAGGACACATCTTTCCCTATTCCATCCTAACCATTAGTGTGACCTTTCAGCATCTTAAGGGGGGCTACAAGAACGCTGGGAGGGGACTTTTTAGGCTGTCAGGTAGCGATAGGACCGGAGGGAATGGAACAGAGCTGGAAATGGGGAGATTCAGCCTGGATGTCAGGAAGAAGTTGTTCAGCATGAGGGTGGTGAGAGCCTGGCAGGGGTTGCCCAGGGAGGTGGTGGAAGCCTGATCCCTGGAGGTGTTTCAGGCCAGGCTGGCTGAGGCTGTGGGCAGCCTGCTCTGGTGTGAGGTGTCCCTGGGCATGGCAGGGGGGTTGGAACTGGATGATCCTTCAGGGACATCCTCCCCTTCAGAGGGCATTTGAAGTCTCCTTCAGGAGCCATTGCTTAGGATGTCCCCTTCAGGTGGTTGTTGAGAGCAGTGAGCTCTGCCCTGAGCCTCCTCTGCTACAGGCTGCACCCCCCCAGCTCCCTCAGCCTCTCCTCACAGGGCTGTGCTCCAGGCCCCTCCCCAGCCTTGCTGCCCTGCTCTGGACACCTTCCAGCACCTCAGCATCTCTCTTGAACTGAGAGGCCCAGAAGAGCACACAGGACTGTAGGTGTGAGCTGAGCAGTGCTGAGCAGAGGGCAGGAGTGCCCTGGTCCTGCTGGCCACTCGCTGTCCTTTTCTCTAGGAAGCCCATTCCTATCCCAACCCCAGCAAGCTGCTGCCAGCTCTGACACTCACCCCCGTGTGCAATGGCTGCTTTCCAGGAGTGCTGTCCAAGCTGCCTTTTGCTAGCTACAGCCCTGCTTTGTGTGCTCTGAATGCTTAACTAAACACAGTAACCTCAGATCTGCGGCTCCACAAAGCCTCATTATAGCTCCCATTGCTGGGCTGAGACCTTACCCTGCGGCACTTAACATCCGAGCCTGGGGGTGTCAAAGCGGTAATCAGCTGCCACGATCACCATTAAAGCAGCAGATCACTTTGCTGCTCTTCGTGATGTATTAACAGTGCAACCTGATCGGTTGGCCCTTGAGCTTCAGGTCTGAGCACATGCAGTGACACCAGGAGCAGCTTCAGGTCTGAGCACATGCAGTGACACCAGGAGCAGCCTCAGGTCTGAGCACATGCAGTGACACCAGGAGCAGCCTCAGGTCTGAGCACATGCAGTGACACCAGGAGCAGCCTCAGGTCTCAGCACATGCAGTGACACCAGGAGCAGCTTCAGGTCTCAGCACATGCAGTGACACCAGGAGCTCACTGTAAAAGTGATCTGGAGAGCTGGGGAGGTGAAAAAAGTTACTCCTTCCCAGCTGTAGTCCAGAACAGAAGACAGCCCTGAGGAGAGGGACTTGGGGGTGCTGGTGGAGGAGAAGCTCAACAGGAGCCAGCAGTGTGCACTTGCAGCCCAGAGAGCAACCAGAGCCTGGGCTGCAGCAGCAGCAGTGTGGCCAGCAGGGCCAGGGAGGGGATTCTGCCCCTCTGCTCTGCTCTGCTGAGACCCCACCTGGAGTGCTGCATTCAGCTCTGGAGCCCCTGGGACAAGAGGGCTGTGGAGATGCTGGAGAGTGTCCAGAGCAGGGCCAGGAGGATGCTCAGAGGGCTGCAGCAGCTCTGCTGTGAGCACAGCCTGAAAGAGTTGGGGCTGTGCAGGCTGGAGCAGAGGAGGCTCCCAGGTGACCTTCTTGTGGCCTGCCAGGATTTGAAGGAGGCTCCAAGAAAGCTGGGGAGGGACTTTTGAGGGTGCCAGGGAGTGGCAGGAGTGGGGGGAATGGAGCAAAGGTGGAGCTGGGGAGAGTGAGGCTGGAGGTGAGGAGGAAGTTGTTGAGCATGAGAGTGGTGAGAGGCTGGAATGGGTTGCCCAGGGAGGTGGTTGAGGCCCCATGGCTGGAGGTGTTTGAGGCCAGGCTGGCTGAGGCTGTGTGCAGCCTGCTCTAGGGTAGGGTGTCCCTGGGCATGGCAGGGGGGGTGGAACTAGATGATCCTTGTGCTCCCTTCCAACCCTGACTGATTCTATGATTCTAAGACATCAATGAGTTAACCACAGGAGGCTCCTGAAGGCCAACATCTCCAGTTTAGACTTCAGGCAGGTTGGGGTTGTTGTTTCTTTGCTTATGCCCACCTCAGGAAATGAACACTGCAGTCACAAATTGTTTTCCTTCTCCAGCAGATGAACCTTACCCTTTTCATTCAGCCCTGGAGGACTTGATTCCTTTAACACTTTGCCACTTTAGAATATGTTTTCCATCTGAATCCCAGGATCTGCAGTGTCTGAAGGGGAGGGGGAAAGAAGTTGGCTGAGTGGCATTCCCTAACAAGCCATAAAAGTTTATGGTGCACAGAGCATGATAATGGGCACGACACGAACCGAAGGCTTCCCTAGGGCCGGGAGCTGATAAGACTCTGCATGTGCAGCCATCGTAACCTTCCCATCAACCTCAGGCTTGCTGCTTTGAAGCTGCCTTTATTTTATTGTCTCCATAATGGATTTTACAGTGCCAGGAATGGGGCTGGCTGCACCAGAAAGATGGGGAGGGGGAACAAAAAAAAACCCCTCAGGCTGTTTGTTGTCCCTGGTGCGTTGATTCCCCACTGAAATCCTCCACCCTGAGTTTCTCCTTCTTTTCTTTCTCCAGCCACCCTCTTGCCATGAGCTGCTGACAGATGATTTGCTGAAAGCTGAAGCTGCTGGACACCAGTATTTTCCTCCCTCCCCCCCCATTCAAAACAAATGTGGCATTATTTTTGCATGGGGGCTTTTTACAAGGTTAATTAAACCATAACTGGGGGGGGGAAATCATTCAGGGACAATGTCCTGGCCCAGTTTCCAGCTATTATAAACCTCACACCTGTTTTTTCTTAGCTTTTTGGGGGGGATGTGTATGTGTGTGTGTGTGCTGCATCAGCCTATAAATTCTCCTCTATTTCCCAGCCTAGTTTCTTATGAAATAAAACTTTCTTCTCGCCCCCCCCCCCTCCTCCATTCACCTCAACTGTTTCCAATCCTTGCAGTGCAGCCTGAAGCTGTCAATCAAGGCACAGCTTATCAGTCTGAGCTTCGCCTTTTCAAGCTCCCCACCCGGTGACTTCGGAGACCTGTCAACACCCAGTTGATTTTAGCCTTAACAATAAAGTCACACTCCATCTCCCACCTAGTAGCCTTAGATTAAATTCTGATGTCACAGACGTCATATTTACACAGTTCAAACTCATAACAAAAGCAAGCCACAGGCAATAGGATGTAATAACCATGCAACAGAGCCATTTCCTCTCCCCCTCTCCTCTCCCTCTCCCCTGCCTTCGGTGCAGTTTATTGGATGTGAATGTTTGGAAAATGAAAATCGTCTGGCAGGAAAAGTGCAGGCCCAGGCGTGAGGTTCAGAAGACTCCAGCTCAAAAGAATAGAGAGAGCTGTAAATGCTTGGCCACCTCTGGTATTGTAAAACAGAGGGGGGAAAAAAAGCCCCAAACCCTTTCAATATTCCTTTTCATTTCCACGAGAGGAGCGGAGGGGAAGCCTGCAATTATGGGCTGCAGCAGCTGAGCTTTTAATATCTTTAATTCTGCTCATATTAAAGGAAAACAATTAACTCGGAGTCAGAAAGCCTTAAACACCAAAAGTTTTACAGTCCTCATTTGGGAGCACAGAGAGGCCTGCCTCAAAGAGCAAGGCAAGGACCGCTCCAGCCGCCGCCGCTGCGTGCAAGGCAGAGCCACCACGGTGCTCTAAACAACCAGCTCAGGCCAGCTGCACGAGTACTCTCTTCCTTGCCTCTCTTCAGCCTTGCAAAGTAACCCTGTTAAAAGCAGGAAAACCAAACCTGCTGTGTGCTTTGCTCTGCCTCCCTCTTTATCTCTCTCCCACACGCACGCAGAGAGCACTCTTCAGCTGCAGTCTTAGCAAGGGGCTGTGTTGTAGCTGAGCAGACAGGCTGAGCCTTAACCAGCTGTTATGGCTTTAGTTGAGCAGACAGGCTGAGCCTTAACCAGCTGTTATGGCTTCAGTTGAGCAGACAGGCTGAGCCTTAACCAGCTGTTATGGCTTTAGCTGAGCCTTAACCACTTGCTATGGCTTTAGCTAACCAGGCAGACTGAGCCTTAACCAGTTAAGGCTTTAGCTGAGCAGACAGACTGAGCCTTAACCAGTTGTTATGGCTTTAGCTGAGCCTTAACCACAGGTTGCCCAGGGAGGTTGTGGGCTGGGGGGCTGGAGGGGAGCACTGAGACAGGTGCCCTGTGTCTGCAGTGTAACCCTGCTCAGCCATCTTGAGCTCAGGCTCTACAGGGACCTGTAACAGAGCTGTGGATGGGGAGCAGAGAGGAGCTGTGGGGTGACTGGTGAAGGGAGTGGAGGGGAAGGCTGCTGAGGGAGCTGGGCTGGGTTAGCCTGCAGGAGAGGAGGCTCAGGGGGGACCTTAGCTCACTCTGCAGCTACCTGATGGGAAGTTGTAGTCAGGTGGGGGTCAAGCTCTGCTCCCAGGCAACTTGTGCCAAGAGGAGAAACTGTGCCAGGGTTGGGTTAGGTTGGATGTTAGGAAGCACTTCCTGATGGGAAGGGTCATTAGGCACTGGGATGGACTGCCCAGGGAGGTGGTGGAGCCACACACCCTTCTTTAACAGAAGCCTGGATCTGGCACTTGGTGCCATGGTTTGGTTAAACAGAAGGTGCTGGGTGCTAGGTTGGGCTGGATGATCTCAGAGGTCTTTTCCAACCTGGTTAATTCTGTGATTCTGTGGTGGAGTTGCTGTCCCTGGAGGCACTCAGTGCCATGGTCTGGTGGCTGTGGTGGTGTCAGGTCTAGGCTAGGCTGGATGATCTCAGAGCTCCATTCCAGCCTCAGTCATTCTGTGATGAGGCAGACTGCTAATTATCCTCCACTAGACAGAGCTTTTCATGGGTTAAGCACTCCAGAGGACAAGCCAAACAAGTCTATGCAGTTCTCCATCTGCTTCTCTTGGTCATCACCTCCTAGATTTCAGCCAAACTGCTTTCTTTCTGCATCAAACCATCAAAAGAGGCCAAAACACAGTCAGGGAATCCATTAGGCAACTCAAGCCCAGCCTCCTAAATATTTATTGAATTTGGGGAAAGAAAACAAAAAGTGAGACAAATTTAGCCTGAACTTAGGCTGATTTATTGTGCTTGGCCAAAAGTGATTGTTCCGGAGGGTTATGGCTCTCAAACCAGACAAAGCTGAAGTGGTTTCCTCTGAATGAAACTAAAGCTTAAAGCAAAGCTGGAGAGACACTACTGAAATAAAAGTTGTTGGAGGTTTTGTGCTTTGGGGGAGGTTTTTGGTCGGGACAAAAGTTATTTTGGTTTGGTTCCTTCTGAATCTCGTGCCAAAGCCCAGAAAATTCTTTGCTCCCTGGCTTCAGTTTGCCTGCACATTTGCAACTGGAAAATCAGGATGGTTTTTGGTGCAAGGCATTTCATAGGATCATAGAATCAGGCAGGGTTGGAAGGGAGCACAAGGAGCAGCCAGTTCCAAGTCACCTGCCATGCTCAGGGACACCTCACACTAGAGCAGGTTGCCCACAGCCTCAGCCAGCCTGGATGTTAGGAAGTTCTTCATCATGAGGGTGGTGAGAGCCTGGCAGGGGTTGCCCAGGTGGAAGCCTCATCCCTGGAGGTGTTTAAGGCCAGGATGCATTAGGCTCTGGACAGCCTGCTCTAGTGTGAGGTGTCTCTGCCCATAGCAGGCGAGTTGGACCTGGACAAGCTTTGAGATCCCCTCCAACCTAAACCATTCTCTGATTGACCCTTAACACTTGCAGTGCAACAGTGCAGAGAGGCAGAGTGAAGCCGTTTTGCACTGTGCCACAAGCACCTCTGGTCCCATGCCCCCTCCCAGCCGGGCAGGAGAAAGAGCCTTGCTGCAAGGCAGCTGCCCAAGCACCTTCATTAGAACCAACCCTCTGACCTAGCACACAGCACAGAGCACTCCCCTCCGACCGCAGGAGCTCTGGGGGTAATTCTCCTGCCCTTTCACCTCTCACACGTTGGAGCTCTCTGCTCTCTTCCTCCCCTCCATCTGCTTTAATCGTTAGGCAAAGCCTTGTGCAGCAGCTCCGCAAGTGAAGTCGGCTGTCAGCACAGCATACTTCAACTCTGACTCTCAGTTTCCACTCAATCAGCTCGATGCCCACAGGTCTCATTAGGCACAGGGGAGGGCAGTGCTGCAGGTCCCAGAGAGCTCTAGGGAGAAATGTGCTTTTCCAGATGAAGTTGTTGTCCCTGTGCTCCTCAGAGCAGGTTTAGCCTGAGCTTTCCACCAGTTTTGAACTGGAAGTGCAACCGGCAGAGAAAACAACCGGCGCAGGAGCAGCAGCTGGGGGGGTGAGGATGCTGGGTGTGGAGGGGAGGCATTTGGGGCTCAAAATAGTCCACTGTTAGGAAGGAAAAATAAGTGCAGCTCCTGGGAGTGGTCTGTTAGGAGAAGGATATCTGGTGAGGAGAGAGTGAGGGAGCTGGGGCTGGGCAGTGTGGAACAGAGGAGGCTGAGGGCAGAGCTCATTGCTGGCTGCAGCTACCTGAAGGGACACTGTGCAGAGGCTGCTGCTGGGCTCTGCTCACAGGGAACTGGAGCCAGAACAAGGGGGAATGGCCTCAAGCTGAGCCCGGGGAGGTGTCATGGGGTTTTAAAGAGAGCCAACAGAGATCAAACTCTCAAATCAAATCGGAGAGAAAACACAGAATTGCATTTAGAGAGAGGAATGCAGCAACAGACATTACAGAGCAACTACCAGGGCAAACCCCCTTGGAGTTTTCCCCATCCCCCCAAAAAAACTAAATCTAATACTCCCCAGTGCTCCCTTCCTCCCCCCCAGTGCCTCTGCCATCCACAGAGACCTAAACAAGCCTCCTGCTGACATGTTCCTGGTACAGTGGCTCCTGCCACACACACAGGGCAGCAGGAGGAGGAAAGGAGAGCGAGCTGACCTTGGTGTGAGTCTAGAAAGGGATAGCAGAATATGGGATTGAATAACAATCTTCTAGTCCCCAGAAATGTTTGTTAACCCTATAGCCTCAACCTGGGACAGGAGGCCTGGATTGGACATTAGGGAAAGGTTTTTGATGGAGAGAGTGGTCAGAGACTGGAATGAGCTGCCCAGGGAGGTGGTGGAGTCCCCCAGCCTGGCTGTGTTTCAGGGTGGTTTGGATGTGGTGCTTGGGGCTATGGTTGAAGGTGAATCTTGCAGAGCAGGGCTCTGGTTTGGACTTGGTGCTGCTGAGGGGCTGTGCCAGCCTGGAGGTGTCTGTGACTCTGTGACAAAGAGGAGTGCAGCACAAGACCTGGAGAGGGCAGAGAAATGACGTTGTAGAGCCACCAACAGTATTGTAACCTACCCTTTGCCTTGGCCCTGTGCTCAGCCTTCTGCAACCTGTGAAACTTAGAGTCACAGAATGGTTTAGACTGGAAGGGAGCTCAAAGCTCAGCCAGTTTCAACCCTCTGCCATAGGCAGGGACACCTCCCACTAGAACAGGTTGATCAAGGACTCATCCAACCTGGTCCTGAACACCTCCAGGGAGATCAAAGATCTGTGCTTCTGTGCTCCACAGCCTCCCTGGGCAACCTGTGCCAGGCTCTCACCACCCTCACTGTAAAGAACTGCTACCTAACAGCCAGTTTCAATCTCCCCTCTGCCACTTCAAACCCATTCCTCCTCATCCTGCCATTACCAGACCTTGTCAATAGTCCCTCCCCAGCCCTCCTGGAGCTTCCTTCAGATCCTGCAAGGCCACTCCAAGCTCTCCTGGAAGCCTTCTCTTCTGCAGGCTGCACAGCCCCAACTCTCTCAGCCTGTGCTCAGAGCAGAGCTGCTGCAGCCCTCTCAGCATCTTGGTGGCCTCCTCTGCACTGGCTCCAACACTTCCATGTCCTACTTGTGCTGGGATGATTACAAGGTGCTTACAACACCTATGCAGAACTGGTCTGTGACATGATGTGTAGGGATGGAGAGAGGCTTTGTACAAAAGCCTGTAGAGGTAGGATGAGGGCAATGGCTTCAAACCAGAGCAGAGCAGATTGAGATTGGATGTCAGCAACAGGTTCTGCACCAGGAGGCTGTTGGAACACAGCAACAGGTTGCTCCGGGAGGTGGTTGCACCCTTAGACCTGGAGATACTCAGAGTGAGGCTGGAGAGGGCTGTGGGCAACCTGCTCTAGTTGAGGCTGTCCCTGCTGAGTGCAGAGAGGGTTGGACTGGGTGAGCTTTGGAGGTCCCTTCCAAGCCAGACCATCCTATGATTTTATGGTTCTGTGGTTTTATAGTTCTATGATTCTTTGGTCCTATGATTTTATGGTTCTATGGTTCTTTGGTTCTATGATTTTATGTTTCTATGGTTCTTTGGTTCTATGATTTTTATGGTTCTATGATTTTTTATGGTTCTTTGGTTCTCTGGTTCTATGGTTTTATGATTCTTTGGGTTTATGTTGCATTAGTTTTATGGTTCTATGATTTTATGACTCTTTGGGTTTATGTTGCATTAGTTTTATGGTTCTATGATTTTATGACTCTTTGGGTTTGTGGTTCTTTAGTTTTATGGTTCTATGATTCTGTGGTTCTGTGGTTCTATGGTTTTATGTTTCTGTGGTCCTATGGTTGTATGTTTCTGTGGTTTGATGGTTCTGTCACACCTTGCCAAGCATTGAATTTGAATGTTACAGCTCCAGACCAGAACACTCCAAAGCAAACAAATAAGCAGTGCAACCCCATGCTCCCATCACAGGATTGCCAAATTATCACCTGGCATTCTCAAAGAGTGGGTTTTAATCTCCAGCATGCTTTAGTTATTAGCTGGCAGAAGGGTGAGAAGTCTACAGAGGAAATTACCCTGAGTTTCAGAAACTAAGGCATGCTCCCCTCGGGCCAGCAACAGGCTCAGGTTCCCCTGATGCCACACTCTATAAATGGGTGTAGTTAATGAAGCAAGTTGGAATATTTCAACAAAGCTGAATCACTAAGCCTTAATATAAGAGTAATTAAAGTTAGGTCACTGCCTTTGGTCTGAAATGGTATTCTAGAGGGTCAGGTTCAGCAGTGTATTTTGGACAGAAGTTTCAAGTCCAAAAACAAAACCCTAACCCTATAGTGAGGATGGTGCTAGAAAGGCAGTGCCAGAGCCTGCAGCTACACCCAGACCTCCTGGTGCAGGGCTCCTGCTCTGCATCTCCCTCCAGAGAGAGTCTTGGACCAGCCCCCCAGAAAAGGCACCCTTGCACACATCTGCTGAAACAAATCTGGCTGCTCTGTGCCTTTCCACTCCTCCTGGCATGGCCACACTTTCAAATGCACCCACACACAGTGAGCAGGAGAAGCAGTGCAAAGCTTCAGTGATTCAGAGAATGGTTGAAGTTGGAAAGGAGCTCAAAGCTCAGCCAGTTCCAGCCCCCTGTCATAGGCAGGGACACCTCCCACTAGAACAGGTCTCTCAAGGACTCATTCAAGCTGGTCCTGAGTTCTGGAGCCCCTAACACAAGCAGGACATGGAAGTGTTGGAGCCAGTGCAGAGGAGGCCACCAAGATGCTGAGAGGGCTGCAGCAGCTCTGCTCTGAGCACAGGCTGAGAGAGTTGGGGCTCTGCAGCCTGCAGAAGAGAAGGCTTTAGGGAGACCTTGCAGTGGCCTTGCAGGATCTGAAGGGGGCTACAGGAGGGCTGGGGAGGGACTATTGACAAGGTCTTGTCATGGCAGGAGGAGAAGGAATGGGTTTGAAGTGGCAGAGGGGAGATTGAAAGTGGCTGTTAGGAAGAAGTTTGCAGTGAGGTTGGTGAGACACTGGCACAGGTTGCCCAGGGAGGTTGTGGAGCACAAAAGCACAGAGTGGGATCAGAGATCTCTGATCAGAGATCCCATTCTGTACTTCTGTGCTCCACAACCTCCCTGGAGGTGTTCAGGACCAGGTTGGATGAGTCCTTGATCAACCTGTTCTAGTGGGAGGTGTCTCTGTCTATGGCAGGGAGTTGGAACTGGCTGAGCTTTGAGGTCCCTTCCAACCTAAACCATTCTATGAGATGAAATCATATTTTTGGGGCACACACACACAGAGTTCTTAGCACCACCAGAGATTGTGTCTTTATTCCTTAGGGATTGAGGGGAAGAACTGGAGGGATTATGTCTCACTTAAATGTGCCACACACATTGTCTCTGAGCACTCTGCTCAAGAGAAAAGCACTTTCTAAGGTCATGGCTTCCTCTTGCTTGCTTGGATGGCTTTCAAGTGGGGAAAAAAAAGAAGATCTTAATAAAGGAAGGGGATTTCCCCCCCTCCTCCCCCATCTTTCCCATTCCCTTTGTTTGCTAAGTTGGAGCATGAGTGTGGAAAAAAATGTCAAATCTTGAAGGCATCTTTTAATATTTTAGTTACCTGAAATCTTAACTGATTTATTAGGTTCTAGGATATTGGATCCAGGGCAGTGCAGGAAATACTCAGCTGCAGTGAGTTGCTACAAAATACTAGGTCAGGCTGTCCATATATCTTCTGATGGGAGTGGGAAATTGCTTCCCAGATAGGGCTGCAAGCAGAAATGTGGGGGAGTGGGGGGGGGATAGGGTGTTAGCATCAACCTGTGTCCCCAGGAGGTTGCACTGTGACTTCCTGCACATGCTCATCCCTGTCCTAGCCCACGGAAAGATTTCACTTTGTATCCCTCAGAATAAGAAATACACACTCACAGAATAACTGTCAGGCTTGGGAGGGACCTCAAGGACCATCCAGTTCCAACCTCCCCTTGCCATGGGCAGGGACACTTCCCACTACATCACACTGCCCACAGTCTGGCAGTGAAATTATTGTTTTGATAATGCAGAATCATGGAATTTTCAGGGTTGGAAGAAGGCCTCAAAAGTCATCCAGTTCCAACCCCCCCAGCTAGACAAGGCCACCTCATCCTAGAGCAGGTTGCCCACAGCCTCATCCAGCCTGGCCTTAAAAACATCCAGGGATGAAACTTCCACCACCTTCCTGGGCAACCTGTGCCAGGCTCTCACCATCCTCATGCTGACAAACTCCCTCATGATGTCTAATCTCAATCTTCCCTCCCCTAGCTTGGATCCAATGCCCACAGTCCTACCTGACCCCTTAAAAAGTCCCTCCCCAGTTTTCTTGTAGATCAGGATGCTTTCCAGCTTAGGACCAGAGCATATTGGAACACTCTAGGGCAAAAATACTTCTTGGTTACACACTTGTGGAACCTTAGCATTGGATAGGCAACAGAGAACCACTCTGTGCTCAGTGGAACCATGCAGTGACCATTGGATAGGCAACAGAGAACCACTCTGTGCTCAGTGGAACCATGCAGTGACCATTGGATAGGCAACAGAGAACCACTCTGTGCTCAGTGGAACCATGCAGTGGTCATTGGATAGGCAACAGAGAACCATTCTGTGCTCAGTGGAACCATGCAGTGACCATTGGATAGGCAACAGAGAACCATTCTGTGCTCAGTGGAACCATGCATTGACCATTGGATAGGCAACAGAGAACCATTCTGTGCTCAGTGGAACCATGCAGTGACCATTGGATAGGCAACAGAGAACCATTCTGTGCTCAGTGGAACCATGCAGTGATCACTGGATAGGCAACAGAGAACCATTCTGTGCTCAGTGGAACCATGCAGTGATCATTGGATAGGCAACAGAGAACCACTCTGTGCTCAGTGGAACCATGCAGTGACCATTGGATAGGCAACAGAGAACCACTCTGTGCTCAGTGGAACCATGCAGTGACCATTGGATAGGCAACAGAGAACCACTCTGTGCTCAGTGGAACCATGCAGTGACCATTGGATAGGCAACAGAGAACCATTCTGTGCTCAGTGGAACCATGCATTGACCATTGGATAGGCAACAGAGAACCACTCTGTGCTCAGTGGAACCATGCATTGACCATTGGATAGGCAACAGAGAACCATTCTGTGCTCAGTGGAACCATGCAGTGGTCATTGGATAGGCAACAGAGAACCATTCTGTGCTCAGTGGAACCATGCAGTGGTCATTGGATAGGCAACAGAGAACCACTCTGTGCTCAGTGGAACCATGCAGTGGTCATTGGATAGGCAACAGAGAACCATTCTGTGCTCAGTGGAACCATGCATTGACCATTGGATAGGCAACAGAGAACCACTCTGTGCTCAGTGGAACCATGCATTGACCATTGGATAGGCAACAGAGAACCATTCTGTGCTCAGTGGAACCATGCAGTGGTCATTGGATAGGCAACAGAGAACCATTCTGTGCTCAGTGGAACCATGCAGTGGTCATTGGATAGGCAACAGAGAACCACTCTGTGCTCAGTGGAACCATGCAGTGGTCATTGGATAGGCAACAGAGAACCATTCTGTGCTCAGTGGAACCATTCTGTGATCATTGGAAAGGCAAAAGAACTTCAAAAGCTGGGTCTGGACTCGTGGCCTTGAATGTCCTTTCAGATTTGGGTGCTCTGTCACCCTTTTTGTACATCTCCAGTACCTTTCTGGATGTTAGAGGTTGGAAGGGACCTCCAGAGCTCATCCAGTCCAACCTCCCTGCCAAGGCAGCATCACCCAGGGTAGCTCACACAGGGATGCAGCCAGGAGGGGTTGGAAAGTCTGCAGAGAAGGAGACTCCACAACCTCTCTGGGCAGCCTGCTCCAGGGCTCTTCCACCCTCACTCCAAACAAGTTTCTCCTTCTCTTGAGCTGGAACCTTCTCTGCCCCACTTTGCATCCATTGCTCCTTGGCAGCTCTCTTTCCCAGCCCATATCTCTCCTTTAGAAACGCTGCCTCTGAGTCAGTCCCCAGGAACATCAAAGCTTTTATGTCTGTCTCTGGATGGACACAGAATGGATTGTTCTGGAGGAAAAGCCTCTGTTTGTCCCCCTTTCTCACTGCCAGTCTCCCTGCTGTTTTATTCCTGGTGGAAGGGAGCAGCTGTCAGGAAGGTGCATGTGCTTGTGCCCACAGTGACAAGCAGCAATAACAGGGGGTGGGATTGGGGGGGACATAATTAGCATGTTGCTACTTTCCCCTTTGTACTGTGCTGCTTACACATGTATTTACTAACATGCTGCTCTCTCAGGGCTCCCATCAGAGTGATAAAGTTTCCCTGCAGATGGGCTTTAAGCTTTCCTAAGCACAAATGTGACTTTTATGAGAGGCACTTGATATAAGGCAGCCACTTCCAGCCTGACTTATTGCACACTTAGTGGCTCAATTGGTGCACTTTTATAAGATGCCATTATTGAATTCCCACAGCCTGCCTGTGGCTGCTGCTGCTGCTCCTGCTCTTCTTGGAGCACCTTTTGGCTTTGGCAAAGTTGCAGTTGGTAAACACACAGGCAGACTGTTCAGTGCTCCAACAAAGTCCTCTGTATGCTTCTGCAGGTGAATTTGGGGCTGGCAAGTTGAGAGAGGTTCTTCTGCCCCTCTGCTCTGCCCTGCTGAGGCCTCATCAGGAGCATTGTGTCCAGCTCTGGGTCCCCAGTTCAAGAGGGACAGAGAACTGCTGGAGAGTCCAGCACAGAGCCACAAAAGGATGCTGAAGGGAATGGAACAGCTCTGCTAGGAGGAGAGCCTGAGGGAGCTGGGGCTGTGCTGCTGGCAGAGGAGGAGACTGAGGGGGGACCTCAGCAGTGTTTATCAATACCTAAAGGGTGAGTGGCAGGAGGCTGGAGCCAGGCTCTGCTGGGTGATGCCAGTGCCAGCACACGGGGCAGTGGTGAAAGCTGAGGCAGAGGAAGCTGTCCTGCTTGTGCTGGGGGCTGCAGAACTGCACCCAGTAGTCAACTGTTGACCAACTGCTCCTTGGAGTTGTAATTGTGATTTTTGATCACATTCTGTGCTGCACAACCTCCCTGGAGGTGTTCAGGACCAGGTTGGATGAGTCCTTGAGTGACCTGTTCTAGTGGGAGGTGTCCCTGCCTATGGCAGGGGGTTGGATCTGGCTGAGCTTTGAGCTCCCTTCCAACCTAAACCATTCTGTGATTCTATTCTGTAAGAAGTGTTCTAAATGCCCCCAAATGCTGTGTCCTTGTGCCAGTTTTTCTCACCATGCTAAGAGGAGGATATGCTGAATGAGAACCTCAACAACAACACTTAGTCAAGGAGGAAAAAATGATAGAATGAGTCAGGGTTGGAAGGGATCACAAGGACCAGCCAGCTCCAACCCCCCTGTCCTGAGCAGGGACACCCAGGGTGGCTCAGGCTGGCCAGAGCCCCATCCAGCCTGGCCTTATAATGTCTCCAAGAGTTTGGGAGTTGAGGGCAATGAGACTTCTTTTGTTCCTTACCTACTTTTTGCTGTTAAGAGTCTCACACAGCAGGTCAGCCAACCCCAGCACAGGGACAAAGGCCTTGGGGGTAGGCAGTAAAATGAAATGAAAGCATTTCTGTGCTTATCTCACACTGTCAGCTCCCAGGGGCTGCTCTTGTGGCAGTGAGGACGGGAACAGACACAAACTAAGCTGTAACTGCAGCTGATCAAATAACAGCCAGAGGTTTTCTGTCATGTTCTTCAATTAATACTTTTGCCATCTTCAGCAGGAGGAAATTATTTGGCCAATATGGGTTTTTTTCTGCTATTAAAACAACTTTGGTAAGCAGAGCCTTTGCCTGGAGTGGTTGCCTGGCTCTGTCTTCATTTTATCCCCTTTTAATCACCTCCTTAAACCCCACCTTTCCTAAGTGGATGAGGCCTTCTTTTCACAGCCTCACACAGAAAGTGAGGGGATGGAAGGGACCTGCAAAGCTCATCCAGTCCAGCCCCCCTGCCACAGCAGCAGCACCCAGAGCAGAGCACACAGAACACATGCAGGCAGCTCTGGAATAGCTCCAGAGGGGGAGATTCCACAGACCCCTGGGCAGCCTCTGCCAGGCTTCTGTCACCCTCACAGGGAAAAAATTCCTCCTCAGGTTTGCATGGAACCTCCTGTGCCTCAGCTCATAGACTTGCTAGAGAGAGTCCAGAGGAGAGCCCTGAGCATGAGTGGGGCACTTGAGCATCTCCCCTGCAAAGAGAGCCTGAGAGCCCTGGGGCTGTTGAGTCTGGAGCAGAGAAGGCTGAGAAGGGATCTGAGCAATGTGTGCAAACAGCTGAGGGGTGGGGGTCAAGGGGAGGGGGGCAAGCTCTGTTGGGTGCTGCACAGCAAGAAGCCAAGGAGCAATGGATGCAAAGTGGAGCAGAGTAGGTTTCAGCTCAAGAGGAGGAGAAACTTGTTTGGAGTGAGGGTGGCAGAGCCCTGGAGCAGGCTGCCCAGAGAGGTTGTGGAGTCTCCTTCTCTGCAGACTTTCCAACCCCTCCTGGCTGCATTCCTGTGTGGACTACCCTGGGTGATGCTGCCTTGGCAGGGGGCTTGGACTGGATGCTCTCTGTGGGACCCTCCCAGCCTCTGAGGCTCTGTGATTCCTCTTTTCACCCATCTCTCCTCTCAGGGGGGTCATGTATCCATGCTTTTCATTTCTTTCTCCATACAGGTAGAGTTGTCTGCTCCTGCTGGAGCCCTCTGACTGCCAGGGGATATGAGGTGTGTGTGAGAAGATGCACCTGCCCCTGCAGACAGGGCTTGCAGTTGGAGAGCTGTTGGAGCAGTGACCTTTCCTGCCGCTGCGCAGCAGAGCCTCCAGCCAGCTATCAGTGCTCTGGGAACAGCAACAGCCACATGCAGCAGAACTGAGGTAGGTCAGCACTGATGTGTAGCACACATTGAGAAGTAGCTGGAAGTCAAAGATGATGTGATAGCTGTGCAAGAACAGCCTTGTCTGGTGGGGATCAGGCAGCCCAAATCTGCTGGATCCATTGCTGCTGACAGCCTTTACAAGCACAGGCTTTAAAGCCCTCCCCAACAAGGGGGTCCATGAAGCCAGAGGCACTTCACCTCCTGCTTATCTCTGAGAGCAGCCTGGCTTACCTTCACCAATGCATGTTTGACTTAGAGCCACAGAGTCCGGCAGGGAGCACAAGGAGCAGCCAGTGCCAACCCCCTGCCATGCCCAGGGACACCCTACCCTAGAGCAGGCTGCACACAGCCTCAGCCAGCCTGGCCTCAAACACCTCCAGCCATGGGGCCTCAACCACCTCCCTGAGCAACCCATTCCAGCCTCTCACCACTCTCCTGCTCAACAACTTCCTCCTCACCTCCAGCCTCACTCTCCCCACCTCCAGCTTTGCTCCATCCCCCCCAGTCCTGGCACTCCCTGGCACCCTCAAAAGTCCCTCCCCAGCTTTTTTGTAGCCCCCTTCAGATCCTGGCAGGCCACAAGAAGGTCACCTGGGAGCCTTCTCTGCTCCAGCCTGCACAGCCTCAACTCTTTCAGTCTGTGCTCACAGCAGAGCTGCTGCAGCCCTCTGAGCATCCTCCTGGCCCTGCTCTGGACACTCTCCAGCATCTCCACAGCCCTCTTGTCCCAGGGGCTCCAGAGATGGATGCAGCACTCCAGGTGGGGTCTCAGCAGAGCAGAGCAGAGGGGGAGAATCCCCTCCCTGGCCCTGTTGGCCACACTGCTGCTGCTGCAGCCCAGGCTCTGGTTGCTCTCTGGGCTGCAAGTGCACACTGCTGGCTCCTTCTGAGCTTCTCCTCCACCAGCACCCCCAAGTCCCTCTCCTCAGGACTGCTCTTCAGCTACTCACTGCCCAGCCTGAACTGGTGCGTGGCATTACCTTGGCCTAGCTGCAGGACCTTGCACTTGTGCTGCCTTCACAAAAACCTGTGAACCAGAGCATTTCTGCAGACTGAATTCCTCTGGACATTTCACCATGGTTCAAGCCAAGCCTGGCTGGGACACTTAGTGCCATGGTCTGGTTGATTGGCCAGGGCTGGGGGACAGCTGGGGCTGGATGAGCCTGGAGGTCTCTTCCAACCTGCTTGATTCTAGGATTCTGTGCCTTCTGATACTGCAGTGGAGGAAATGAAAAGGTGACAGTTGTTGTGCTTTCTAAGTTCTCAGACCAGACTGAGGAGACAGCAACAAGAAGTGGGTAGAAAAGATGCTGGCATGGTTAGCCCTTGAGTTGTCTGAGGAAGGGTGAGAGGTCTGAACTTCTCCTGGCTACTTAGATGTGGTAGAGACTGAAGCAGGATCTTCCTGAGCAGGAGTTTTCTCACTTCCATTAAGGTGTTGCTGCTCTCACTGTTGATATCACATTTGAAATGGGCTTGCATCACTTGGGGCTGCCAATTCTCCTCTCAGGAAATGAAGCTCATGCAGAACTTGATGGAGCCTGTGAAATACAATGCAAAGCAGTACTTAGTGTCCAGCAGTCAGAATGGTGTGGAATGAGGTTGTTCAGCCCATGTGAAACCTCCCAACCTCCAGAGCATCTGAACAACTGCAGCCTTGCAGTCAGAATGGTGTGGAATGAGCTGGTTTAGCCACTTGAAAACGGGTCCAGCCTGAAGCAGAAGCCCACCTGGTTTGAGAGCACAACTTGTGCAAGCCTCTGGCTGCCAGGCAGCTCCACAAAGCCAACTCCTGAGCCACTTCATAGCCATCTGCTGCCCTGCCCTGGCTTCACACAGGCAGGATTTCAGCTGGTGCTGAGTGAAGCTACTTTAAACTTAGTTACAAATGGAGGCAGAGATTTAGGCACTCTGGCACAAGAGTGTCAATGAGATTTGAGCTTTGTTCCATCTTTACCTTGTTAGGGAGTCTCAAGACCTTTTCTCCAGGCTCATTCGAGGCTTCCCAAAAGCTTCCACAGATTTACCCCTGGAATCTTTGCAGCTTCACCAGCGAGCAGAATGCAGCAGCTGAACAGAGAGCAGCTCATCCCCTGTAAGGAGGCCAGCCCAGCACCCATGGGTGATGTCAGAGCAAGCAAGCACTGAGCCTAGCTGTGTGGAACCGGGGGGCCAGCAGGCCCCCCGGCCTTTGAGATCCTCCACCAGGCACCCAGTGTGCACCAGGGGCACTCACCAGTCCCGACGGGAGGAGGATCCCTCTGCCCAGATGGGCAAACTTGGGGCTGCTGCCTCTGCTGGGGCCCATTAAATAGGGGAGGGGGCAGGGAGGGCAAAGTGGTTGCACCTGGGGAGGGGAGGAGACTCCAACAGCACCCAGATTGAAAAGGGAGTGGGCAGGGAGGGCAAAGTGGTGACACCTGTGGGGGGAGGAGGCTCTAACAGCACCCAGCTGCTCTGGGTTTAGGGGAAGATGTGGTGCAGGCTACAGCCTCCTTTCAGGGTGCTGCAGGCAGCCATGAGCTCTGCCCTGAGCCTCCTCTGCTGCAGGCTGCACACCCCCAGCTCCCTCAGCCTCTCCTCACAGGGCTGTGCTCCAGGCCCCTCCCCAGCCTTGCTGCCCTTCTCTCAACACCTTCCAGCACCTCAGCATCTTCCTTAAACTGAGGGGCCCAGAACTGGATACAGGACTCCAGGTGTAGCCTAACCAGTGCTGAGCAGAGGGGCAGAAGGGCTTGCCTGCTCCTGCTGGCCACGCTGTTCCTGAGCCAGGCCAGGATGCCACTGGCCTTGTTGGCCACCTGGGCACACTGCTGGCTCATGTTGAGCCTCTGTCTACCAGTTCCCCAGGTCCCTCTCTGCCTGGCCACTCTCCAGGGCCCCATGTGCCAGCAAACCCTCAGCAGCAGGCTGTGGCCTGCCCACTCAATACTGAGAAGGAGCAGCTGAAATATTCTCCCCCACACCCCCACCTAGGGTTTCCCTTAGGCATGGCCCTCAGCAAGCTGGCTGCTGGCAGAGGCAGCGTGCAGGGGGCTCTGCTGCAGCCCAAACACAACTTGCTGTAATCCCTGGCTGCCTCCTGTGCTTGTACAGCACAGACCAACCTGAGCTAGCAGCCACTTTGAAGATCTCACCTTCTCCCATTACTTGTCTGTTACACAAAACGGGCACAGCTGTGAGCCTGCAGTGTGCTGGAGGACTGTGGTTAATCATTTATTAACCAACACTTCCCCCTGGGCACTCTGCTCAAGGCAGAGCTGCAGGAGCAGCCCTGGGGTAGGGTGAGAGCCTCCTGGGAGCCTGCTGCAGTCACCAGGGCTGTGGCTGACTTAAACCCCTGACTTCTGCAGCAAACAGCAAGGCTCATAAGGTGCCAGGAAGGCACAAGGGAAGAGGGCTCTAGCAGAAATGTGCTGCACAGCCCTCAGGAGCCCCCTGCAATGCACCCCTACAGCATCACCTGCAGCAAGCCCAGCATTTCTTCTGGCTGCATGCTCCAGCAAGCCCACTGAAAAGGCTCCCCCTGAGCCAAAGCCACAAGGAAATGGTCTAGACAGCTGCATCTGAGAGTAAGCCATTGTGTGTGATGGCATCTGCCCAGTGTGCCTGCCACAGCCCAGCAAAGGATGTGGGCAGCTGGACTTTGCCATGTCAGAGGTAACTCTTTGCAGATGGGATTGATGCTCTGGCCCAGCAGGCACAGCCTGAGGAGAAAAGCCCTCCCTAGGAGCAGGCATTGAGGGGATCTTCTTCCAAACCCTCCCCATTCATCACAGCTCTGCAGCTGGCAGTGTCAATAACCACGGTGAGAAAGGTGGAGCAGCATCTTCCTCTCTCTGCCAGAGAGGCATGGAGGTGTGGAGTGTGCCCAAAGACCAGCAACAAAGCTGATGAGGCTCCTAGCCAACAATCACAGCATCAACCAGGCTGGAAGAGACCTTCGAGGTCACTGAGTCTGCAGTGACCTTGTGCAGAGGCTGCTGCTGGGCTCTGCTCACAGGGAACTGGAGACAGAACAAGGGGGAATGGCCTCAAGCTGAGCCTGGGGAGGGTTAGATTGGACATTAGGAACAAGTTTGTCCTGGAGAGAGTGGTTAGGGACTGGAATGAGCTGCCCAGGGAGGTGGTGGAGTCGCCCAGCCTGGCTGTGTTTAAAGGTGGTTTGGATGTGGTGCTTGGGGCTGTGGTTTCTGAGCAATGTCTGTCAATAGCTGAGGGCAGGGGGGCAGGAAGGGAGGCACAGGGACAGCCTCTGCTCACTTGTGCCCTGCCATAGGACAAGGGGCAAGGGATGGAAACTGCAGCACAGGAAGCTCCACCTCAACACGAGGAAGAACTTCTTGAGTGTAAGGGTCCCAGAGCCTGGCACAGGCTGCCCAGAGAGGCTGTGGAGTCTCCTTCTGTGGAGCCTTTCCAGCCCTGTCTGGATGTGTTCCTGTGTGACCTGAGCTGGATTCTCTGCTCCTGCTCTGGCAGGAGGTTGGACTGGATGATCTCTAGAGGTCTCTCCCAACCCCTGACATCTGTGATCCTGTGACATGGAGGCTGTGGTGTTGATCGCAGACTCAGAATCATTGAGGTTGGAAAAGACCTCCAAGACCAAGCCCAGCCTGTGAGCCAGCACCATCACATCAGCTAAGCCATGACACCAACTGCCACCTTCAACCTTTTCTTAAAGACCTCCAGGCATGCTAACTCCACCACCTCCCCAGGCAGCCCATTCCAGTGCCAATCACTCTTGCTGGGAAGAACTTCCTAACATCCAGCCTGAGCCTGCCCTGGCACAGCTTGAGACTGCCTAAGCAGCAGTGCCTAAGCACCCTTCTTGTGAGGAGGATACTCATGCTGAGGGCTACCCTTTTGCTGCTTCACATGCACAGCTCCTCAGCTGAGCTCCTGCCCCTCCAGGAACACCTGCAAGGACTGCTCTTACCAAATTCCATTCCACTCTGCTTTCTCAGCTTATCATATGACAGAGAATTCTCCTTGGTGGTCTGCTGCTAGCAGGGCAGGGCTCAAGGCAGAGGTGGTGTGGGGGCAAAAGCTGAATTCTTTCCCATTCACTCACCCACAACACCTTCAGAGAGGGCAGATGTGAAAGCTTGCAAGGGCAGACAGCAAACCAAGGCCAACCACTACCAGAACCACTGTGCTTGTTGCACTGTGGGGAGAGGAAAAGGACTGAGCCCTGCTGCTGAGTATTCACATATTTTCTGCTTTTAAAGGAGGTGAAAAAACAGAAAATAGAGCCTCCTGCTTCTCCTGCTTCTCCTGCCTCCTCCTGCCTCCTCCTGCCACTCTTTTTACACTCAAGAAGTTCTTGCTCATGTTGAAGTGGAGCTTCCTGTGCTGCAGTTTCCATCCCTTGCCCCTTGTCCTGTGGCAGGGCACAAGTGAGCAGAGGCTGTCCCTGTGCCTCCCTTCCTGCCCCCCAGCCCTCAGCTATTGATAGACATTGCTCAGATCCCCTCTCAGCCTTCTCCTCTGCAGCCTAAGCAGCCCCAGGGCTCTCAGCCTCTCCTCCTCAGGCACTGCTCCAGGCCCTGCAGCATCCTTGCAGCCCTGCACTGGACTCTCTCCAGCAGATCCCTGTCCCTCTTGAACTGGGGAGCCCAGAGCTGGATGCAGTATTCCAGGTGAAGTTTCACCAGGGCAGAGCAGAAGGGGAAGAGAACCTCCCTGGATCTGCTGGACACACTCCTCTTAATGCCCCCCAGGACAGGGGTTACAGGCTGGACTTGATGATCTCAGAGGTCTTTTCCAGCCTCAGTGATTCTCTGATCAGAGCAGTCCCCTTCCAACAGCACTGAGAGGGTTTGCTCTGAAGGTCTTTTGTTCAGGAAGAGGAGTAAAATGCTCAGAAGTGCCAAGATTTTCCTTCTGCATGTAAATCCCCTCACTTTTTATTTCAGAGGTCATACACTCCTGAGGTATGTGGTGAGGAAATAGCATCTTGAACTTGCCTTAGTCTGAAAAATGAAACAGATCTTCACTATTCCATGGAGAAGAGGGTGTGCATCCTTGCTGGAGAATAAGCCCTTTGTGTCTCTATGATTTTCACAATGCACTCTAATGACCTGAAAGCAATCTGTGTGCCTTCTTAAATCAGCACATCCAAAGCTACACTCTGGCTGGAAAACAGAGTGAGAGCCCTACAGAAGGAAGTTATGCCATGTGCCAGGGGTTGGGTTTGGTTGTTTTACCCCCTCTGCTTTCAGAGATAGGATGAGTTTTGCTCAGAGGAGAAGGACAAGCTCCAAAAATGAAGCAAACGAAAAAATCAGGTGGAAGAAAAAAGAAGCAAGCCTAGCCCTAGACAGCAGTGTTAGAAAAGTCAGCCTGAGGAGATGGGGTGTCTCCTTCTGGTCTCCACCTAGGGCATGATTCAGCTGCCCAAGAAGGGGGCTTGGTGCCCTCCACGTGTCTCCATCCAGGGTATGATTGAGCTGCCCAAGAACAGGGCTTGGTGCCCTCCATGGGTCTCCATCCAGGGTATGATTGAGCTGCCCAAGAACAGGGCTTGGTGCCCTCCATGGGTCTCCATCCAGGGTAAGATTGAGCTGCCCAAGAAGGGGGCTTGGTGCCCTCCATGGGTCTCCATCCAGGGTATGATTGAGCTGCCCAAGAAGGGGGCTTGGTGCCCTCCATGGGTCTCCATCTAGGGCACGACTCAGCTGCCCAAGAACAGGGCTTGGTGCCCTCCATGTGTCTCCATCTAGGGCATGATTCAGCTGCCCAAGAGCAGGGCTTGGTGCCCTCCATGTGACTCCATCTAGGGCACCATTCAGCTGCACAAGAAGAGGGCTTGGTGCTCTCCATGTGTCTCCCCATCCAAAGCTACACTCTGGCTGTAAAGCAGAGTGAGAACCTTACAGAAGGAAGTCATGCCATGGCAGGGGGGTTGGGTTTGGTTGTTTTACCCCCTCTGTTTTCAGAGATAGGATGAGTTTTGCTCAGAGGAGAAGGACAAGCTCCAAAAATGAAGCAAACAAAAAGAAATCAGGTGGAAGAAAAAAGAAGCAAGCCTAGCCCTAGCCACCACTGTTAGCAAAGTCCCCCTGAGCAGATGGTTAATACAGAGAAGGGAAAGGAGCCAACTTGATTTCAAATGTGAGAGTGATTTTTGAAATGAATGATAGAAACTACTTCAGCTTCATTACTTTAAGTCCTGTGTTTAGCTCGGGGGTCTGTTTTGAATAAAAGTTTGTCTTTCTTGAATAGGAATCAGATGTGACTCCAGGCAGTGGCCTGGGCCATTTGCTAATACTAATTGTTGCTGGTTGAAAGTAAGGGTAGGAGATTGTTAAAAGTCTTCCCTGGCAGTAACTCGATCTGTGGAAATGCACTTTACAGGGACTGTGATGAGGTTTGCAGCTGGCAGAAGCTTGGGATAGGAAGAGCCACATAGAATCCAGCAGGCTGGAAGAGAGCTCTCAGCTCCCCCAGCCCAACCTAGCACCCAGCCATGCCCAACCAACCAGACCATGGCACTAAGTGCCCCAGCCAGGCTTGGCTGCAACACCTCCAGGCACAGCCACTCCACCACCTCCCTGGGCAGCCCATTCCAGTGCCAATCACTCTCTCTGACAACAACTTCCTCCTAACATCCAGCCTAGACCTGCCCTGGCACAGCTTGAGGCTGTGTCCCCTTGTTCTGTTGCTGCTTCCCTGGCAGCAGAGCCCAACCCCACCTGGCTAAAGCCTCCCTGGCACAAGCTGAGACCTCCCTTTTCACAGTGGAATAAAATCCTGCATGGCACAGGTTTGCCAGGAAAGGGATGGCAGGGACTGCATCAACTGACCCAGGGACACCTACTGCAGAAATGTTAAACTGGCTGCTAGGAAGAAGTTCTTTGCAGTGAGGGGGGTGAGACACTGGCACAGGTTGAGGGTGGTGAGACACTGGCACAGGTTGCCAAGGGAGGTGTTCAGGACCAGGTTGGATGAGGCCTTGAGCGACCTGTTCTAGTGGGAGGTGTCCCTGTCTATGGTACAGGGGGGTTGGAACTGGCTGAGCTTTGAGCTCCCTTCCAACCTAACCCATTCTGTGATTCTATGATTTCAGAGCCACAGAAACATTCAGGCTGGAGAAGCCCCTCAGGAACACCCAGTCCAACCCACAACTCTACTCTACAAGGTTCACCCTGAACACCACATCCAAACCACCTTCAAACATATCCAGGGTTGGTGACTCCACCACCTCCCTGGGCAGCTCATTCCAGGCCCTGACCACTCTTGTCATGAAAAAAATTCTTCCTAATGTCCAATCTAACCCTCCCCAGGCTCAGCTTGAGGCCATTCCCCCTTGTTCTGGCTCCAGTTCCCTGTGAGCAGAGCCCAGCAGCAGCCTCTGCACAGTGTCCCTTCAGGTAGCTGCAGCCAGCAATGAGCTCTGCCCTCAGCCTCCTCTGTTCCACACTGCCCAGCCCCAGCTCCCTCAGTCACTCCTCATCAGATTTATTCCCCAGGCCTTTCCCCAACTTCCTTGCCCTCCTCTGCACTCACTGAGGATGATGTTATCACCATCATCATCATCACAAGAGACCACTCTTGCTGGGAAAATCCTTTCCTAATGTCCAGTTTCAACCTACCCAGTCACAGCTTGAGGCCATTCCCACTTGTTCTATATCACCACAAGACACTGAATCAGAGCAAGTCAGGAAGCCACCAGCTAAGGCCAGATGTGCTGTGGAAGTTCTCACATGGAGCACCAATGGTGGGAAAAAATAAAGTGCCAGATTATAATCACAGCAGTTTGCCCTTGCCCAGTCTCAACAGAGATGTGGTTCCCTGTAAATGCTTCCATTTGCTGATAAAGAAGAGCTTTAACCTTAGCTAAGCAGATAAAGTGTGATTATCCTGCATCATTTGTATGCTAGCACCAGTATCCTGGCAAATTCCAGAGTGAAGCCTTATCTGTAGTGTCTGAAAGGCCAGGGTTGCACTGCCTTCAAGCTTCAGCCAGAACCCACAGAGCAGCATCACTGTTCACATTCATATCCAAGCTGGCTGCAACGTACTGCTCATGTTGGCTCTTCCTGCAGCTGGGGCAAGGCAATGCCAAGCACAACCCAGGCTGGGCAGTGAGTGGCTGGAGAGCAGCCCTGAGGAGAGGGACTTGGGGGTGCTGGTGGAGGAGAAGCTCAACAGGAGCCAGCAGTGTGCACTTGCAGCCCAGAGAGCAACCAGAGCCTGGGCTGCAGCAGGAGCAGTGTGGCCAGCAGGGCCAGGGAGGGGATTCTGCCCCTCTGCTGTGCTCTGCTGAGATCTCACCTGGAGTGCTGCATCCATCTCTGGAGCCCCTGGGACAAGAGGGATGTGGAGATGCTGGAGAGTGTCCAGAGCAGGGCCAGGAGGATGCTGAGAGGCTGCAGCAGCTCTGCTGTGAGCACAGACTGAAAGAGTTGGGTCTGTGCAGGCTGGAGCAGAGGAGGCTCCCAGGTGACCTTCTTGTGGCCTTCCAGGATCTGAAGGGGGCTACAAAAAAGCTGGGGAGGGACTTTTGAGGCTGTCAGGCACTGATAAGAGTGGGGGGAATGGAACAGAGCTGGAAATAGGGAGATTCAGACTGGATATTAGAAGGAAGTTGTTGAGCAGGAGAGTGGTGAGAGCCTGGCAGGGGTTGCCCAGGGAGGTGATGGAAGCCTCATCCTTGGAGGTGTTTGAGGCCAGGCTGGCTGAGGCTGTGTGCAGCCTGCTCTAGGGTAGGGTGTCCCTGGGCATGGCAGGGGGTTGGCACTGGCTGATCCTTGTGCTCCCTTCCAGCCCTGACTGGTTCTCTGATCAATGGGATCCCTCCCACAGCTGTCATTCGCTTGTGTTTCCAATGCCACTAACAGTGACACAACTGCATTGTCAGACAGTTTGGCTTCTAATCTCACAGGTTATGGTTCAAAGCTCCCCTTTCTTTCATGCATAACAACCTAGGCCCAGCCACCTTTTAGCTGGCTCTGTCACCAAGCCCTGACTCCCTCTTAAGCCTCAATCTCTGGCACTCATAACTAAACCACCGAGCCCAAGCCCTTAAGCTTATCCACTGAATGTGTGAGCTCAGAGAGCTTTGCCCAGACTTATGTCAGCCCTCCACTTATCTTCCCACCTCCTTCAAGTGCCCCTGTTCACACTTTGTGTCTAGCCTGGGGCTCTCAGAGCCCATCATGCAACATACTGAAACCCTCCTCATCTGCTGCCTCACACAACCCCTCGACCACAGTTCCTATCGATTCCGACCCTCAGGCTCATAATCTCTGTAGCACATTGACACACAAACCCCCTCCCCCCAGAACAGAAAGGAGAAACAGCTACTTTCATTGTCTCTTATCCACAGCATGTGCAAATATTACCTCATCCATCCTTCAGCTGGCTCCAGAGATTAACCCAAAGCTGCCGTGAGAGATGGCTGAGTTAAAAAGTGCTGTTTGCTGGCAGCTGATTTTGCTGTCAGCTGTGCTCTGAGCTGCAGCTGGGGGTGTGACATGGCTACCAGAATTTCAGCTTCTCTAAGCACCACTGCACTGTCAAGGTGCTGAAGCCAAAGATGAGGTCATGTGTGCTGGGAGCTCAGCACAGACCTGCACCAGGAGCTCGAAGATCATAAAGAGTTCCCTGCAAAAAACAAGAGCAGAACACACAGCAGAAAGGTTCAGCACCAGGTGGGATGAGGCCCTGAGTGACCTGCCTATGGCAGGGGATTGGAACTGGCTGAGCTTTGAGCTCCCTTCCAACCCAAACCATTCTATGATTGGCACTAATCATAGAACCATAGAGTCAAGCAGGTTGAAAGAGAGCTCCAAGCTCACCCAGCCCAGCCTAGCACCCAGCCCTGCCCAACCAACCAGACCATGGCACTAAGTGCCCCAGCCAGGCTTGGCTTCAACACCTCCAGAGATGGGGACTCCAGCACCTCCCTGGGCAGCCCATTCCAATGCCAATCACTCTCTGGAATGCAATTCCCAGTACAATCTGACCCATGGGCACTGCCTAAATGAACATAAAAGGGCATGGAGCCTCTGTCTGTGTTACAGCAAAACTCCTGTCATAGGCAGCATTGCTGGGAAAGAAAAGAGCCTTTGCAGTGCAGCAGTTTGCTCTTCCTAATGCAGTCTGATGGCTGGGCATGTGTTAAATCATCAGCTACACATGGTTGTAAAAGCTGATTTATTAACTAGCTGAACAATCAGAGGCATCCCCCCCAAGCACCACCCAGCATCTGCTGGGACTAATGTCCCTCGGAAAAAAAACCATCCCAGATGTCAAAGGAGGGGATAGGCTCAGACAAACACCAAAACACTAACCCCAGCTGCCCAAAAGGAGCGAAAGAAAACCAGGTTTGGTCTCTGGGCTGCAGTATTTTGTTTGTTTTCATCAAACACTCTTGCTGATTTCAAACATCTGGAGCCCTTCACTTGTTTAGCTCTTTCGAACTCAGCAGTGCAAGCAGTGCCACATGTGCTGGCTGCTGCCATTCCTGTACCCCCTGCTAACATTCACCTCCAGGTCCAGCCTTATCTCTGACAACTCAGCAAACACAGCTCCTGAGCACAGCTGAACCACGCCAGGCACTTGGCTGCCCAGGGCAGGCAGAAGGCACATGTGGAACCCACTCTTACGAGCTGCAGCAATCCCTGTGGCAGGATCTGCTCAGCTCAAGCCAAGCTGACACATGGGGGTACTGCATGTGGCCATCCCTACTGCCTCTGCTCATCAGCCTGCTCAGCACAGACCCAGTGAATCACAGAATCAGTGAATCATAGGATCATAGAGACACAGAATCATACAAACACAGAACCACAGAGTCATAGAAACACAGAATCATTGAAGCATAGAATCATAGAAACAGTCATAGAATCATTGAATCACAGGATCATAGAATCATACAAACACAGAATCATAGAATCATTGAATCACAGGATCATAGAATCATACAAACATAGAATCATAGAATCATTGAATCATAGGATCATAGAATCATACAAACATAGAATCATTGAATCACAGGATCATAGAATCATACAAACACAGAATCATAGAATCAATCAGGTTGGAAGAGACCTCCAAGCTCATCCAGTCCAATCTAGCAGCCAGCCCTGGCCAACCAACCAGACCACCATGTTCACAGAATCACAGTATGCTCATCAGCCTCCTCTTCCATTCTGTATGAACAAACCCACTCCACTTGGCGTCCCTAAGTGATGATGATGATGATGATCTCAGAATCACAGAATTAACCAAGTTGGAAGAGACTTCTAGGATCATCAATCCCAACCTATCACCCAACACCTTCTCATTAACTAACCCCTGGCACTAAGTGCCTCATGCAGCCTTCTTTAAACACCTCCAGGGATGGGGACTCCACCACCTGTCTGGGCAGCCCATTCCAATGCCTGAACCTGCCCTGGCACAGCTTGAGGCTGTGTCCTCTTGTTCAGTCCCTGAGTGCCCAACCCCACCTGGCTACAGCCTCCCTTCAGGTAGCTGTAGAGAGCAGTGAGCTCTGCCCTGAGCCTCCTCTCCTGCAGTGTATTAGTACTTTTCAGAGAGACAACACAGAGTGCACTCAGGGGCTCTCTAACCCAGCAGAGCACAGGCTGACAAGTGGGCAGCTCAAGCCAAATGCTTTTAAATGATGCATTAGATGAGTTTTTATCAAAAGGAGTAGTCAGTCAGCAGCTGGAAGCAGTCACCAGGGACAGAGACGTCTCTGTGGCTGGTCACAGTCAGAGGAGTTACAAACCTCAGCAACCACAACACTTGCAGTCAGACTAGAGGGTATGTGGTCATCTTCTTCCTCTCTACTCCAGGAACTCACTGAGCTGTGGATACATCACTTACACTTCCCAGAGGTACAGGGAAATGACAGTCAGGCTGCTCCTTTACTCTGGCATCAGCTGAGGAAGAAAACCCTCAAATTCGTAGAATCATAGAACCAAGGAGGCTCCACTCCCCTCTGGGCAGCCTGCTCCAGGGCTCTGCCACCCTCACTCCAAACAAGTTTCTCCTCCTCTTCAGCTGAAACCTTCTCTGCTCTTTGCATCCATTGCTCCTTGGCTTCTTGCTGTGCAGCACCCAACAGAGCTTGGCCCCCTCCCCTTGACCCCCACCCCTCAGCTGTTTGCACACATTGCTCAGATCCCCTCTCAGCCTTCTCTGCTCCAGACTCAACAGCCCCAGGGCTCTCAGGCTCTCTGCACAGGGGAGATGCTCAAGTGCCCCACTCATGCTCGGGGCTCTCCTCTGGACTCTCTCTAGCAAGTCTATGAGCCAGGCAGCCATTCACCAGGCAGCCATTCACTCTTTGAGGCAGAGGCACAGCTACCCACAGGGTTATGTGCATGTCCAATTGGTGCCAAAACCTAGATCAGATCCTTCCAGCCCAGGTTCCAAGATCATTTGCCTACCAAGGAGGCACATATTAGAAACCTGCCTTAGACATGATGACAAGGTCAGACTTCCTGAAGCCTCTCTCACCATTTCACTAACTAAAGTGTTTGAAACCAATTCTCCTGCTCTTCTGTGCTTCCCTCCAGGAGGTAACAGCAATATGAGCTGCTTTTGAGCTGTGTAGTTGCTGCCTTTTTTCTCTTCTGCCTCTTTTTCCTGCAGCATCCCTTTCACTTCATTTCACTCAGTCTATTTTTGACTATGAATAGAGGCCTCCAGGACCACTAACTCCTGGCACAGCAGTAAGGGAGTGTATGTGAATCTTATTAGAAACAAAGTCCTCTAAAAAGGAAAAGGAAGGGGGGAAAAAACATCTGAAAGGATTACCAAAAGCTTCCAGGCAATGAACTATCCAGCAGTGCTCTCCTGGGTGTGGACTGCAACTTGCCTACGCTGCTGAAATCAGGGGCAGGTGTCTGGGAATGCTACTGCACAGAAAATACACAGGGAAGTCAGAGGATCACAGGAGCAAGCAGGTTGGAAGAGAGCTCCAAGCTCAGCCAGCCCAACCTAGCACCCAGCCCTGGCCAACCAACCAGACCATGGCACTAAGTGCCCCAGCCAGGCAGTAGGGATGGCCACATGCAGTACCCCCATGTGTCAGCTTGGCTTGAGCTGAGCAGATCCTGCCACAGGGATTGCTGCAGCTCATAAGAGAGTGGGTTCCACATGTGCCTTCTGCCTGCCCTGGGCAGCCAAGTGCCTGGCGTGGTTCAGCTGTGCTCAGGAGCTGTGTTTGCTGAGTTGTCAGAGATAAGGCTGGACCTGGAGGTGAATGTTAGCAGGGGGTACAGGAATGCCAGCAGCCAGCACATGTGGCACTGCTGGCACTGCTGAGTTTGATGGTTCTGAGAGTTTCCTCCTGCTCAACAGCTCCGTTGTGCTCTTCCCGGAGCGGTCTGAGGGAGCCACCAGCTAAGGGGAGTATTTGGCCCACCACATTTTAAGCCTCATCACACATCAGGGCCAGAAGCAGCCACAGCTTCTCACTGTAAGTTGTGCCTGGTATTGCAATTCATCAGGATCAAACAGTTCCTGGCAGGGCTCTCCATCAGATCCGGTGGCAGTGCCTATATCAGCATCAGGCAAAATCAAACATGGCTTGTGAACAGAGGTTTAGCCAGCAATAAATCACTCAGGGAGCTTTAGGGGAACAAGCCTTCTCACACAGCACTGCTGTGCTGCTTGTCTGCCTGGCTCTTCCAGCCCTGCTTGCTTTTCCTTCCCTTTTTTGTTTGCCCTTGGGTGGATTCGCAGTGCTCCCCTGCCATGTGTTTCGCCTTACTGGGCCATTTGGACTACAGGTGCAGCACTGTGTTTTTGATGGAGTGTTGCTATTCTGGAGTGCTCCATCCAAAACACACTCCCACACATGTGACCCAAAAGATGAGTCAAGCATCTTCCCTTTGCCATGATAATTAGGCTTTTGGGTTGGTTGGGGTTTGGTTTTCATTCGAAGTCCCCCAGTCTCTGTGATTAGTTGCAGATGCCATGCTTGGAGGAGATGGGGAAATCTGAAGAGGCTTCCTCACTGGGGCTGTTTTATCCTTCAGACTGGAGGAAATTAATCAAAAGCCCAAGCAACTCTGGTGTGCATTGCAAAATTCATAGCTCTGCCTTACATTGTCAACCTGGAGGAGAGGACTGAGCCCAGCACTAGTGAGTTTGCAGATGGCACCAGGTTGGCAGCAAGTGTGCATCTGTTAGAGGGCAGGAGGGCTCTGCAGAGGGACCTGGGCAGGCTGCACAGGTGGGCACAGTCCAGTGCCAGGAGTTTTAACAAGGCCAAGTGCAGAGTTCTGCACTTTGGCCACAACAACCCCATGCAGTGCTACAGGCTGGGGACAGAGTGGCTGAGAGCAGCCAGGCAGAGGGACCTCGGGGGACTGGTTGGCAGCTGAACAGGAGTCAGCAGTGTGCCCAGGTGGCACAGAAGGCCAATGGCATCCTGGGCTGGCTCAGGAGCAGTGTGGGCAGCAGGACAAGGGAGGTTCTTCTGCCCCTGTGCTCAGCACTGCTCAGGCCACCCCTGCAGTGCTGTGTCCAGTTCTGGGCCACTCAGTTTAAGAAAGATGTTGAGGTGCTGGAAGGTGTTGAGAGAAGGGCAGCAAGGCTGGGGAGGGGCCTGGAGCACAGCCCTGTGAGGAGAGGCTGAGGGAGCTGGGGGTGTGCAGCCTGCAGCAGAGGAGGCTCAGGGCAGAGCTCATTGCTGCCTGTAGCTGCCTGCAGGGAGGCTGTAGCCAGGTGGGGTTGGGCTCTTCTGTCAGGCAACCAGGGACAGAAGAAGGGGACACAGCCTCAAGTTGTGCCAGGGCAGGTTCAGGCTGGATGTTAGGAGGAAGTTGTTGTCAGAGAGAGTGATTGGCATTGGAATGGGCTGACCAGGGAGGTGGTGGAGTCCCCACCCCTGGAGGTGTTTAAAGGAGACTGCATGAGGCACTTAGTGCCATGGTCTGGGTTAATCAGAAGCCTGTCTCTGTAGCAGAGCTGCTCCAAGCCCCTGAGCATTTTGGTGTCCCTCCTCTGGCCCTGCTCCATCAGCTCCAGGTCCTTCCTGTGCTGAGGGCTCCAGAGCTGGATGCAGCACTGCAGGAGAGGTCTGAGCAGAGCAGAGGACAGTGGCACAATCCCCTCTCCGGCTCTGCTGGCAGAGCTGCTCTGGCTGCAGTTCAGGATGGGCTGCAAGCTCACACTGCCTGCTCATGTCCAGCTTCCCATCCATCAGCACTCCCAAGTCTTTTCACCACAACATCTGTCTGTCTGCAGCCTTCTTGTAGCCCCCTCCAGGCACTGGCAGGCTGCTATTAGGTCTCCCTGGAGCCTCCTATTCCCCAGGCTGAACACCTCCAGCTCCTTCAGCCTGTCCTCATAGCAGGGCAGCTCCAGCCCCCTGATCATCCTCCTGGCCCTTGCCTTTACATCAACTCAGACACTCTCACACCTCATGTAGACAGTGGCACCTAAATCTCTTTAGCACCCCTGCCAAAATCACAGCTTACAATTCTCCTAAGCAAGTGCAGCAGCTCAGCAGGGAAGGTTCATCATAACTAAGGGCTTCATGGAACAGCAACTTCCAGGCTCCCTAACCCATGCAGGCCACACAGCTAAGTGTCTTTTCTTTGAAAACATTGCAGTTTCTTATCACATTAAGCAAATGATCACTTCCCAGAAGCCTGAAACAACAAAGAACCTCCCTGGGTTTGGAAGCCTTAAGCTGGGTATTATTTTCCTGCAGGCAAATGCCAGCAGTTTTCACAGCTTCTTAATATCCCCTGGCTGAGCCCTGGGGCTGCTGCTGTTTATTTCTGCTACCCTTTGGAGCCAAGAGGTGATCAGCAGAGCAGGCAGGCAGAGAAAGGGAAGCCAGGGGAAAGCAGACAGCACAGCCCTCTGAGACTGAGCTTTAAGGACTATTTCAGCCCTCTGACAAGCTGATCTCTTGGTGGCACTTTTGATACTAGGTGGGTGGCAGGCAGACACCAAAGGTTCAGCTGCTGGGAATCTCTCAGCAGTGACCAGGCACAGAGTCACAGGATGTGAAGGGCTGGAAGGGAGCTCCAAAGCTCAGCCAGTCCAAGCCCCCTGCCAGAGCAGCAGCACCCAGAGCAGAGCACACAGAACACATCCAGGCAGCTCTGGAATAGCTCCAGAGAGGGAGACTCCACAGCCCCCCCTGGGCAGCCTCTGCCAGGCTTCTGTCACCTTCACAGGGAAAAAAATCCTACTCAGATTTCACCCCAAAACAAAAGGGTTCAGAGTTTTACTTCCACCTCAGGCTTGGCAGGACTAAACTGATGCTCTCTGCAGTGCTACAAGAGACATGAACAGAAAACAGGACTTTCTTTTTGGTGCTTGCTCTGTACTCTAGGAAAGCAAAGACTCCTCAGACCCCACCTGCAGTCCTGGGGGCAGGTCTGCAGCCCCCAGCACAAGCAGCACATGGAAGTGTTGGAGCCAGTGCAGAGGAGGGCACCAAGATGCTGAGAGGGCTGCAGCAGCTCTGCTCTGAGCACAGGCTGAGAGAGTTGGGGCTGTGCAGCCTGCAGAAGAGAAGGCTTCCAGGAGAGCTTGGAGTGGCCTTGCAGGATCTGAAGTGGACTACAGGGCAGCTGGGGAGGGACTATTGACAAGGCCTTGTCATGGCAAGATGAGGAGGAATGGGTCTGAAGTGGCAGAGGGGAGACTGAAAGTGGCTGTGAGGCAGAAGTTGTTTGCAGTGAGGATGGTGAGACACTGGCACAGGTTGAGGATGGTGAGACACTGGCACAGGTTTCCCAGGGAGGTGTTCAGGACCAGGCTGGATGAGGCCTTGAGCAACCTGTTCTAGTGGGAGGTGTCCCTGCCTATGGCACACTGGGGTTGGAACTGGCTGAGCTTTGAGGTCCCTTCCAACCTAAACCATTCTCTGATCCAACTGGGGTCATTCAGAGGTTTGTAAGAGTCAGCCTGTCCCCTCCACTGGTGCCAGTTAACTCCTGCCAGGGGTTTTGTCACCACATCTGAGCACCAATTGTGGCCATACACACACACAAAGTTATCTGTGTGCACTCTACCTCTTTTTCCCCATGCACTGGGGGGGGAAAGGCTTCTTACACATCCATCTGGGCAGCCCATGCCTGTGAAAGCAGAACCTGCCTAGGCAACAATTCCAGGCCAGGATCTGATTTTGTCCTGTCAGCTTTTCAGACCTGATGCTCAATTCCCTGTGCAGCAATGTAAGGCTGTACCTCACAGCATGGCTTCAAAACAAATACAAAGTGAGGATCAGATTCAGCTTAGGATGAAATCATAATGAGAAAAAGGGGGAAAAAAGGGTAATTGGGATGAAAATTTCACTCTGCCTCTCCTGTCCAAACGTGCACTGCCCCTAGCCAGCTGAAACTGCCATAGAAGCAGCAGGAAGAGGCTGCTGGGTTCACAGGGATATGTCTGCAGCAGACACGAAGGCAGGAAAACTGTGGAACACATTACTGGTTAGAAGGTTAAACCCAAACTCCTGGCAAACCCCTGGCCCATTCCAATGGCAAATCACTCTCTCTGTGAAGAACTTCCTCCTGACACAAGAGTCTGACCCTTTTGCAGCCAGTAGGACAAAATGTGACCTTCTGTCTAGCTGCCACCTCCTGTGGCACCCCCAAAAGCTACCTTCATTTCAGAGGAGGCTGCTGAAAATGCATAGAATCAGAGAATCAGGCAGGGTTGGGAGGGAGCACAAGGAGCAGCCAGTGCCAACCCCCTGCCATGCCCAGGGACACCCTACCCTAGAGCAGGCTGCACACAGCCTCAGCCAGCCTGGCCTCAAACACCTCCAGCCATGGGGCCTCAACCACCTCCCTGGGCAACCCCTGCCAGGCTCTCACCACTCTCCTGCTCAACAACTTCCTCCTCACCTCCAGCCTCACTCTCCCCACCTCCAGCTTTGCTCCATTCCCCCCACTCCTGCCACTCCCTGGCACCCTCAAAAGTCCCTCCCCAGCTTTCTTGGAGCCCTCTTCAAATCCTGCAAGGCCACAAGAAGGTCACCTGGGAGCCTCCTCTGCTCCAGCCTGCACAGCCCCAACTCTTTCAGTCTGTGCCCACAGCAGAGCTGCTGCAGCCTCTGAGCATCCTCCTGGCCCTGCTCTGGACACACTCCAGCATCTCCACAGCTCTCTTGTCCCAGGGGCTCCAGAGATGGATGCAGGACTCCAGGTGGGGTCTCAGCAGAGCAGAGCAGAGGGGGAGAATCCCCTCCCTGGCCCTGCTGGCCACACTTCTGCTGCAGCCCAGGCTCTGGTTGCTCTCTGGGCTGCAAGTGCACACTGCTGGCTCCTGTTGAGCTTCTCCTCCAGCAGCACCCCCAAGTCCCTCTCCTCAGGGCTGCTCTCCAGCCACTCACTGCCCAGCCTGGGTTGGTGCTTGGCATTGCCTCACTCCAGCTGCAGGACCTTGCCCTTGGTCTTGCTGAACCTCCTGAGGTTGCCTTGTGCCCACCTCTGCAGCCTGTGCAGGTCCCTCTGGCTGGATCCCTGCCCTCCAGCCTGGCTGCTGCACCACACAGCTTGGTGTGGGCAGCAAACCTGCTGAGGCTGCATTCAGTGCCACTGTCCATGGCACCCACAAAGGTGTTGAACAAGACTGGTGCCAGGACTGATCTCTGAGGGACTCCACTTGTCACTGCCTGCACTTGGCCATGGACCCAGTTTCTCAGACCTATGCTCTCAGGCTGTTCTCTTGCCCCAGAAATGGTGCTGGCATTTGCCACACTCTGCTTTTTTGGGTGCTTCTCTGTGATGATGCTCCCCTGAATCAGCTTTTCCAGGCAAACACAGATGCCTCTGCTGCTTATTGTACTTCTTAAAGTGTTTTCTTTTCTTTTGAAGGTTTGAGCACAGAGAAAGTTCCTCAGCCTACATTTGGAGAGTGACCCAAGATGTGGGAAAGTTGTTCCATTGCTTATGTTATTTTTTTTCACCCACTTTTGAGTGCTTTGAGGCTACATTTCCCCTGAGTTATGACAGATATTGCCACCCACCTTAGTTCTTCCTGCCTCTGCCCTAACAGAACCTCTTTGTTGTTTTATCTAATCAGATTCAGAGGCCCTGCTAGAGTTGGCTCTCTCAGAGTGTTCAAAGCAGTCCCATTCCTTATTTCCCAGGCTTCAGAAGAACCTAAAAACAACCCAGTGAAAATCTGCAATGCAAAGCTAATAGCCCACGCCAGTGTTAAGCAGCTACACTGTCAGGATCAAGGAGAGATTTCCACAGATCTGGGGAGATCTGAATCAATCAGGACACTTCATTTTCCTTTGCTCAGCTTTCCCACTCCAATCTTGCCTAAGCCACTAAGAATTTGTAATGAAAATATTTATCCTTGTCTTTTTTTTTGTTCCCCCTGGAGCTATGCAGTGCTTCTTCACACAAAGAGGAAAATCCATTATCAAACTGGCTATACACAACAGGGAATGCTCATGGCAGAGGAGGGTTGGAGGTTCAAATGGCTCTGAGGTGCAAGTGAGGTGAGGTGGAGCAGAGCACAAGTTGCGCTCGCAGTGCCCGATGCCAGCTCCTGAGGACTTTCACTGGGCAATAAAGGAGCTGCTGCTGGTGGGTAAGAAGCTCAGTATGAGCCAGCAGTGTGCTCTGGCAGCCCAGAGAGCAACCAGAGCCTGCGCTGCAGCAGGAGCAGTGTGGGCAGCAGGGCTGGGGAGGGATCCTGCCCCTCCATTCTGCTCTGCTGAGACCCCACCTGGAGTACTGCCCCAGCCCCTGGGACAGGAGGGCTGTGGATGTGCTTGAGTGTGTCCAGAGCAGGGCCAGGAAGATGCTCAGAGGCTGCAGAGGAGTTGGACTCGATGATCTCTGAAGGTCTCTTCCAATTCTTAACATCTGTGATCCTGTGAACTGCTTCACATTTGCTGCAACAGCACAGTTTTCTCTGTGATACAAAAGGGTTTACAGCAGTTTTGCACTTCCCCTCTTGCAGAGGAACTGAAAAGATGGCAGCAAAGGCACAACACTAAAGCAATTAAAGCACCTACACAAATGAGCCACAGCGAGAACCCCTTTTAAGAAGCCTTGGACTGGTGCACACCTGCTCACTTCCAGAAGCCAGGAAATGGCCAGCAACATGACAACCCAGCTTCCAAGCCTGCAACTCTGTTCAAAGGATGCTAGTGTGAAGCAGACATAAGGACAGCAACCAGCCCAAGCCTCTGGAGTAATCCAAAACACCAGACAGACCTTAGCTGTGAGCCGGCAGAACAGCTGCACGATGGAAGAGAGCCTTTGGGTGAGAGGCTGAGCTCAGGCCAGGCACTGTAATGCAGTCTGGACCCTGGGAGCTGAGCATCGGTGATGGAGCAACATCAGACCTGCAGTGGAACAGAACTGAAAGCTCTCGCAAAGGACCCCAGGGCTTGCCAAGCCTGCAAGTTTGCACAGACTGCTGCAAAAGTGGGGAGAACCACCCAAACACGGGGACAGTGCAAAACAGAGCCGTGCCTAAAGGCAGGAGCCCTCCAAAGACAGGGACAGTGCAAAACAGAGCCGTGCCTAAAGGCAGGAGCCCTCCAAACACGGGGACAGTGCAAAACAGAGCCGTGCCAAAGGCAGGAGCCCTCCAAAGACAGGGACAGTGCAAAACAGAGCCGTGCCTAAAGGCAGGAGCCCTCCAAACACGGGGACAGTGCAAAACAGAGCCGTGCCAAAGGCAGGAGCCCTCCAAACACGGGGACAGTGCAAAACAGAGCCGTGCCAAAGGCAGGAGCCCTCCAAACACGGGGACAGTGCAAAACAGAGCCGTGCCAAAGGCAGGAGCCCTCCAAAGACAGGGACAGTGCAAAACAGAGCCGTGCCAAAGGCAGGAGTCCTCCAGAGGCAGGGATGGTGTAAAACAGAGCCGTGCCAAAGGCAGGAGCCCTCCAAACACGGGACCAGTGCAAAACAGAGCCGTGCCAAAGGCAGGAGCCCTCCAAAGGCAGGGATGGTGTAAAACAGAGCCGTGCCAAAGGCAGGAGCCCTCCAGTGCCGTCCAACCCGGGCGCGGTGTCTCGCAGGAGCCTGTCCTGCCGGGCACCCTCTCAAGGCAGGAGCTCTTTCAGCGCGGGGATCTTTTTCCCCGGTGGGATCCTCTTTGCCTCCTCTGCTGCTCTATGGATGCTGCTCTAGAAGAGATGTCCATTTGCTATCTTACACCGGGGGCAAAATCCCAGCCGAGCAGCAGCCCGACTCCGGCGCAGGCTTCCACACGGGGCCGGCACACGCGTGGAAAAGCACCACCTTCATGCCGGGTTGGGGGGGAGCTGGAAGCAGCTTTCACACCTTCTCCTCCCCATGGAAAGCCTCTGCAGGGAGAGAAGGAGTCTGGAGTGCTCGGGAGCAGCCTCTAACGCCAGTGAAGCAGCGCCAGCTTGCCTGCGCTCAAGGGCAGCTCCGCATCGCTCCTCTCTGCCCTGCGCAGCGCAGACGCTCGGGGAAGGGTTTGCTCTGCGGTGCGCACAGCGCAAGCAGTTTGGGCTGCAGAGCCGTGCGGGGAAGCAGCGTGGCAGTGGGCACGCACCGAGCAGGCAGCTTCGGCTTCTTCCTGCGCCACTGTTTGTTTGCTTTGCCTTCGGTATGAAACTGTTAACCTTGGAAAAAAACCCACCCTCCCCCCCAGGAACGTGGCTAAATATTTATTATCATAATCTCCTGTTTCACATATTTGCAAGTTCAGTGCTGAAACACTATCTAATGGGATGCCCCAGCCAGAGTGGATGGAGCAGACGTTGTGTTTCTCCTCTTTATTTGATGTCTATTCCCCTCCTGACGTTTGTGGGTGATAAGAATCTGAAATCAGACGTGCGAAAACACAAGGGTGGATACTTTATCCCTTTTAATTTTGGCCATTAATGGCTTGAGCTTCACAGAATCACAGAGTGTCAGGGGCTGGAAGGGACCTCCAAAGCTCAGCCAGGCCAACTCCCCCTGCCAGAGCAGCAGCACCCAGAGCAGAGCACACAGGAACACATCCAGGCAGCTCTGGAATAGCTCCAGAGAGAGAGACTCCACAGCCCCCCTGGGCAGCCTCTGCCAGGCCTCTGTCACCCTCACAGGGAAAACATTTTCAAGTTTCCATGAAACTTCCTCTGCCTCAGCTTCCACCCATTCCACCCTGGCACTGGCATCACCCAGCAGAGCCTGGCTCCAGCCTCCTGCCACTCACCTGCACATCTTTAGAACCACTGCTGAGGTCTCCCCTCAGGCTCCTCCTCTGTCAGCAGCACAGCCCCAGGCTCTGCTCCTAAGGAAGATCTTCCACTGCCCTCGGCATCTTTGTGGCTCTGTGCTGGACTCCCTCAGGCAATTCCCTGAAGCCGTCTTCAGACAGAGCTGGACACAGTATCCTATATGTGGCCTTACCAGGAGGAGGAGAAATTCCCCCTTACCAGAGGGGGAGAAATTGTTGTACTAACATGGGAAATCTTAGATTGTAGCCATTTTGAGGGGGAAAAAAAGAGTGTTAAGTGTACACATACCACACTCACATGAGAAGCCAACAACTAGGGCAGCAAAATCTGCCTGCAGAGGAGTCAACAAAGGCTTCCTACCCATGTCAGCAGTGCCAGAACTTTACCTCCTAGCCCGGGGCTCTGTCCAGCAGGATCCATTTCAAACTCTGTGGCCACCCTTCTGCTTTCATTACTATTGCTGCCCAAACTGCCACGTTCCTGGCTGAAATCCCTGGCCAGCCCTGCTCTCTTGAGTTTTTCCCCAGCTCCACGTTAAAGAGCTCTTGAGAAAACTGCTCCAACTGGTTGGCATTAGAAGGAAATGAAAACCTTTCAAGTGGCTATTGTGCATGTGATTTGAATGCACTGGATGACATTTCAACACCAGGCAATGCCTCCTCCACCACAGTCATCCAGAGTGCTTTGGGTTGTTGGTTTTAGTTTCTGGTGGGGTTTTTTTTCCCTTGCTTTTCCCTTCCCCATATGGGCACCGAAGTTTTCCAGCAGCACTGCTCCCTCTCCACGTTTCTCTAGGCTTTGTGAGAGGCTCTTTGAAGATATTTTCTGCCAACGGAAAAGGCTCCAATGTGCACTGTGCTTTTTTAGCAGCTCGCAGGTCTGAGGCCTTGATGTGATTATTTGATCATGTATGAAGTAACTCCCAGGATCAGAGAGTGAAGTCCTGGGTACTGCTTTGAAGTTCACAGCACAATTTGCATTGGCTTAAATCTGAGCAGCCCCAGACTGACATCCCTTAATGAACTGCCATGCTTCTTGGGCTGCAGCAAGAGCAGTGTGGGCAGCAGGGCAAGGGAGGGGACTCTGCCCCTTGGCTCTGCTCTCCTCAGACCCCACCTGCAGTCCTGGGGGCAGTTCTGCAGCCCCCAGCACAAGCAGGACATGGAACTGTTGGAGGCAGTCCAGAGGAGGCCACCAAGATCCTGAGAGGGCTGCAGCAGCTCTGCTCTGAGCACAGGCTGAGAGAACAACCAGGGACTGGACTGCAGCAAGAGAAGTATGAGCAGGGCCAGGGTGAAGGAAGTGATCCTCCCCCTCTCTGCTCTGCTTTGCTGAGACCCCACCTGGAGTACTGCACCCAATTCTGGAGCCCCTGGGACAAGAGGGCTGTGGAGATGCTGGAGTGTGTCCAGAGCAGGGCCAGGAGGATGCTCAGAGGCTGCAGCAGCTCTGCTGTGAGCACAGCCTGAAAGAGTTGGGGCTGTGCAGGCTGGAGCAGAGGAGGCTCCCAGGTGACCTTCTTGTGGCCTGCCAGGATCTGAAGGGGGCTACAAAAAGCTGGGGAGGGACTTTTTAGGCTCTCAGGGAGTGCCAGGAGTGGGGGGAATGTATCAAAGCAGGAGGTGGGGAGAGTGAGGCTGGAGGTGAGGAGGAAGTTGTTGAGCAGGAGAGTGGTGAGAGCCTGGCAGGGGTTGCCCAGGGAGGTGTTTGAGGCCCCATGGCTGGAGGTGTTTAAGGCCAGGCTGGCTGAGGCTGTGTGCAGCCTGCTCTAGGGTAGGGTGTCCCTGAGCATGGCAGGGGGTTGGCACTGGCTGCTCCTTGTGGTCCCTTCCAACCCTGCCTGATTCTATAAGTCTAAGTGCTGCAGCACCTTTAGCAAACCAAAACTCCTGTAAACCTGGGTGGCAAACACAGAGCTCCTATTTCCCTGCTTCTTTGGGATCTGAATTAGAATTTATAGTTGCATTGAAAAAATAATCTGGGACACATAAGGGCCATGTTGGAAGCATCTCTCAAGCTAACAGGAAATGAGAGACAGGAACAGGACTTCAAACTACTTTCTCACTTGTGATGAGGACTCAATGCTTGCGAAGAAAATTTCCTCTCACTGTCTGCTGTGTGTCCAGCAGACCCAGGGAGGTTCTTCTCCCCCTCTGCTCTGCCTTGCTGAGACCCCATCTTGAGTACTGCCTTCAGTTTTGGGCTCCCCAGTTGAAGAGGGACAGGAATCTGCTGGAGAGGGTCCAACAGAGGGCTGTGAGGATGCTGAGGGGACTGGAGCAGTGCCTGGTGAGGAGAGGCTGAGGGACCTGGGGCTGCTTAGTCTGGAGAAGAGAAGGCTGAGAGGGGATTGAATCAATGTCTGTAACTATCTGAGGGCTGGGGGTCAGGAGTGGGGGGACAGGCTCTGCTCACTGCTGCCTGGGATAGGACAAGCAGCAATGGATGGAAGCTGCAGCACAGCAGGTTCCACTTCAGCTTCTTGAATGTAAGGATCCCAGAGCCTGGCACAGGGTCCTCAGAGAGGCTGTGGAGTCTCCTTCTCTGGAGCCTTTCCAGCCCTGTCTGGATGTGTTCCTGTGTGCCCTGAGCTGGATTGTGTGGTCCTGCTGTGGCAGGGGGGTTGGATTGGATGATCTTTTTGGGTCCCTTCCAACCCCTGACATCTGTGAGCCTGTGACATTAAGACAAAGCTTTTCTCAGAGAGAGTGGTCAGAGGCTGGAATGAGCTGCCCAGGGAGGTGCTGGAGTCACCCAGTCAGGATGTGTTTAAAGGTCGTTTGGATGTGGTGCTTGGGGCTATGGTTTAAGGTGAATCTTGTAGAGTAAGGTCCCCTGGGAGCCTCCTCTGCTCCAGCCTGCACAGACCCAACTCTTTCAGTCTGTGCTCACAGCAGAGCTGCTGCAGCCTCTCAGCATCCTCCTGGCCCTGCTCTGGACACTCTCCAGCATCTCCACAGCCCTCTTGTCCCAGGGGCTCCAGAACTGGATGCAGCACTCCAGGTGGGGTCTCAGCAGAGCAGAGCAGAGGGGGAGAATCCCCTCCCTGGCCCTGCTGGCCACACTGCTGCTGCTGCAGCCCAGGCTCTGGTTGCTCTCTGGGCTGCAAGTGCACACTGCTGGCTCCTGCTGAGCTTCTCCTCCAGCAGCACCCCCAAGTCCCTCTCCTCAGGGCTGCTCTCCAGCCACTCACTGCCCAGCCTGGATTGGTGCTGGGCATTGCCCAGCTGCAGGACCTTGCACTCGGATCTGCCAAATGGCATTTCAAAAGCACAGCAGCTGACATCCGAGGCTGACACAAAGCTTTAGATGGAGACTTCTGTTGTTGCAGAAGCAAGAAAAGGATGGTTTGGGTTCGACTTTTGCAGCAGGGAGAACACCACATTTTTAACTCTTCCCACTTTCATCTCTTCCCATCGTGCTCCACCGAAAAACCGGAGGAAGGACTTCTGGAGCTGCGCTGTCCCTCAGGAACTTGAAGAGAGCTTTTTCGGCTGTAGGTGCCGACGGCGTTAGCTTCGCGACAAGCCCAAGGGTGGTCCTCTGCGTGGCCTGGCATCGCCTCCGAACGGAAAACCAAGCGGGATGCAGCTCCGACGCCCTCCGCGTCCCCCGCAGGCTGCTGCGCAGCGCCCAGGAGCTTGAAGGCAGAAATGCAAGCGGGCAGCCAGCTCGGGAGAAGTGACAGCGGCGGGGAGGGAATGGAGCCACCGCCGGGCTACGAGCTCTCGGTGCCAGCTGCCCGCGGGAAGGTGGCCCGACGGCTTCCAGCCCGTCCCTGCAGGGCGCACGGAGCAGCTCCCGCAACCAGCATCGTCCTCCTGCCGCTCGCAGCCGGCCGGGGGCAGGTGCGCGGGCGAGCCCCACGGGCTGCAGCGGGAGCGGCGGCCGCGGACGGCTGCTTTATCCTGGCGTGACCTCTCATGGCGGAGGCGGTGAGCTGCGGCACTGCACCGCCCTGCCCCCGGCACAGCGCTCCGCCAGCGCTGCACGCCCGCCGGCCACCAGGCGGCGCCACTGCGAGCGCCCGCAGCCCGCTGCGCGTCACCGACTGCCACTTCCGCCCCCGCGCGGGGCAGGCCGGGGCCCGGGCCGGGAGAGGCCTCCTGTGCCGCGGCGGCGATGGCGGCTGGGGACGGCTCCCGCCTCCTGCCCCCGCTGCCCGCTGCGTGTCCCCTCTGCCCGGTGCGTGTCCCCGCTGCCCGCTGCGTGTCCCCTCTGCCCGGTGCGTGTCCCCGGGCGCGGCAGAGCGGCGGTTGGGCGCGATCGCGTGGCGCCTCGGCGCGGTGGGTTCGGCGGGCGGTACGGTGGCCGGGAGGGTTCCCTAGGCAACCGCGCCGCCAGCGCGGAGTGCCCGCGGCTCCGCGCGTCCGTGCAGCCCAGGTACGTGCTCGGTGCGCGGAGGCGAGGCACTGCAGCGATCTCCCTCCTCTCTCGGGAGCATGCCTGGAGGCTGAGAGCCCAGCTCTGTCCCCCCGCTCGGCCTGGCGGTGCCCCATGGGGGTCTGCCCTCCTGCCGTCTCGGAGGCCGCGCACAGCCCGGGGTCGTCGCCCTCGGCAGCAGTCGCTAGGCCCGGGGTGGGTGGAGAGAAGGGGGCTGGAGGAGAGCGGAGGAGGAGCAGATCGCGTCTGGTTCCGGCGCTGGGGTGATTAAAAGCTTACATGAAATGCGTTAGGCTGCCTGCGCTGTACTTCACCCTGCGGTTAAGCCTTCTCCTCCCCAAACTTCTGCGCTGTTATAATCCAGAAACAGGCTTCTTTGGTTTATGTCCAGAGTCGTAAGACTCTCAATTCTAAAGGTACAGCTGTAAAGGATGTTTGCTAAGGGTAATGTTTGGCTGTGAGCTTCTGTTCTGGAAAGTGCCAGTGGCATCCTGGCCTGGCTCAGGAGCAGTGTGGGCAGCAGGAGCAGGACAGTCCTGCCCCTGGGCTCAGCACTGCTCAGACCACCCCTTGAGTGCTGTGTCCAGTTCTGGGCTACTCAATTCAAGAGAGATGTTGAGGTGCTGGAAGGTGTTTGGAGAAGGGCAGCAAGGCTGAGGAGGGGCCTGGAACACAGCCCTGTGAGGAGAGGCTGAGGGAGCTGGGGGTGTGCAGCCTGCAGCAGAGGAGGCTCAGGGCAGAGCTCATTGCTGCCTGCAGCTGCCTGCAGGGAGGCTGTAGCCAGATGGGGTTGGGCTCTGCTGCCAGGCACCCAGCAACAGAACAAGCTGACACAGCCTCAAGCTGTGCCAGGGCAGGTTCAGGCTGGATGTTAGGAGGAAGTTGGCAGAGAGAGTGATTGGCATTGGAATGGGCTGCCCAAGGAGGTGGTGGAGTGGCTGTGCCTGGAGGTGTTTAAGAGGAGGCTGCATGAGGCACTTGGTGCCAGGGGTTAGTTAATCAGAAGGTGTTAGGTGCTAGGTTGGGCTCGATGATCTCGAAGGTCTTGTCCAACCTGGTTAATTCTGTGAGTCTCTAAAAAAAAACCAAAAAACTATAGTCAGTCTTTACAAAAGGTAGAAAGAAGTGCAGGCAATGGCAGGAGAAGCAGTTTGCTTTTCTGGCAAGGCTGGGATTGGCTGAAGTATTTGGCAGGGCCAGTAAGCTGTTCAGGCATCTGATGCTTAGCATCTCGTGTTCTTTGATGAGCAAGTATAAAAGGAGACAGGATTATGTGTGTCAGGAGAGGCTGCATTCATAATCTTCTTACCATGTTTGCAGAGCTGTTGTCCAACTGCTTGCATAAGGATATCTCATGGAATTCAAAGGCTGAGCAGTCTGCTGTAACTTCTCTTCCCCCCCCATTTTTTGTTTGTTTTAACTGCCAGAGCCCAAGTGTCAAGTGGTCTGTGGGTGAATAAGGAGTGAAAGCAGGAAGCAGTTGTCACAACTCACCTGTCAAAAGCAATTTGCTGGGTAGGTAACAGTCCTTGTGTGGTGGGAGGATTCCATAGTGGGAGAAGTTTTATTTGCTGGTAAAAACGTTCTTGCAAATGTTTAGCCATTTTTATGTGTCCATAGCACTCTGCAACCTGGAAGATGCTTGGTGAGTTTGATGCTGCTCTCCATATGGAGCTTGGAAGGTAGCCACATGTGTTGAGCTGCATGATGTACAAGAGCCTTGCAGCATCTGGAGTGTGGGGCATATTTTATACCTAAGAGGTCAACACAGACTTTTGGGAATGGGAGTAGGGGGCCAAGTGTCATTTGCTTTCTGTTCCAGGGCAGATCAAATCAAATCTCCTCAAGCTAAAAAGACTTTCATGTATTTGTTGTTTACTGAGTCCTGAGCAGAGCAGAGATGATGAAATTGAGACTTACCATGTCACAGGTCTCCAGTTTTGGAAAAGAAGCATAGAAATTAACTAAAAGCCCTTAAAGTAGATCACAGAATCACAGAATGTCAGAGGCTGGAAGGGACCTCCAGAGATCATCCAGCCCAACCCCCCTGCCAAAGCAGCATCACTCAGGGTGGTTCATGCAGGAAGGCATCCAGGTGGGTTTTGAATGTCTCCAGAGAAGGAAACTCCACAGCCTGTCTGGGCAGCCTGCTCCAGGGCTCTGTCACTCTCACTGTGAAGAATTTTCTCATCACAACATCAGGGGCTGGAAGGGACTTCAAAAGATCACCTCTAGTTCAGGGGGTAGTATTACTGCGGTGAATTCATGTTTGATCAGTGACAAAACTGCGGGTAGCAAAGGCAGCTGCCTTGTGAAGAGCCATGTCAAGATGAGGAAAAGAACTGCATTTATCCCTGTAAGTTTAAATGCTGAAGTTATTGTTCAGGAAATCAGTGTTTTGCTTGTAAGGTGTTTGGGTAACTCATGCCCAGCCAAATCTCCCTGCTGATAGCTGTCTGTGAAAGCAGCAAATGGCTAAGATTTAGCCTGTAATTTTACAGTGCTTTGCATTGACTTTGGGTTCTTTTTAATGTTAGCTTTTCAGCTCAGCTCTTTGGAAGGTGACCATTCACTTGCAGATCATGGCCCATCGATTTTCAGAAGAAGAATTAGATGAGCAGTTTGAGGAGTTTCTGAAAGAGGTATGTTTCACTTCCCTTGTCTCTGCTAGACTAGAGGGGGAAATTGAGTGGCAAGTGCAAGGTGCAGTTGTGC